>NW_028232965.1:5005000-5630000 GCF_057557595.1 Rhyacophila brunnea
TAAGATGTGCGCATTTCCGAAGACAGATTTTTATTACTACATCGTATTTTATACATATTACAACGTTTTTATTAGCTCGTATTCTTATTTGTCCGGTGGTTGTTTGTCCGGTACAAATCTTGCAATCAATTTTTAACTAACTTACCGACTAGCTAGACATTTGAAACTTTTAGAATATATCAGAACACGATGCCAATGCATTTATTTAATACTTTTAGCCATCTTTAAGTAGAATTGAATTCATTTTAAGTTAATTCTGTTTTGTATGAAAAGTTATTTCGATACCATTATCGGTTGCTAAGCGGATGGTTCTAGCAACTAAATTATTAATATATACGTGCGTTATCATGGAAATCAAAATGACATTTCAGTATTATTTCTATCAAGACAAAATTTTTTGATCGTTTAAGCTAGCAAGTCAAGTTTATATGATTCAACAGAAAACGTTGTAAGTATATAAAAAGTTCTTTTTATCTTGTAATTATTTTTATCATAAAAATGTATGAAATTTATTGAAAGGTGATAACGATTTATGGAAAAAATCATTGCTTTAAGGTATTTTTTTCTAATTTAAGTAACTACTCATTTGTTAGAAAATAAAAATGAACCTAACCTGAAATTAATTACTCTTTTTTTAGTCCACGAATAATTCACAAAATTTAAAAATGCAACAATCTGATTATTGAACATACATAATTTTGAAAAAACCTGCGGTCTCTTACTTTTTTCAAAAAGTTTTTTTCTTTTGGTTATAACATATTTTCTCAGAAGTGTTTTCAAAATTATGTATGTTCAATAAACTGAAATCATTTATCTTCGATCTTTGGTATTGTAATTTCATTAAGTTATAATCACAGGAGCACGGAGTGTTGCATTCTCAGACCCAGAAATCTTATTCTTTCATTAGGTTACAGTTACAAGGAATTAATATTCAATACCATAATGTACACGTCCAAACTTAAAATCAATTAAATTAGATGGTATTTATAGAATTTATTTATGGGTAAATTTAGAATATGCCTATTCACCTTGCTTTAATAGTGCACAATTCGTCAAATTTTCCGAGTTATGCTGCCAGTGACGAGTATCGTCGAGGGTCGTGGGTCTCAGGTTCGTGTCATGTACACAATATATTGTTTTTCAATTTGTGTACGAGCCAGAGTATGGACCTAACAGGTTGAGCACGTGGCTGACATCCATTTATCGTAAAAACACAATCTGTTAATACAAACCTCCACCCTGTGGAGGCCCATATTATGATCTTATTAGGATTGTACATGGTCGAAAAAAAATGAGTTTCACTAAAATAAGATATTTTGCAGAATTTCCATTTTATAACATTATATTAATTTTTAAAAATTTTTTAAATTACAATTTTTTTTTGATAACTGTACAAAAAGAAATAAATAAGTGGGTTTAAAGCCGATTGAATGCTTTAGATTTTTAATAACTGTAGAAGCTTTTTCTTAATTTTATTTTTGAGTACTTAATGTTGAAAGTCTCGACGTACATTTTTATCGTATATTTTTAGACACAAAAACGTACACACTTACAAAGTGTGTCTATGACTTCTGAAAATTCATAAAAATGTTCTTATATAATATTTTAAAATGAAGTTGGTACTTAATTTCTTTATAAAAAAAAATATTTTTTATTAAACATTTTTTTATTATTAGATAATATTATATACATCTATATTTTTTTTAAATACATCAATTTTATTTCTGAACGTATAATTAATACAACAGCAACTAAATTTATTGAATAAGGCCTGACCGTTGAATGCCTAATTAAAAATCGTGCAAATAGCTGATACCCAATTTATTAGATTCTGTGAATTTAAATGAGATATGTCTTTTTTTTTGTTTTTATGAGACTTATTTTACATAATATTACATTATTGTTAATTACAAAATTCTTTTTCAATTCTTCTAATCTTTTCTGTGATGTCTTTCGTAATGAAAGCATTATTATAATAATATTATTTACTGTGTTAACTCTTCCATAGTTGTCCTCATTTTTGAAAACCATAATATCTTACTGGTTAGCAGGAATAGCACATTACTAAATACAATAATTTTTTCTAACAGATTTTATATCGTATTATTTGTAAAATGAAAATTCACGTCAATATCACATCAAAGAAAATATTATGATGAAACACGAGTACCCAGTAATTAGTTGCTCAGCGGTCCAAAGTGTAATATTTTTTAATTACTTTTATATTAAAAATATGTCATATTAGGGGTTTATAAAAAATGCTAGGGTAGTGGTTTTCAATCTATCTCGTTTTACAGTGCTCTTAGCGAATACAGATTATTATTTCATGGCGCCTAAGAAAATAACCACATTATATAAATATAATATAATGCACGGCGGCTATCGCAATTGGGTATATTTCGTCAGGCCGGTTCTAACCATACCAGGCTGTGATTTGTTAGTTTTACGTTAATTGAGATTTTATCTTGCATACTAATATACTTTCCAATGTTGATGTATATGACAAGATAGAAATCAGGATAGTAAAGACAATACGGTGTAAAAAAATATACTACATTGCCAACCAAAGAGAGGCAAAATCTAGTTACACTTGAAGTTTTTAGAAATAGTATGAGGATTGGATTTATATTACTTTTCAGTATGAAATTTGAACTATCTCACTCGGTTCAATATTTTTTTCTATAATTTATCTAGGTAAATAATACTTACTATAATTATGCTTCTGAGGTTTTTTAAAATTATTTATTCTATGGACATTACTCCAATTTGTTCACTGTATTGGCGATGGCGTACTTATACCCCAGATATACTTACAAACTGTGAACCTATTGATCACATTATTTTTAATAAACATAATCTTACATAATATCATAATATATGTCACATTTTCATGCTCATTTTTTCTATTTATAATAATATATGCCTATAAAGACAGGACTCGAAATGGACCGGAGCGCACCGGAGCATCGTTCCGGTTCATGAAATCAACAAAATTATCGCTCTCTGGTAGAAAAAACATTTGTACTTATATATAAATAAAATTGGATAACTATGATAATATTTTTGAAAAATTCCAATTGCTCCGGTTCATAAAATTTTCCATTTCGACCACTAATTATAAGTATTCTCATGTTACTTTTTGTTGTTGACTTTTAACAGTTACAAGTGCTTTTGAATTAGTCTGAAAATTTTCTTATGAAGCGAAATGAATTTATAAAGCTATAATGGATTTTTCTCATAAAATAATAAATAACGCAATATAAAAAACATTTTAGATTATAAATCACTCATTCGTTATTGAATAAATATTTAACATTATTGAAAAATAAGACTTCTAACATTCGGCGTATTTATCAACTTCATATTGTCAAAGTACGCAAAGTTTTAAATTATTATAGAAGAATATGACACATTTTAAAAATAATATTATTTTGGAATGGAATTTAATTGATCAATACACTTTTTAAATATGTCGTTTTTTTATTTGAAATTGTTATTAAAATATTTTGTTCTGTAATGAGAATAGTGTAGTAAATCAGTAAACCGTTTAAATTGCTTAATTTTAATATGTACCAACTGCCCGAGTTGCCAAAAAAAGCAACCATCATCACCGAAAAAACTAAGTTTCTGTGCAGTTAATGCGCAAGGACCATGTGACACCAAGGCCCGCTACCGACCAATTATCAAAATTTCGATCGGTACTGAAACTGGTACAGCCTTTTTAGACACAGGTGCTAAGATGAGCGTCGCATCGGACTCACTATATAAGCAACTGAAAAAACAGGGCCATACATTTTATGAGGAACACGCTAATATAGTACTCGCGGATGGAATAAAAAATCTACAAAAAATCCTCAAAACAAATACCATAATAAAGCTCCGAGGACGAACAATACCAATAACATTCGTTATATTGTTAAAATGCAAAGATAACAGGACTCTACTGGGTGTTGATTTCATTGAAAATGCTGCAATGGTGCTCAACTTACCGCAGCAGACCTGGCACTTTTTAGACCAACCAACGCGGAAATACGACCTGAAGAGTGAAAGAACAATAAGCAAATGGGAAACAACCGCGGACACTCAGGTGATGATGGCCGACCTCTCAACAGAGAAACCAATACCGAGTGAAGAGTTTGGAGTATACGGACCGGACATTCTCCTGAGCCCGATAACCGGTACTCCACAACGCCAAGTGGACGCAACAACCTCATATCTGCTCAAAACTGATGTAAGCAGTAATGCATCAGGGGCTGTTTCACTCCAGGGGGGGGGAAGAAGAGCAACCAGTAGAACCTGCTGGTCGTCTCACACACGCAGAGAGAAACTACTCGATAACGGAGTCAGAGAATGTTATACCCGAGATAGCGTCGAATCTACTCCAACTCACCGACCTCTCAACAGAGAAACCAATACCGAGTGAAGAGTTTGGAGTATACGGACCGGACATTCTCCTGAGCCCGATAACCGGTACTCCACAAGTGGACGAGACAACCTCATATCTGCTCAAAACTAATGCAAGTAGTAATGCATCAGGGGCTGTTTCACTCCAGGGGGAGGGTAAGGAAGAGCAACCGGTAGAATATGCTGGTTGTCTACTCACACACACAGAGAGAAACTATTCGATAACGGAGTCAGAGAATGTTATACCCGAGATAACGCCGAATCTACTCCAACTCACCGGAAGTCTCAGACGCACTAGGGCAGTACATGACAATAAGCATGATATCAGGAAGCAATATGCCGACCACAAACGTAGGCCAGACCCTGACCCAGACCCGGGAGACACCGTACAGAATGCGTCACATGCACCCAGCAACGCATCGAAAGGCTTCAATTCCAAATTTTCCCCTAGACGCAGACATGGAAGACCGACGAAAAGATCAACTAAAAACGAACATCAAGAGTCAGATTCTGGATCTTCAGCGGGACGCTTATCAGATCCAGAGGGGGAGATTGTAGCGCGAGACCTCTCACTCGCACCGAATACTTTCTCACTTGCACCACGGCCGTCGCCTATAGTCAACGCGGGCGCCTCCCACCCCAGCGCGTCCCCGCTATCGAGGCGCTCCCTACCTGCGAGCACCGGCGTCTCAGCTGGACAGCGAGGAGAGGGTCGCCTGGTTAGGAATATAAGGCGCTATGCGGCCTCAAACAAATCAGTTAACCTTGGACCAGCTTGGCCTTGACTCAACATGGTAGTCTTGCTTACACTGACAACGGTACACACGGCTTTCCGTGACTCTATCAGTGTACAGTGAGCTACTCTTGCAAACTCATCTCAACATAGTAGTCTTGCTTATACTGACAACGGTACACACGGCTTTCCGTGACTCTATCAGTGTACAGTGAGCTATTGTGGTGAGGTAGGTACGAGCTCAGGTTTCGCCATAGTTTCGCCTTCAACAACACAACGAACCCTTACGAATTTATTTATTAAGGAAGTACCTACTTATACCCCTTATAAATATTAATTTTACATATCCATAATATCGAAAATATGGTGTTATAAATCGAATATTCTAAATATACCTAGTGTTGCTTTTTAACATTAATTTTTGTATTTTTATAAAATAGCAAGAGTTGTGTAAAAATAATACTTTTTTATTGTGTACTGTATTTTATGAAATAGATTCAATAAAACTACGATAAAATTCAAATTGCCCAAAACAAATTAATGTTTTACAAAATTTAAAAATTCACCATTTTATCGATTATCGTATGTATTTTATTTTAATCAGACACACCTCGAAGTATTAAGTCAGTTCTAAAAGAGTTTTGAAAAAGTCACGTTAGTTATAACTAGGCTTATGATTTTAGGTGCTAAAAATGAATAATAGGTACCTAAAATATGTAGATATAATTGAAAAATAATATGTTATTACAATTTCATAATATGTGCTAAAAAAAATAATTACAAGATAAAAAGAACTTTTATATACTTACAACGTTTTTAAAATTTTTGTTGAATCATATAAACTTGACTTAACTACCTTAAACGATCAAAAAAAATGTACTTGATAGAAATAATACTGAAATGTCATTTTGACATTTCATATTGATTTCCATAGTAACGCACGTATATATAAATAATTTAGTTGCAAGGACCCCAGACCCCTAGCAACCAATAATAGTGGATTGGATTATGGATTTCTTCCAAAATAACTTTTCATACAAAACAGAATTAACTGAAAATAAATTGAATTCTACTTAAAGATGGCTAAAAGTTAAAAGAATGCATTGGCATCGTGTTCTGATATATTTTTAAATTTTCAAATGTCTAGCTAGTCGGGAAGTTAGTTAAAAATCGATTGCAAGATTTGTACATGACAAACAACCACCGGAAAAATAAGAATACTAGCTAAAAAAACGTTGTAAATCAGGTGCTAAAAATTTCAGTAAGTATTACAATAAATCATATATATTTCAACAGTTCAATTTATTATTTATTTACTAATAGAGAACGCTTTATTACAATAAATAATAAAATAATGCTTCAAATTTTTGAAATTGAATCTTTGACGATTTGATCCTAGCAAATTTGTATACATGGAAAAACTTCTTTCCACTTCTACAGATATTATTATTGCGTATGTAAATGAAACTATTTCTGAAGTAGAAAAAATTGAAACATCTGAGGCACCTGATGGATATTTTAATTTAAAACACTATTTAATTTTGTACTTATTTTTATTCCAATTGGTCCAGGAACATTTTTTTTATTTTAGCAGCATTATTGTTTAAAATTCTAATTTGCCCCACTAGTAACTTTGTAGATGATTCTAACATTTCAATTGTGTTTACTAGTGTTATGGCTACGGCCGTATGTTGTAGCTTAACCACTGGGGGATGACAAAAGAAATGGCGTATTTCAAAAAAACACTACCTTATTCTTAGGTCAATAATTATTATAAAGCAATCATTATTCGTAAAATATATATCACACTTGAATGGACAAAAACATAGCTTATAATTAGTATCTGTAGAATTATCTTCAAATGTGTTAATCTTGCCGATCTTTTGAATAATAAAATGCCTAATTCTTGTAAAATTTGGGATCACAGAGATTATAAATATATTTTTTTTATCGTAAATATTTTAATAAAATTATCTCGTCGTTAATTATACTAATGGTTTTATAAATGCGTTTAAAAATTAATAAATGTTAAAAATCTTAACACCACTGCACATTTATGTACCGAAATATGACTATATTCTAAAACATTAGAGCGAGAGGTTTAAAAGAATACTAATAATTTATGTAATAAAAATACTTTACGCAGTCATCAAATGTTTAAAATAAATATAAAGGATAATAAGGCTTCAAAATTATATAAATAGATTATCTACAACGTTTAACGAATGTCCAGGATCATGGTTTAAAAATACAAAAAAAACTCAATTTTGACCTACGACGAGCATGTCCCCCCTTAAACCTAAAATATGTAATTATTCAAAAATATTTAAAAATAGGTGCGAACAAATAGGGTTTAAATGTTTGAAAATTGTCTGAAATATTTAAAATACCAAAGTATCCTAAGCCTAGTTATAACATATTTTATACATTGTAAAGACAAGTTTGAACGAGTTTCATAGTATAAGCTGATATTTTAAACAGTGGCTGGATACGAATCAGTTTGCTAAAATCCTTAAATCATGCTTGGAAGGTGCATAGTTTATTTGAGGCCTCTACAAAACATGAGAAACGGTCTTAAGGCGAATTCTTTGCCTCGATTTACGATCAAATGTGACTTCAACGCCATCTAAAGGCATCTACAGGCATCTACCATGAATTTCTAAAAATGTGTTACTAAAAACTTTCGTCGATCGCAACCAGATGGCAATAAAATATAAAATAAAATATTGTGTGTCGCCACATATTAAAAATCATAAGCTTGATAAAAATGCATTTAAATTTATTATATATTTACTTACCTATGTAAAAATATTTACAATTAATTTTCCCCATAAAATATTTACAATTCTAACATGTCTATTTGATTTGATTTAAAGTGTTTATGATTTTTACATTTTGTTTACCGTAGTTTTTTTTACAGTGGCAATAAAAGGGTATCCTGTCCAGTCAATGAACCAGATTTTTTTACGTTGTCAATACGAATTAATATAAATATTTTTCTACAGTAAAATTCATTTATAGTAGTAAATGAACATTTAAGTACAAATGTTTATAAGATTGAGTTTAATCTTGTACAATTGACAATTACATCGAATTTCTACTAGAGGTGGAATAAAAGAATGATATGAAATGAATAGCAAAACAAATGCCATTCGAATTATTATTAAACAAAATAAGGAATATACAGTTGTACTTGGTTATTACTAGGAAGGTTGGACCGGCTGAATTTGCTCGTTATAAGCGGTTCTCGTTATATCAGAGAATAGGTATTTTTATTGTCGGCGAAAACAACAATTAGACACTTAACTAGTGTCATAAACGTAATTTGTCCCCGGCGGCATCCTGTCCGATCGGATTTTATTGCTTAGGGTCGAAATGTCTTTAAACGATCAACACATTACCAGTATTTTAGCTCGGTATATCCGATAAGTATCTCGTTATAACAGTGAATAAAAATGTATGGAGAAAATCATATACCAAATGTCAACGACTGTTTCCTCATTACATCCGAGATCTCGCTATGTCCGAGATTGTAATAACCGAGTTCGACTGTAGTTATAATTATGACATGAGGCGTATATTATCAAAACCTGCTTAACTCCACGAACACAATTGTTGGCAAAAGCGAAAAAACTGCTGTGGGCTTAATTATTGCGAAATATAAGAAAAGATAAAATTAATGAATAAAGAAGTAGTAAAAGCAACATTTAAAAAGTTATTTAGTGTTTAAGAATTCACTTAGGTAGGTTTTGATACTTAACATCGGATTTGAGTAGGTTTTGAAAGTCAATCATATGGATATAGGCTTTTTTGAAAGGAAATAAAGTGGATTGGAATAAAAGTTTATGCCAGGGGTGTATGACGGAGTAAGCAATAATGAAAGATGTGTTATATTATTTATTTTGGAAAATTATTATTTTATCAAAGAAAAAAGAATATTGGGCGTAAAATAATTTCGACATTACAACTTAAATTATACGTTTTCATTACATAATTGCAATATAAAACGATAATACAATATAGTAATAGTGATTATAGTATATGTAATATAATGATTAAAACTAGCAAATAAATGAAAAATGTAAAATTTAGAGATATGTACCTAACCTAACTAAAATTGTTGAAATACAATAATTAATATTAGTGATAATTAAAAAAAATAATTTCGACATTAAAACTTTACACTATACGTCTTCATTACATACTTGCAATATAAAACGATAATACAATATACCGGATGCCGGACGAAATCCCGAAGGCCGAAATCCCGAATGGCTGAAATCCCGAAAGCCTAAATCCCTAAAGCCGAAATCCCGAATGGCCGAAATCCCGAATGGCTGAAATCCCGAAAGCCTAAATTCCTAAAGCCGAAATCCCGAAGGCCGAAATCCCGAATGCCGAAATCCCGAATGCTGAAATCCCAAACGGTCGAAATCCTAAATGGCCGGAATCCCCAAGGCCGAAATCCTTAAAAATACAAACAGTAATAATTGCGCAATCTTAACACTTATCTTGAATTGCGCAAATTTTACACGAGAGACAAAACCATTTTTTTGTAGAACAAATAATGGGTAAACGTAATTTTAAAAATTATTTTTTTTTTCTTATCACTTATCAGTTATCACATTAAATTTTACACATTACATTCCATTATTTATACTTTATTATACTTATATTATATTATTATGTATTGTGGGTATAATGTGTATAAAATTTCGATGTATTTCGATTATTTTAGGTTGCGAAATATTATTATTTACACGTGTTCACCAATGGTATTTAAACTAATATGGCTAAATATCTTTACAACGCAGCAGCTAATGATAGCTAGCCTGACACTTAATATTAAAAATTAATACTAGGTATAAATACCCACAGTACCTATTCATGAATACAGTGCGTGTGTATGAATATGTTTGTTTTTATCAATGACTATCAGAAAATTTCATAAGAAGTATAATAGATAGTATGATAGTATCATTATAAGATTCATAAGAGTCATAAGTATTCATGAATAAAGTGTGGTAATGGATATTATGTTTGTTTTTATCAATGTCAATCATAAAATATCGTGTCACGTCATTATTGTTAGTTTATGTTTAACTGTCAAACATCATTCTATTTTTAGTAAATTCAATTTTATTTAGTAAAGAGAATTTAGTAATACATACTTTCAATTAGTAGGTAGAATGTTTTCTGATTTTCTCATTTGTAAAAAAAGTAGGTAGGTACTTATTCCTATACAAATATTATATTCATATAATGTACATTTACATACGGATAAGGTACATTTTATTATCTATCTATACAAATATTATATTCATATACTTAATGAAAGCATTTTTTAAAGAAAAATTTTATTACGTAAAATAAAATAAAATAAATTGATACAAATAAGAATACACCCATGTTGGTTAAAACTTCAAGATAACTTGCCTGTCATTTTTTTGTAATCGACTTTTTCATCTTTCCGGATTCCTCTGGCGATTTCTAGCTTTACCAATATGTGCTAGTAGAATTGTTGAACACACTGAACCACTCATAGTCTTAAAAATCTCAAAAATGTAATAAGAATTCAGTGAAAACACGGAGAAAATTACTGTCACAACAATCTTGAAGGTTAGACTAAAGGCAGTGACCTTTCCTTCTACGGTCTTAATTGGACGAAAAATCAAAATGGCGGTTTTCATCTCGGATGTCATTGGTTGTATGGATATGAGTCTATTTTGAAACTAAACCATTAAGGATTTGAGCACGATTTGATACTGAACATGATTTTCAACATGAATTATCTCTGTATTCAAAGCAGTTACGCAAGCGAATGAATATTTATTCTATAGGTATTGCCATAGAGAACAGTTTGGCATCAGAATTTGAAAAAACTCGAAAATGGTCGTTAGGTATCTTTTGATAATAAGGTGCTCACATAGTCGATATTATATAGACATCCCAATTCATTTCGTTTCAACCATGTCCGATCCTAATGGGTTCATATGGGCCTCCACAGAGTGGACGGTTTGTATTAACTAACTAACTATATCTGAGATAAGAATAAAGTAATACACGCAACAAATTGAATAAAAAAAAAGTTGGAGGTAAGAAAAAACGTAAATAAACATGCGAACAAATCTTGATAAGCAAACCCAAGGACAAAATAAGTGACAAATTAAAAAAAAAATTGTAAAACGTAAGAAAAAAATTTAGAATTTGAAGTAAGTGCACCACTGATTACATAATATTCTAAGAAAAAGACAGAACGTTATTTCTTTGAAAAAATCTAATGTCGATTTTAAAGAACAGTGCAAGATAAAATAAAAGATAGTTTTATTTATTTTACCTATAAATGTGTAAGTGAAATGGATTTGGAAATATAAAAAGAAACCTTATTGGCCCAGTGGTTTCTAAGTGTGGACTTTTGTAATTCCCTGAAGATCTCGAATAAATAATTAAAAATTATCAACACCTATACCATATTCCTATGTATCTACTATGATTGAAAAGTAGATCTTAATTTTTTGTATTTATGATTGCTTCATAAAAAAAACAATATTTACGACTTTATGATGTAGCAGATAAATGAGCAACTAAATAGTGATCCAAATATTATGAAAAGTTCAATTATCAAAGCATCACGGCATAAAATTAGTAATACCACGGTTATACACAATTTATTGTACCTACCTATTGTTATAATTTTCTTAGTTCATTTAATCGTTTTTAATTTAATTTATTTTCAAATTCACCTCTTATGTGTTCATTCACTGAATTGTTTACCCTATATTTTACGGAGACTAATAATAACTTCTATTTTCTACATACTAAATTATCAACCTCCACTTTTTGACAGGACGGCATACAGTTATATAGGCACGTAGATAATAATTTTAAGGCCGTAGACAGGAATGAACGTTTGATGGCCCAAATATAGTACAATAGTATGTATGTAATTAAAGTTAGGGTACAAGTCGGTTATCCTGGATACAGCGGCAAACACATTTTGAAAATAGCCTATATACTGGATTATTTGTTAGGATTACCTAATCTAACTTAAACTAACCCAAACTAACAAATAATCCAGTATATCGGCTATTTTCAAAATGTGTTTGCCGCTGTATCCAGGATAAACATATTATAGAACAAAAGTTAGTAAAGCGGAAGTTTGTCGAGACTGTTTTGATCGGGTTTATTTGTCTTTGAATAATATTGTGACTAGAAATTTTAACAATTCTTATTATTTTTAACATTGTATATTGTTCATAATTTTTTGCAACTACTGCATGAATAGACGAATTTTATTTACTTATAACATTTTAAACACTTAAACATAAATAGGGATAAATTGTACAGTCACTAGACAAAGAATAAATTTGATGTGTATCAGAAGTATCTGAGGCATTTTCGCTCGTATGCTTTCTTTATATTATTATGAAACTATACGTATTTTAAAATCGCTTTATAAAAGGTAGATACGTCAAAACAGTAATAAATATCTGAAATAATTATACAACACTATGTCAAAAAGTGGAGGTTGATATATGATAGTCCATTGCCTATCGTCGATATCTCCAAACAAAAAATATTATTATTGTTTGAAAGCTTGGCTTTTAACTGACCTTGGAAAAATGTTATTCGTCATACGTCTTATCTATGTGTGAGTGTGTTTTTATTTTCAATGTATGTGTGTATTTTGGGTTCCATTTATTTCCGCGCTGGCAGCACCTCACGCACAACTGTTGTTATTTCGGGCCAATTTGGGCCATTATCACTACAATCGATTAGTTAATATATACAAATACAAGATTCAATTAAAATAAATACCCTAAAAATTAATAAATAATATTTTTGATAGAAACGCTAGACGTTTTTTCTCATTTATTGCGTACAAACCGAGATTTTTCGATTTTAATTGCATGCTTTCTAACCTCAAAATCGATGTTTTTTAAATTTGAAAAAAAGATATAAGGATATAATAAATTCCAATTTTCGTTTAGCGTTTCCCTAGGTAATAGATTTACGTACATTTTTATCGTAATTTTGATAATAAATCTTATGTCATTCATCCTTACCACCCGATAGAAATGTACCGAATTTGACACGTATTTTTGGTATATAGAACTCCACGATACTTCTTAATTTTTTATTTTATTTTTCTCATTACTTTTGAATATATATTTACCGATTAATAAACTTTTCTAGCTATTTTTCGATAACAACTTTACCTAGAGACATCACCTTAATAATATTTATTACTAAAACCCAAAATTGTTTTTCTTATTTGTAAATTAATTTTATTGTAAAAAAATATCCGCCACAGATAATGTGCCACTAATCAAAAATTAATCTACAACCCTTGTATATGGATCCACACCATCATTATGTATTTAGCTCTGTGCTGTAAAATTTTCTACCTATAGGTATATCCTATTCTAATATGAAACTTCGGCTAGTAATTTTGCTGCTATTGGAAGCGAGATTTTTGTAATATTTAAAAAAATACTAGCTGAAGTACCCGGCTTTGCACATGGTCGCTTCGTCGATACATTTATCTTAGATATTATAAAAATAATAATAAGTTATTATTTTTTTAATATTTAAATATCTGTGAAATGCAATATGGAAATATGAAAATAATTCTAATAGGAGTAAAGGTCAAACATAAGAACACTAAATTAAAATCGAATCAAAATATGCAAACGTTATAAACAGTATCAATATGTAGTAAAAAAAATCAAAATTGGATGGAACAAACAAACAAATTTTGTATTTTATATAATACTTATTTAAAATCCTTTGCGGGTGTGCGCACAAGATCTGACAAAAGTTTCATCGCAATCGGATGAATGGTATAGGAACGCATACGAATAGAATAAGAAGAAGATGGTTGTACTAATTTAGAAACCGTTGCGGGTGTGTGTACAACAACTCACCAAAGTTTCATCGCAATCGGAAGAATGGTATAGGAACCATATGACAAAGAAGAAGAAGAAGAAGAAAAAGAAGATGGTTGTACTAATTCAGAAACCTTTGCGGGTGTGCACACAACAATTCACAAAAGTTTCATCGCAATCGGATGTGTGGCATAGGAACCATACGAATAAAAGAAGATAGAATGAAGAAGGAGAAGAAGAAGATGGTTGTACTAATTTAGAAACCTTTGCGGGTATGCACACAATAACTCACCAAAGTTTCATCGCAATCGGATGAATAGTATAGGAATCATACGAATAAAAGAAGATAGAAGAATGAAGAAGAAGAAGAAGCGCGGGATAAATCTAAAATTCGAGACCACGCACTTAGGCTCGTCGGCCTCCGCCTACCCTCCAAATTTTGTCGAAATCCGACTGCGCGGATTGATTATTTGTATAAAGAAAAACCAACGCCACGGTACATACAAACATCCAAATATATTTTCGAAATTATAGTGTAGATAATAATTAGTGTGTAGTGTTAAATATTATAGTGTAGGTAAAACTAGAATTTAAAAATCATACAAAGCATAATAAACACATTAATTAATATTAGTGTATAGTCGTTTTTGATAATTTTCTTCTCATTTTTCATATACAGTCGTTGCTTTATTGTGATTAAAAAGTTGAAATATAACCTTTTTTCTACATTTTTCATTGACTAAAAAAAAATACAACACTGTTTTACTAACTAATAACATTAAAAGAAATATATATATATATTTTATGTTTGAGGCTTTCACGGTTTCTTCTTTCCTCGACGTTTCGAGGTTTCGAGATGAATTTCTTGATAATGGCCTCTGCAACTAGTCCGAAACGTCGAGGAAAGAAGGAAGAAGGACACACGGTGGAAACCCAAAAATCAACCACGATAAAAGCAATATAATCAAAACTATTATTGATTAATTATATTATATTAAATTGGTAAATAAAATAAAATGACGATACGATGAATGAACAGGGGTTTTATAATTAATACATACACACATATCCAATTTGGATAAGCCTCAGAAATAATAAGTACCTACTTAAATCTTGAATCGATAGCTCAGTACCTGGAGTATATACTTTCCCAGCAAGCGAAAAATGTGTTTTTGAATCATAATGTGTAATGATTTTTCTAAGAGTTTTCTAGTTGGTATGTTATAGTAATTAAATTATAAAAACTAGTTTACTCCACCCTTTAAGTAGATTTTTATAAGTAAAAAAAAATATTACGAAAACGATTATCTACTTTAGATATGCACCATACTTGTAGTTTCAGATTGTTTAAAAAATTCTACAAAAAAATATGAAACATTTGACCAAAAATAATTATCTGTATCGGAGATATAAAATGTTTAATAGTAATATGAGACTTTGATTTCTATTTATAGTTCATAGTTCCCAAAATAACTAATCAATCAACAATTTCGTTTATTTTATGAGAACCTTGGTGATAATTATAGATAATAATATAATATTATACACTATTATATTACTTAGGCTTCGTTTTGTTATATTTACTTATTATTGTTTTAGGTAGGTATCCATTTTCACAATTAAAAATATTTTTTTTTTGGTATTTAATTTGTTATATTTACCTAAAAGCTCATATTTTGTATAATATATTATACAATATACAGTACAAAATACATTAATAAACTATCATGTATACTCTAATATGTATAATTTCCATGTTTTGTCGAACACTTATTCATCTAAATATTCTCATTAATTAGTGTATCGAGTTAGGTGTTTTCGGTTATCTTAATATAATGTGAAGGTTTTGGTTCAGATACAAGTCAAATATGTTACGTGGTCGAAGTTATTGATGTGTGTAGTAATGTATCAATACCATTCATTCATAAAAATCATGTTTCTAGATTTATCTTTGCAATATCAGTAGTTTTAATAAATTATGGAATCAAGTGATCGTGTCAATCTAAGTCAATGCAACATTTACTCTGTGGTGGCCTATATGCTCCGCCTAGAATTGAGATTGTAATTTACTTCTCTTCTATCATTCTATCATAATCTAAAGTTAAGAATAGAACTCTGTTCAAAAAGGTTGAACGCGTGTGTAAATAATCAATTATTGACTTTTGATAGCCTTGTAAAATTAATACGTTGTGCTAAATTACCCTTCTCAAATATAATCAAACGAAACCTTTCATATATTATAGTTTTATAATATTATGTAGTTCCGTATATTATAAAGTCAATTATTAACCATAACAAAATATAAATTTGCCCGGTAGCACGTTTTGATAATTATAATATAACCAAAATATATCAGTGGCATAAAATATTTATAGCAGGGATGTGGGAATAACAGTGCCCGTCCACTAGAGCGTTGGGCCATTGTGTTCTTCCTGCGGATGCATACCACGTTAACTGGCTTCTACATTTTCAATGGTGGACAAGTCATAAATTGAGCGAGGGGTCAGATGCTGCATTCATTTGTTCGTTGTCGGCGATCAGCTTAAAATCAATTCATCCATCAGGAAATCAACCAAGAAATTGATTTTGTCTTTGCAACATAGTTGATTCTTTGTATAGTAAAATAACTGAATCGAAATAAATTGTTTCGTGATTTTTTTTCGTGATTTACTTTGGAAATTAACAGAGATGAATAAAAAACAAAATACAGGTCATCACTGAATAATTCAACGTTGTCCTTTAAGTAAAATAAGAATCCGCGTGGGCATAGTCTATGTTGTCTATACAACCTTAGTCGGACAATGAGTGAAATTAAAAATACTATTTATACGTCTATACACATATTTTGTGTGAAATTTCGACCATGCACAAACAATTTTATTATTATAGTAGGTTTTTGGGATTCCATCGCGTCTTCTTCCTCCTTCTTTTCTAGACGTTAATCACTCGATGGCCTCTGCAATAAGCACAAGGAAATAAGGAGGAAGAACACGCGGTGGAACCCCAAAAATCTATAACGATGACGAATAACCGTGAAAGTCTCAAATATTATACAATTTTACTATTCGTTGATATAGTGATAGATTTTTTTCGGACCAAGAGCAGGATGGTAGGCGCTGCAAAACACATTGACGAAAAAGGGGTCAATAGCCAAAAGAGTTTAGGAAACTATGATCCAGATAATGATGTCACGCCGCCACGGTGTAATACATCATCTCCGCATACTCAAAATCAGGCATTAAATCAGGCAAAAAAGCCACTCCATCATCAGCGAGCACCGGCCTCAACTCGGCCACACCCCAACTTCATCACAATCCAATCAGCCAAGACCAAGCACTCATTCATCAAGACGATGACGCTACGCCGCCATGGAGTAATACGTCATATCCAAAAAAATCTACAACAGGCATTGAACCAGTGACGTCCCGTGGGGGTAGGCAGATTGAGCGTCGCTTGGGGGCGGCAGTTACTCGAAGGGCGGCAAATCGAGGAGAATCATTTGGATTCTAGAGAAATAGTAATAACGAAAATATCTTTCCATTAAAAAATTCAACTCAATAGTTGGAAACAAAATTACGTATTAATTAACATAAAAGGTTTGACAAGACTGCATTTTTGTCGGGTTCGCGACGTCTAGTTTACATCCGTCGCCCTTCGACATCCATTGTAAACATAAACGACATGGATGACAAAAAATACTGTATAAAAATGGGGTGGCATTTTGGCGCTGCCTAGGGACGGCATTTTGTCTAGGAATGCCACTGCATTGAATGCCAATCTATAATTAGGTAAAACCGACCACAATTCGGTTACAACCCAGCATCATCAAAATTGCCATGGCACAGAGATGATTTGGAAGAAGCGTAAAAAGCAAGGTGAACGGGATCGTTCCTCATCTCAATGAGCTGTTTCTCAACCGAAGCACCCGGTTACCAGACAGGATGACCACACCTGAAGTACACTCGTCCACTCCAAGGCTAGAGAGCAGGCAGGGAGTTAAGTCATCCAACCGATACAGTAAATTACATGAAAAAACTGGTGGCTTATAATATAAGAAAAATTCCAGCAATTATTTGCATGCATTGTGGTGCATAGTATAACACACACATTTGATTGCGTGGGACCACGAATTGGATAGTAGCCCCCGCAACATTGTTCATTCTAAAAAAACTGCTACAATTACTATGAAAGTGTCATGCCTCATGATACATTCGATTAAAAGAACAACTGATGTTCTCAATTAGAGACACGTCATACTACCAAAAATAACAGTTCACATGTTTTATACCTGTAGAAATTGGAGAAAATATTTAGATCTCAGCTAACTTTTAGAATACAATTTAGAATATTCAAATAAATTTGCTATTGACAATTCTACATCCTGGTTTAAATTTGGAATATTTTTTAAATTTTTTTTTGAGAAAAAAAACCGTCCAGAATCAGGTTTGATTTCATTTTCATGAATAGAAAACGTGTACGATCTGTGATAGGTAAAATCTGGTAAATTCGATGGTCTTTAAATTTCGCGTCCTCGTTGTAGTTCAACTTGAATCTTGCTCACGGAGTTCTATTTCAGAATAATCCTTACCAAATAAGAATAACTGGTAACCCTAATTATATATAAAGGTTTTTATTTGATATGTTTATTAGATACAGTATTATCTTGCTAATAATGTATACTCGATTGTTTCTAAAATCAACTTTTAATCGGAATTAACTATACGTGACAAGCATGCAGTATTATATTAATACAATGTTCTAAATTACTTTGTGGGAGCATCATTATGGTTTTCTTACATAAAATAATTATCAAAATATATTACCTAAGTTCATATTTAAGTGTAATATTAATTACAAAATTATTATTGTATATCTGGATTATTATGTTTGTCATATATTTTATTTACTTACTTATATTAACTTTTCGACATCTATGATTATTATTAAGTATATATTTTTGTGAAATTTTTGTCTTAATTATTGAGCATATACATATAGACATAATTTGAAAAGACATCAGAGAAATATATAACCACTAGACGCCCAAAGGAATAAGAACCTACGAACGTTGAATTTGTCGAATGAAAAAATCGTATAAGGTAACAATTAATGTGAAGATTAATATGATAAGTTTTGGCGAAGAAAAGCCTATTGTTTGTAAAAGCCATTTAAAGTTTTCCATCACTTAATAATAATAAACATTTAAGAAAATACATAATGAAATTTAGTCGTACAACCTTTTCCAAGGTGTACGGTACGCATCCATCCATATTCATCAAGCTGGAAAGACTTCTATGGGCAGAACGTGTGGTCTGAGTATATATTATTTAATTTCCGAGAAGTCTCATGAATATCAGACCAATTTGACTTAAATTAATATATGACACCTGTTTGATTTCTTGAATAGTGTTACTGAGGTTATCATGGTAGCTGAAAAAATAACCGATAGACGATAAATTAAGGAAATAGAGAAAATTGTTTAATGTTTGTATACTGTTTATACCAAGGCTTGAATAAAAACGAACCATTCATGTAACCGTGCGAGTGAGAAAGCATTCGGCAAGCTTATATCACCGCAATGTGCATTAAAGTGTCTACGGCTAAATTAAATATGTTTTGTACACGTCGCCGGTAAATATTGAGATTTATTGTTTTTGTGTTAAATATACAGTTAGTGGTAATTATTTTTAGTTTACTTAGTAGAACATATGGTTAACTATGTTGTGTTTAAATTTTGTAGCCATACTGAGAAGCAGAATGATGGTATAACATTTCATAGTTAATAATAATAAAATTGAGGTAGGTACTACTGTGCGTTATACGCAAGAAATACGTCTTCATTTTGCCGAAAAATACTTATACTCTTCATATTATTACTTTGAGGTTTGTACCTTATGAAATTTACGATTTTAAAGTGATGCTTAAAATTAATTTAAATAGGTAATGGCATAAGACAATGGACATATAAGACAAAATTATTGTATATTGATATTTAGGAATGTGCCTTAAAATAGTTTTTTTTTTAAATAATGATTTTTTATAGAACAATTTTTTATGATTTCACTGGGCAATATAATATAAGGGTTGGTAATGAATCAGTGTTAATGACATATTTTTTTTCTATTTTTCAGTGTTGATTTAGACTAAAGTATAACGATTTGATAAATTGTCTATATTGAAATTCTAAAGTAAAATTTTTCATTATGTAATAAATTATAGACCCTTATTGTATATGAAAAATGTATCTTATTACTACTTCATTAAACTTAATGTTTTGAAAATTTATGTTTTGAAAATAAACCATGTTTTAAATACTTCCAAGAATCAAAATGTCACTATCTAGCAGCCAAATAACATATTTTTTGTTATTCTGTATACATTATTTATGAAAAGCTAAAGTAAAAGCTTTGTTTAATTATATTAGTAATGTCATTTGGTTGTGATATTAAATCTTTAGACACATAATAAATGTATTCTAAGTTAATTTATCGTGTATAGATTTAAGTATAAAATATAACTGTTTTTATCCATGTGTTACATATTTTTCATTATTAACGATTGCATTTTTTAACTACACATTATTAAAATTAGAATATCAACAGGTTTAAAAGTATATATTATTATTATATCGTAGAGTAAAATAACTGGTATGTATAGTGGATGTAAGTGCAAAAGGTTTGAATTATAAACATTTTAAATTAAATTTCTAAAATGATACTCCATAATATTATTACAAAAGAGCTTAAGGGCCCACATGCCCAACGAAGGACAAATTGGAGATTTTATGGTATTTTCAGAGCATTACCCTGGACATTCCTTAAACGTTGTAGATAATCTATTTATATAATTTTGAAGCCTTATTATTCTTTATATATATATTACACATTTGATGACTGCATAAAGTATTTTTATTACATAAAATAGTATTCTTTTAAACCACTCGATTTAATGTTTTAGAATAAAGTCATATTTCAGTCCATCCATGTGCAGTGGTGTTAAGATTTTTTAGATTTATTAATTTTTAATCGCATTTACAAAACCATTAGTAAAATTAATGTTAATATTATATGGTGAAATATTTACGATACAAAAATATATTTTATAATCTCTGTGATCCCAAATTTGACAAGAATTAGGCATTTTATCATTCAAAAAATGGGCACGATTAACACATTTGAAGATAATTCTAAAGATATTTATTATAAGCTATGTCTTTGACCAATATATGTGATAAACATTCTACGAATAATGATTGTTTTATAATAATTTTTGACCTTAGAATGAGGTAGTATTTTTTTGAAATACGCCATTTCTATTATTATTTCCCAGTTGTTAAGCTACAACATACGGCCGTAGCCATAAATTGATAAACTATAACTGAAGTAGGGAGTAAGTAATGTACTGTTAAAAAAAACGATTTTTTCGGTTAGGTACATGTTAAAACACGCGCGATATCATAATCTTACTCCCTGGTTCATTTATCGTTTGTCAAATTATGGCTACCGCCGTATGTTGTAGCTTAACAAATGAGAAAAAATACTACTTTATTCTTTGGTAAATAATTATTATAAAACAATCATTATTCGTAGAATGTATATCACACCTGAATGGTCAAAGACATAGGTTATAATCAGTGCCTTTAGAATTATCTTAAAATGTGTTAATCGTACCCATTTTTCGAATAATAAAGTGCATAATCTTGTCAAACTTGGGATCACAGAGATTATCAATATAATTTTCTTTCGTAAATATTTCACTATAATAATGTCAACATAAATTTTACTAATGGTTTTATAAATGCGTTTATATTATGCACCACTACTAAGCAAGCACTTTTCTTATTAAAATATTTTTTTTTATTATACATACCTAGGTATTTAGAATGTAGATCACAGACACAACTCCACTGTGAACACTTTCTAACATCGGTCTGAAATGACAAGACAGGGAATACGCCGCCAAATTTTTTTCAGGGCTTACGCGTTACTTACTTCGAGGCCGCTAACATACGATAACCACTTGTGAGTACGTTAAATCGCAGGACACTTGTACATTTCACGGAGTATCCGGCCGAAAGCGGCAGTCTATCTGCGGATAGCTTATAATCAGTATCTTTAGAATCATCTTCAAATGTGTTAATCTTGCCCATTTTTTAATAATATAATCCCTAATTCTTGTCAAATTTGGGATCACAGAGATTATCAATATAATTTTTTATCGTAAATAATTCACTATAATAATGTCAACATAAAATATACTGATGGTTTTATAAATGCGTTTAAAAATTAATAAATGTAAAAAATCTTAACACCACTGCACATTTATGTACTGCAATATGACTATATTATAAAACATTAGAGCGAGAGGTTTAAAAGGATACTATTTTATGTAATAAAAATACTTTATGCAGTCATCAAATGTTTAAAATAAATATAAAGGATAATAAAGCTTCAAAATTATATAAATAGATTATCTAGAACTTTTAAGGAATGTTCAGGCTGATGCTTTGAAAATGCCATAAAACCTCCATTTTGACCTACGTTGGGCATGTGGGGCGTTAAACAATTGCAATATTCAGCTTTCGTAAAGTAAAATGACACTTTAAAAATTGAATCATAGTGTTTTCCACTACAAGACTTAATATGGAGCTTTGTTACTTGATCTTAAAGGTACATAGATAAATATATACTATTTATATTACGTATAGAAATGTATATTCTTATTTATTTTTCAATTTGTGTACATATCATTTTTAACTTTCACCATATTTCGCTTTAAGCCAAAGCTTATTTGAAAAATAATACTAAATATTATATGTTTTATTCATATTATCATTTTGAGATACGAAAAAAAAAATTACAGCTCCATTATGAAATATAGGATTACATTTACATTAAGATATTTTTACTCACAATGGCAGAGAGTGGATAATGCTTTTAACCAATGAATATATAAAAAATAATTTGTAGAAAATACAATACGAGATTCTAACTCCCAAAAAAAAAATTCTGCCACCTGTGGTTCAAAACCTTTGAACTATGGGGAATTCCGGATTAAAAAAATGGCGGATATTAGGTAGGTATCAGCTAGTGACAAAACTGGTAGGTAGGTACATGTCGATCAGATGAGTATTTGGGGTAAAGTATATAAGCATGTAAATCCAAATAATGCGGGCATTGTCATATTCTATTTCACTAATTGGAAGATATGTGCTGGTAAGTTACTACCTACTGAGATATCCTCAAATTTCGGAAGCTTTATTTTTTTTGTTTTTACCTTATATTGAAGATATCTTTTGTAAGCATCCGGATCGTACTTGTCCACAGGTATCACTTGAGATTTGTTTATTTGCCCAACTAATTTATATGTATGCATTTGTAAAAAGATTTCTTCAATAAATTTGTTTTTATGAGTTTGTTTAAAATGGGACGGATTGATATAAATTAATAATAATCTATAATATAAAAATCAATATTTTGTTTGTTTGTTCGTATTATATGCGCTGCCATACCGTTCATCCGATTGCGATAAAACTTTGTCAACTTATTGCTTGCACTTGCGCGAAGAGTATAGGCTATATCTTAAATATAAAAATGAATGTCTGTCTGTCTGTCTGTCTGTACGTCCCGTATGCGTTCCTATACCATTCATCCGATTGCGATGAAAATTTGGCAAGTGGTTGTATGCACACCCGCGTGAAAAATTATTATCTTCTTTATTCTAATTTCTTTTATTCGTATGGTTCCTATACCATTCATCCGATTGTGACGAAATTTTTGTTAGTTATTGTACGCACACCCGGAAAGGTTTCTGAATTAGTACATTAACATAAAATATAAATAAAGATAAAAAAGTGATTTTAACAGAATAACAGAAAATGGTTGTATAGTAAAAATTTCAAAGTGCATTTTTTACTTTCTACGTTATAATAACACAAGAATGAGATTTTTTTATTTATGATTTTTTATTTTAATACAAGTTTCATGAAAAATTATTGTACATTTCAGAGTAAAATATTGTATCCGGTAAAAAAATCTAAATTTGGAAGAGCACATTAATGAGGCTTTCCAAGTATAAACATCATTATTAAATAACGCTTTATAAATAATGTGTAGGTCTGCAAAATCTGGGAATTAAATTGAGAATGATAAAATTTTATAAGTATTTTCTGTTCTCCTGTATAGGTGCGAATTTTTAACTGCGAATATCTACACAAAAATACGTGTGAATAGACAAAGTTATGAATATCGAGACGTTGAGAAAGGAAAAACCAAGGATATGGACACATTATGTGACATCATGGCTCATAAACCTCAGATACTGGTTTGAGCTTTGCATCAAAATGATAACTAAAATCATCGCCGAATCTAATATCGGATATGACACAGACGAAAAAGATATAATATTATGTTAAATCATGACATTGAATAACAATATTTTTACAGTAAGTAACACGTCAGTTAAAAATATGAAAAGATAACCAATAATAAAACTAAAATTATTTTAGTATACAATATAGTTAACAAAGAAAATGTATTTCTTTACATAATGAAGGAAAACAGTTTTACACGACAAAAAATAAATAAAAACATCTTCGTGTAGTGAATTGATAAGTCGTTAAGCGATTATAACTAAGTATTAAGCAATATTAAATATTGTATTAATATATTTTTATTTATAGTTAGGTATGTATGTATTCTAGAGAATTTAGTTGAGAGTATATAATAATTGCTGTGATTAAAATTTTCCTAAATTTTAATAGCATGGTTATCAGTCACTTTGTTATTTGACAAAATCAACATTTTCCATTATTGTGTAGCCAGGCGTGATATGCATAGGTATGACACCCCGGAAGTCCGGGTAGGGAGGGGAGTCGGGGCCGCACAGCCCGATCCGACCTCCGCGCTCAACTCTCCGGTCTACCTGACGTTAATGACGCCCTGGTAGCGTGCTGTCGATCGATACGTGTGAGTCACACGACCAGCTTCCACTCTTCGACTAGCTCAGTGATGTAAATTGTTCAAGGCGGTCAATCGAAGCTGGGTTTGGTTTAATAGAGCACGTTCAGTGTAAGGTTGTCTTGACAGTTGGGTAAATATAGGATGCCGGGATGATAAAAATGATGAACGCACCAATTAATCGACGCAAAGGTCAACGGTTTTTATTATTAATTATGGTTCACAAAAAGTTACATACACAACACAACACACAGAACACAATTATAAAGTTTACACAGTTTATAAAGTTACAGGCACATTTGAGATTAAAGGTCGGTCAAAAGATTGCTGAATATTAATTAAATTTTCACGAGTCGATTCATTTATATTTTTTTTGACAGTGATCGCACGGCTACGCTATTATTTATAGAAGAGTTATCTAAGTTAATTTCTCGATTTTTAAAATATCTAGACACCTCTGGGCGCCTTGTGTCACCAGCAAATCGCGATTCGTGTCACTTAACCTCTTAAAGTCGGTACGTAGTAAACACGTGTTGACTAACCGGATAGATTCCTGTCGATACAGAAATCGTTTTCAAAGAAATTAGGTAAACAGCACAAATTATATTTTTCACAAAGTCGACTCTAAGCGGGACACGAAGTCCATCACGGATCGAAAGCTGGGGCTTACTGACCTGGCAGTCATCACCACTGGTTATGTCCCCTTTTCAGCCTTATCGCTGTCCCTCTCGATCTACCCCTGAACGCTCACCCCCTCTCTGTCATTCTCGCCCGTGGCGGAATGCTTGGACTTTACTTGGGTTTTACCTTAAGGGTCGTCCAAGTCATCTTTTTGCCAGGTAGTCGAAAGTTACAGCGATTTCGGAGGAATCGAGCCCAAAAGAAACAACATTAGCTATGGTTTTTGAAATATTCGAATCACGGCTATAAATATTAATCTTGCGTGACCAACCTTTATCTCGCCCATCTGGTAATTTGAACATTTTTAGTTAATAAATACAGAGCATTTTATTCATCGAGCGGCGATAGAAGGACATTTGGCTTGGCGGACTATAAGAAACATGAATGTGGCATCCATATATTTGCTCGTACTTTACCTTAAAGGGGTCCTCCATACATGTAGAAACGTGAAGGTATCAGGTATATATATTTCAACAAACGTATATGAATAAGCTTTATAATAAATTCCTTTTAAGATTTGTCAACATGTAAAGGGACTGATTACTTAGGAACCTGATATATTGTAATATGTTAATTTTATCTTTTTAACCTAGTATTATTAGAGACAGTTTTAGTTAAGGGGGAACATGCTCAGCGTAGGTCAAAATGTAGCTTTTATTCTATTTTCAAAGCATGATCCTGGACATTCCTTAAACGTTGTAAATAATCTATTTATATAATTTTGAAGCTTTATTATCCTTTATATTTATTTTAAACATTTGATGACTGCATAAAGTATTTTTATTACATAAAATAGTATCCTTTTAAACCTCTCGCTCTAATGTTTTATAATATAGTCATATTGCAGTACATAAATGTGCAGTGGTGTTAAGATTTTTTACATTTATTAATTTTTAAACGCATTTATAAAACCATCAGTATATTTTATGTTGACATTATTATAGTGAATTATTTACGATAAAAATTATATTGATAATCTCTGTGATCCCAAATTTGACAAGAATTAGGGATTATATTATTAAAAAATGGGCAAGATTAACACATTTGAAGATGATTCTAAAGATACTGATTATAAGCTATCCGCAGATAGACTGCCGTTTTCGGCCGGATACTCCGTGAAATGTACAAGTGTCCTGCGATTTAACGTACTCACAAGTGGTTATCGTATGTTAGCGGCCTCGAAGTAAGTAACGCGTAAGCCCTGAAAAAAATTTGGCGGCGTATTCCCTGTCTTGTCATTTCAGACCGATGTTAGAAAGTGTTCACAGTGGAGTTGTGTCTGTGATCTACATTCTAAATACCTAGGTATGTATAATAAAAAAAAATATTTTAATAAGAAAAGTGCTTGCTTAGTAGTGGTGCATAATCTGTGGCCCACTTATCGGCTGACTAAATGAAATGGTAATATTAGATATTTTTCCTGGCATATTTTCCAAATCTCTTTTTCCACGACCCGGTTATTTTTATATTTCTCCTTCATGAGTCACTATACTTTGTATCGTCCCTACTGAGCTATTTACACGTAAAATAGAACAGATATAAATGATCGTTTTCATATATAATAATAGTATTATAATAAAAATATATTTACTCTGTAAAGAAATCAACCAAAAACCAATAAATTATTAATGATATGCGATATCATTATTCTTAGATCCTTACTTGAAATCGGTTTTCTCTGTATATTTTTTATGAATACTAAAAATACTAAAATACTAAAACGCCTGTTTCATGCTTGACAAAATACTAATTTATTCGCTTTTTATGCTTAAACTGGATAGATACTCCTGAATAGGGATTTCAATCCAGGGATCCCGAACCATTTTCGATACATTTGAATCCCGGGATTAGTAAACATAATCCTGAAACTTTCGGTATTGATTTTTTTATCAATTTATGGAAAATAAAATAAAAACGAAAATATAACAGAAAAAATATTTTTAATAACATATAACTACATTATAAATAAACTGAGTTTGAAAGAAGTTTGATTTTGTACCCATGTGTTAAATTAATAAAGATGAGAAAGATTGTGAAAAAAACAATGCTTCGCACTTTTAACAAAGTGATTCCACCAATGATCTCGTACGTTTTACGATAGTTTCATATTTGGCTGACTAATTAGATTTATGAAGCGGAAAGGCCATACACCACGATTTACTTTACTATTTTAAATCTCGCTAAACCATTCATTAAGTCTTTACTATCAGAAACAGCAATCTCATATAAAATATATAAACACTAAACACATTTTTAATTCTACGAAATTTTATAAATGAAAATCGTCTAGATTTTTAAATAGTTTAACATTCTTTTTATTGAAAGTAAACCACTACTACGCACTATCAGAAAATGCTATTCTGGAGCCCCACTGGTCACCGGATAATAAATAACCATTTTTTGCTACCTTACGCAATCGTAACAGAAAAATAATAAATCCGTTTATTTAAATGAATTGAGAGGGGGGAAAGTATAGCTAGTAAGAGAGTAGAGAGTACAAAATAGAGCCAGCTAGAGTAAATTATACTAGATTTATTTTTGACCGATTTTATCAATGTTATTTTGTAATAAAATTTTTATATTAACTATCGAAAAAAATGCCAATCCCGGGATCAACATTTTTGCTCGAGATTGGATACCCTACTCCTAACGACAAGATTGCGATTCAGTCAAAGGTGTTTTTGAGTAGGTACCGTATAACACGATAGTTCAATTTTAAATTCAATATCTGAATCCAGCAATTCTTTTTCGGATTCTATGATTACTGTAAAAGGGTTATTTATTTTCTGTGGCCTTCGTGGAGTTATCTATGGCCCCTAAGCGTTGATTTTTTTAACTGTGGCTGTCGGCTAAGAAACGCTGATCTAGACTATACTTTCAGTAAAACATGGTAAAATGCTGTCACCCCTTAATGGCATTGCTCTTGTTTGGTTGCATTATTTGCGATAGGTACAGTGTATCTAAGTATCTTTCAGACATAATTACAACGAATTGATGCCAAATATCCACTTTTACCTTTCTGTCATAATTTTATTCATAACTATTTATAATGTACCTACATAATAAGTAATTTTTTTCAGCAGGCGACTAATAGTCACAATTATTTCTCGATTTAACTGAAAATGGTTTTATGCAATAAACATTCTATACATACATGCAGTTTTTAATAATTCGTTCATAATACTCATTTATGACCATGAAAACAGCTGTAAATGTTTACCGTTTATTTGGAAAAAATAAATAAATAAGTTATATATAGTAAAAGTAAAGATGAGATATTGGAACTGGTTCGGTTACGTGCTTTGAATGCCTCAGGATACACTCAACTTGACCTGATTTTTTTTCAAGCCAAGTAAATTCGGGCTTTTGGATGATCGCTAAATACTATCCGTAGGGTATATTATACTTATGGCAGCTATGATTCTCTATGTCTATTTAAGCTTCAGACATGGAAAAACAAAAACGAAGACTAAATTTACCCGACTGATAAAAATGTTTTACACCACTGGTTTATAGTTTCATTTTCAATTGCGTAGAAGGAAAAAATTCACTGACATATTAAATTTGTATAAGATATTATTTTCAGACTTTTGATTGCGATATATCTGTTTATTTCTATGTGAGGTGTAAAGAGACTTCTTTTCATACAATTCTTTAATATTTTCGACGGTATTCCGTTTAAAAAAAAAATTCGGTTAGGTACATGTTTAAACACGCGCGTTAACATCATTTTACTCCCTACTTCAATCATAGTTGGTCAATTTATGGCTAAGGCCGTATGTTGTAGCTTAACCACTGGGGAATGCCAAAAGAAATGGCGTATTTAAACAAAAAAAAAAAAACACTACCTTATTCTTAGGTCAATAATTATTATAAAGCAATCATTATTCGTAGGATGTTTATCACACTTGAATGGTCAAAGACATAGCTTATGGTATCTTTAGAATTATCTTCAAATGTGTTAATCTTGTCCAGTTTTTGAATAATAAAATGCATAATTCTTGTCAAATTTGGGATCACAGAGATTATCAATATAATTTTTTATCGTAAATATTTCACTATTATAATGTCGATATAAATTATACTGATGGTTTTATAAATGCGTTTAAAAATTAATAAATGTAAAAAATCTTAACACCACTGCACATTTATGTACTGAAATATGACTATATTCTAAAACATTAGAGCGAGAGGTTTAAAAGAATACTATTTGATGTAATAAAAATACTTTATGCAGTCATCAAATGTTTAAAATAAATATAAAGGATAATAAGGCTTCAAAATTATATAAATAGATTATCTACAACGTTTAAGATATGTTCAGGATCATGCTTTGAACATAGAAAAAAGCTCAATTTTGACCCACGCTGAGCATGTCTGCCCTTGTTATTAAAATTCCTACTCAGACAATTATTGACTTGAAAATATTCACAAACTTTACTAATATCTAATCAGAAAAAAACTTACTATTACATTGGAAAACAGAATATTCGCCACAAATAAGTCACAATTCTCACTACAAAATTACAAAACTGTCATACGCATAGCGACACCGTCTCGTCATCTTTGAGAAGGAATTTTTGCGGCGGATATACGGAATTGTGGACACATTGAATATTTAAAAGCAATATAATCAGGTACAATAATAAGATGTACCTTATGTATCACGATTCAAAACTCTCTATTCTATTCGATAAAATTCTTGACATGTACATTGCGTGATAAAGACAATGGTATCGGAAATGGTTGTAGTTGGGAACTCGGGAGGAAGGGGCCCAGTTGGAGATCACGGATGCGATAGGAGAAGGTACAATGGAATGAATACTGACAAATGAAAATAATCCGCAGATGAACCCATCGGCTGGAGGAAAGCGGTGGGGAAAGCTAGAGAGAGAGGAAGAAAGAGATAACTTTACAAAACAATGATTAATTTAACACCGGTGAAATTTTGTTTTATTCATTCCGTAAAAAATGCGGAAAAGATCAAATAAATAAATTACATAATGTTAAAAATATTTTGGAATTAAAATTATATTCTACGTCTTTTTGCACAGAATAGATTAATACCTAAATATAATTCAGATAGGCTATACCCCCATACACTACATTTTGAAGCAGGGTTTTGAATGTGTAACCTACAATAAAACACACTTTATAGTCGTGCAATACTGTGTGTTGCAACCTTCAAATATACCATTATTGAATAAGCATCAGTGCATAAACCGAGAGCAGTTGTTAGAACGATGGACAAGCTTAGAATGACTTATTCTTGACACGTATTTAAGTGTATCGCATATTCTTCCACACTCGAGATTGGATGCCTGTTACTCCACACCAGTTAATTATTTTAGTTCCCAATAATTCGGTGTTCCCTGGTTTTTTGTTTCTGCTATGTTCTTATGCGAAGTTCATACTCGATATATTATTATGTACCTATAAAATGTTATTCAAAATTATAATTATGTATATCATTTATTTTTACCGATCCGCATACCGCCTTTTTGAAGAAAAACTCTTAAATTGAACATAATAATAATAATAATATGTTCTTTAATACATGCTTAAGTGTACTTGTACAATATATTTTAATTTATATTCCTTGTGTATATATATAGCATGCAAAATAGATAGCTTGCTAAAAATTGTTCAAATAAGCCGTCTTTAAATTCAAATATTACATTTAAATAAATATATGTTTATGTTAATATTTGTATGTAATAATATGGGAATATAATTATTAATATGTTTGAAAACATATAAAAAATGCAATGTAAAAATTTTACAAGTTATTAATTTTATTATTGAAAAGACATCCTCACTATGTCTCTCATCTCTGAAGAACTAAAACTTATCTGAGACAACAGGTGAACATGTGAATTTATACAAGAAAGCTGGGCTGAAACGCCTTTGACAGTCTTAATAATATTTTCAAAAATGACCTATTATAATAAAATTTTATAATAATATCTAAAATGTAGTGTTGAACCAGTGTATGTTTTCCGTAATCACATATGCGTGCGAAATATCTACTTTCAGTTAAAAATATATCTAGGAAGTTAGGGTAGAAGTAGGGTGGCAGGGCCATGCCAAGGGTGGTTGCCGTCCGTGCTAGCCGATAATTGCTGCCTCTCTACAAATATATTATATATTTTAGTGGAAATAGAAAATACATATTAATAATAATAATTATTGTAGTATAACAAAAAATATGGAACATTTTACTAATTAAAAATAGTATTCTGAATTATAACGTGTAGCGTTTTGAAATAACCAAATTGAACACAATTTATAAAAAAATATGCGCTTGCGACTCTTTTTTATTATTCGTTTTCTTTAAATATTAGGTATAAATTTATAACTTTGATGTCATGTCATACAAAAAATAATATATTTTGCAGATACGTTATTTATTAGTTATTTATTATAATATGACACTGACCCATCCTATTGAGACTTCAACTCGATTTTCCACTCTGTGGTAATTACCACCGTATGGCAGTAGACAATGTACTTCATATATTTCATCATACATCCTGTGATCTAATTGAATATAATATTTTTTATTACAATTATTTAAATTGTGGTTTTGTGACTTTGCCGCGCAAGTGTTTCGCACCTCTAACACCCCTGGTTAGAGCATTCCTGCATGGTGGTATAGAGACATGCATACTGGGCATAATGCATAATTAAAACGGAATAGTCGGGCAAGGGAACACACAAGGGTATAGTGTAAAATAATAGATTTTAAATGAAAATTGGCTGGACACCGTAGCTCGAAGAAAAATGTAGCTCAATTTTCAAAATCGCTTCAGAGAGTATTATAAGAGCCATTAGCTAAAATTTGTCGCAATTAACTGCGGCGCCTTTAGCACTGTAGTCAATGTGCATGGGCGCGAAACCCAAGAGATGCAGGTTCGATTCTTGCGGGGTGTCTTACTTTTTTCAAAAATATTTTTTCTATTGGTTATAATACATTTTCTCAGAAGTGTTTTTAAAAATATGTATGCTCAATACTTAGAATATATCATTCTTAAATCTTGTGAATTATTCGTTGAATAAAAAAATAGTTAATATTAATGTTGATACTAATTTACACTAAAGCACGTTTTGGCATCGCTCAAGATAACAAAACGCTCTCTGGGCCTGAAAATAAATAAACCTAGTATAGTTACATGTTGTATGGATATCTTGTTGAGCACTAATATACGAATGCGAAAAGCTTATATGTTATTCATTTTCACCGTGGCATCGTGTTTTTTCAAAACAGCGCGAATTTCAAACAAAAATCAAACTGACTGCTTTGATCAATAATTAATAATTGTAATCATTTGTATCCACGCAATGTCTTACTAAGTAAAACCATTTCCCGTGAGTTTGAGTAAACGTATATGTATATGTACATAATATGTTTGAGGACATATGCCAAAGTATTGCTAACGTATTATGACGATGGTAAAAATACGTACCTACATAATATGATATTTAGAGTTAAAAGATAATACTGTTTAGTTAAAAGATTAAAAACCAGGACAAATTTTCAAATCTTATCTTAGCACTTTGCCAATTGCTGGAATAAGGACGCTTAGAGAAAATACGTGACCGGAAAAATCTGGGTGAAAATTATAATAAAAAATAAATGACAAGACCCCTATTGAACAACTTTTATAGCTGATAACGTATGTTATCTAGAAAAATGCTCTCCTCTCTCCAAAATTGCTCTCGTATTATAACGAATGGCTTTAACTCACATTTTTGTGTCAAATACCAAAATATTAGACATGTTTTCATGATTTAAAAAATACCCTGTTTGTGTAAAGTAAAGACAGCTATTGGCAGCATTTTAATTAGACAAGTTCCTAGTAATTATAAAATTATATTTTGAATGTGGTAGTATAATATCATGTTTTATTAAAATTTAAAAAGTTTTTGGTAATATCTCATTCCATTATTTTAATAATGTATTTACAGAAATAACCCGCGATGGTTGAGTGTAGAAATTGCAATACCGAATGATCATATCAATACCAGTATTTCGGTATTCCTGAAATACATGGAAAATATCTAATAATAAAGATTAATATTTTATAGCAAAAATATCTAAATATGTATATAAATGTAAACCTTTAAAAATAGATAAATGGAGGCTGATGTTTATAAATACCTCGTAGTTCAACTATTGACACTTTCTTGATCGAATGATCTTTAAATAAATTTATATTATGAAGTGTTCTTAGATCTATATGTGCTCCACTGGTATCCATCAAATGATGTATTAGTATATTGCACTTTTACAACATTTAGCAATTCTTTTGCTTTAATCCCGTAAAGATTAAAACCGAAAACAATATTACTCATTTCTCTGTTCAAAAAAAATATTTCTCCACTGTTGTATACAAAAACTACTCTTTAGAGTAGTAGAAAAAATAGATATGTTATACTGTATAATTATTATTTCATCGTGAAATCTTTCCACTTTCAACACCGAATATATCGGTATTGTCTAATTTTTAAAACCGGTATTTCGATATCGAAAAATACTGCAATACCGGTTTTGAAATACCGGTATTGCAATCCCTAGTTGAGTGGTAGGGTGTACGCTTATGAATCTCTAGATCGCGAGTTCAGAAAAATCTCGCGTCTGGAAAATACACACGTTGTTTTCCAAATATGCTTACTTACATTCAGGGCATATACCTAGTAATATATTATTTAAAAAGACTTTTTCAATATCAATTTTGTTTTATATCCATTTATCGTGAAAAGGTTATTTATTTTGTTTCATGAAAACGGTCTAGAATACGTCTGATATAATTATTTACATACATTTTATTATCAATTCTATGCATACTATGTAAGTGGAAGTCAGGTGAGTAGTTTATACACAATATATAAATTGATATTCCGGCTTTTGTTAAACAACTAAAGGTAACCCTTTTCAAATTTGGCATAATATTAGTATATTATATTTATATTGGTATTTTTTTAGCATTTAGTTTAGTGACGTGAATAAACATAATATGATATCCAATGGCTTAAAAAATAACATAGCTACTAGAAAATGTACTATTGTTGTGTACAAATTATGTGTTATAACTTATGATACATACTATAATAATTATAAGATAAAAAATTCTTTTTATATACTTACAACGTTTTAAAATTTTCTGTTGAATCATATTATAAACTTGACTTGACTAGCTTAAACGATCAAAAAAAATTGTACTTGATAGAAATACTGAATAATGAAATGTCATTAATATTGATTTCCATAGTAACGCACGTACATATTATTATTTTTAATAATTTAGTTGCAAGGACCCCCTAGCAACCAATAATGGTATCGAAATAACTTTTCATACAAACAAAGAATTAACTAAAAATGAATTCAATTCTACTTAAAGATGGCTAAATGTATTTAAAAATGCATTGGCATCGTGTTCTGATATATTCTAAAAGTTTCAAATGTCTAGCTAGTCGGGAAGTTAGTTAAAAATCGATTGCAAGATTTGTACCGGACAAACAACCTAAATAAGAATACGACCTAAGAAAAACGTTGTAATAAAATACAAATTTTGTTCGGAAAAACGTCGTAAAATACAAAGTTTGTTCGGAATTTAGAAACGGCAGGCTCTAGAAATCCAGAGCGCTGAATTTTTTTACTGAATATTTCTAGGCTAAAACGTAGGTCAAAAAAAACGTGATAAATTCTTGTACTTAAATTAAAATTTGAATAATTAAGGTTTCACGTAAATTTTACAGAAGAAGAAACAACGAAATTAAATGAAATATATATTTGATGATTTGGACGTATATAATTCATTTGATATTTGGTAACCTTAGTAACAGAACAACAAAATTATTGTCTGATGTCATTTTATTCGACTACTTATAAAATATCACTAGCTGAGCCAGCTGGCTCTCGCCAGTCTGTCTCGCTAGGTCTTGCAGACAGCTTTTCGTCATAGTGACTTGGTGTTGGATTCTAATATAAAAATTGTAAAGCGTGTATAGACGGCGCCATAGTTTTTCCTTCGGGATGGATTTTCATTCACGTCAGACAATTGAAAATTTAGCTGATTTGTCAGTTTTACGATCTGCATGTCATCACTACCAATACAAATTTGGAGTCATGTGCGTAGTCTATTCTGGAGTCTGGCCTTCTCAATATCGTCTGACACCATTTCAGGCTGCTAGGCCTAGCAGAACAGCTGGCAATTGCTGATTGCTACCATTGTCATTTTAATTTTAATACAATATATGTGTAGGTATGTACATTTAAATATGATAAATAATTATACATCTCAATCGTGATTATCATAAATAGCGATCCAATATAACGCGAATATTAATCTCTTTCGGGTCCCATTTACATAATAGAATAAGGTTAGCAGCATAAAAAATAAATTTAAACATTATTTTGTTTCATTGTCTATAAAAAATAAATGCTCGGAGCCATAGAATAATATTTTAAAAATCATATTTTGATTTTAAAATTAACCTTAAACAATATAGTTTCCCGGTGCGGGACATTCATATCGAGACAAATGTTGATAAATAATGAAGCAATACATATTATATCTGATAAAAATAGGAATTTATAAGACCTAAAGATGTGGAATCAGCTTAAAGAGGCCTTCATACAGCAGTGGATTGATACAGGTTGATGACGATAATGACGATATAAATGGGTAGGTATATAAAATCACAAATTTAAAAAAATATTGCAGTTTATATGACCAAGAAGAGTAGAATTAGGTTGGGATAACCTTCATCCAGCAGTGGATTAATCTTGGTTGATGATGATAATGACGATATTATGAATGGGTAAATATAATATCAGCAATTTTGATAAATATAGCAATTCATATGACCGACAGAAATTCAAACAACTTAGAGAGGCCTTCATCCACCGGTGGATTGATTCAGGCTCACGATGATAATGGAAATATAAATAGATATAATATAATATTACCGATTTTGATAAATACAGCAATTCAAATGACAGAAAGGAGTAGAATCAGGCTTGGGAGGCCATTATCCAGCAGTAGATGGGTTCAGGTCAATGATGATAAGGACGATAGAAATAGGTATAATATAGTAGTAGAATCAGGTTGCAGAACCCTTCATCCAGCAGTGGATTGATCCTGGTTGATGATGATGACGATATGGATATGTAGATAAATGTAATATCACCGATTTTGATAAATACAGAAATTCATATCACATAAAGGAGTAGAATCAGGTTAAGGAGGTCTTTATTAAGCAGTGGATTGGTTCAGGTCGATGATGATGACGATGACGATATGAATATGTAATTAAATATAATATCACCGATTTTGATAAATACAGAAATTCATATGACAGAAAGGAGTAGAATCAGGCTAGGGAGGTCTTTATTAAGCAGTGGATTAATATTGGTTGATGATGATGATGATGATGATATGAATATGCAGATAAAATATATAATATCACCGATTTTTATAAATACAGGGATTCATATGACATAACGGAGTAAAATCAGGCTAGGGAGGTCTTTATTAAGCAATGTATTGGTTCAGGTCAATGTGATGATGATGATGACGATATGAATATGTAGATAAATATAATATAACCGATTTTGATAAATACAGAAATTCATATGACAAAAAGGAGTAGAATCAGTCTATGGAGGTCTTTATTAAGCAGATGATTGATCCTGGTTGATGATGATGATGATGACAATATGAATATGTAGATAAATATAGTATCACCGATTTTGATAAATACAGCAATTCATTTGACAGAAAGGAGTAGATTCGGGCTAGGGAGGACATTATCCAGCAGTGGATTGGTTCAAGACGATGATGATAAGATGGATAGAAATATGTATAATATCACAAATTCGTTAAACCAATAGTAGTAGAATCAGGTTGCGGAACTCTTCATCCAGCAGTTGATTGATCCTGGTTGATGATGATGATGATTATGATGACGATATGAATATGTAGATAAATAACATTAGAAATTCAATACTGTCAATAATACAATCAACGTAGAGAGGCCTTCATCCAGCAGTGGATTTATTGAGGCTCGTGATAATAATGGTATTATATATAGATAGGTAGATAATAATATAATATCACTGATTTTGATAAATATAACAATTCATGTGTAAGTAAGGAGTCGAATAAGGCTGAGGAGGCCTTCATCCAGCAGTGGATAGGTCAAGATTGATGATGATAGGGACGATAAAAATAGGTAGATATTATACAATATGACTCATTTTGATAACTATAACAATTCGTATTAATTTCTTTCATTGTTTGCAATGGCAACTTTGTTAGTTTAATATGACTATCTGATCTATGGAAATTAGTAGCCTAGGTAATTATTTAATAAAAAAGGATTGAGTGAACAGCCACAAAGTATTTTAAAAAAATCAAATTTCGAATATCACGTTATCTATGAAATGGCCGTCAGTGGCGTACCCCGCTGTCATAAGATATTATACGTAGTAAATTGTATCAGGATTATGGTTTTTTCACTGGAAAAAAGTGCGCCAATGCCTACATTACGATATTTGAATAAAAATAATCGAATTCGTTTGTCAAATAAAGGATTAGAAGGTCTTAAGCGACGAAGACGTCATTCTGACAGGCGTGGACAGTAAATATGGCGATCGTATACGGTGTGTAAGAAAATATCGGATATAAACGTCAAGTACCTGTAAAATCATTGAAAATTTGTGAAATGTGGTCAATTCAAACGGTAGATGAATCGGTAGCGCTCATTTGAAGTGAAGATGTAAAAATAACAATAAAATGTCGCTTAAATGAGCCGTTAGTGCGTTTTCCAAAATCTCTTAGGATAATAATAATGAAAGATGATTTGAATTCAGAATTCACCGATATTATCTACAAGGTTATTATGGATGAAGATGTTTCTGAAAGTACAAAGGAACTGAAACATCTAAAGTAACATGATAGGAAATATTGAAGTATGTGTCAAATTATCTCATATCGTCCAAGGCCTTCTGAATGATTTAACATTATCCCAAATTTTAGAAAGATTATTTATCCATCGAAAAAAGAATGTAATCTATTCAAATATTTTTTTAAATAAATAAATTTAAAAATCAAGAATTATATTTTAAAAACTCTAACTTTAGAAAGCAACCGAAATACGGAATGAAAGTTGTTGATCTAGGAGTATCTACGAGTAACCATTAAGATGAAATCAATAGATATACCTAACTATGATCACAAAATATTATATTCAAAACAGATTAAGAAGCATTTAAAATATAAACTAATTTTAAATGCGTAATCATAATAGATGAGAGCTTTTATTTACGCATTGTATCAATATCAACTAAGCATAATATAGAGGTTGTAGCATATTTATTTCATTCAGAATAAATTAATTGAACGGGTGATTGGAAAAAGAATAATATTCCAAAATTATGAAAAATTAACTGAGATAGCCATTTTGTAGGTATTTGTATACTCTTTCTATTGAGTGTTAAACGGGGAATATTCCAGCCTCACTCCATTGTAAAAATCGACCATTTAATTTTACATGGGTAGAAAAAGGATGATATTTCGGGAATGTTACCCTTTGACTAATACTACCCACACTAGAGACAGTGACAACAATGAATATAACCGATTATATTTTGTATTAGTGATATTTTAGTTACTGTGAAAGCGTTTAGTGGAAAAGGGATAACATTCCAGCACCTTAGATAACTTAATAAACCAGTAACTATTTAATTTTTTTTTATAATTAAATACTTATATGTTATGTCTACAATTAAGTAACATTTGGTTTTTTGTTTTATCAAAAACTAGAAGGATTAGACAGAGTCAATTTCGATCCCCCTGCACAAAAAAACTTCCTCACGTAAATGTAAAACTATCGATCAATCTCTTTTATTTCACATGCAAGTAAGATCCTAATACATTTATAATCAGCAGACGTCTGAAGTATTTCAGCAACTGACAAATACTTAGAGAACAAGCAAGTTTTGTTATGGACAAGGGAACTCGTGAGAAAATTCTGAACATCAGAAAACTAATTGAAAAATGCAGATAGCTTAATACCTCTATGATGTGATGCTTCATTGACTATCATAAGGCGTTCGACTGTCTATTATGGAACTGTATGTGTATGGTACTTTTGAAAATGTGTGTTACAGAACACCTTACCTGTCTTATCATAAACCTATACTATAACAATAGCCACACAAAAGTAAGAATACATAGCACATTTCTGAGTTTCCGAACCGAGAAAGGAGTCCGTCAGGGATGTGTTTTATCTCCCCAGTTATACAATATTTATATGGAGAGCATAAAATTCGGAGAGCCCTAGTTCATTGGCAAGGCGGAATAACGATTGGTGACCAGAAAATAAACAACTTAAGATTCGCAAATGATACCACGCTAATCGCTGCCTATTAGAGAGAACTCACGGAGATGCTACACCGGGTAGAAGATGAGACTCGAAAATACGGTCTCCTTGTCGATCGCGCTAACCTTCTACCAATAGCAAGCATACTTTAAAACTTAGAAATAGTGGACGAGTTTGTATATCTGGGATCGACCATTAGTGGAAAAGGCGGATGTGAAGCAGAAATAAGAAGGCGCACACAGATTGCGAAAAATGCAATGACACGTCTTACCATTATATGGAAGAATCGGGAATTTCAATTGGCATAAAAATCTTGCTTGTGCAAACATTGGTGTTCTCCATAATTTTTATACGATGTCGAATCATGGACCCTGAAGGCAAGGGAGCGGAAGAACATTGATGTCTTCGAGATGTAGTGTTGGCGCCGAATGCTTCGTATTTCTTGGAGAGAACACGGGTCGAACCAGTCAATCATCCAGAGACTGTAGATAATGGAACGGCTCTCGACAATATGCCTGAGACGCATTCTGCAGTTTTTTTGGAAGGCGATCAAAGGAAGAGCATCGGTGCACCGGAGCAACCAAGTGAAGGAGCTGACTGGGGGCAACATTCATTCTGCCCTAAGAGAATTGGAAAATCAAGAGGGATAGAAAGTCTTGATCGCTCAAAGGATGGCAAAATTCAATTCGGTCATTATCATCAGCCATGAGGGTACAACCAAGAAGAGATATTATGATAAAAATACGTCGGAAACTCCATAATTAAATATGGGCATCATTTTTGTAATATCGGGATAAAACAGTACCTACAATAAAAATGAACATTCGTACTGTTTCATAATATAAAGATTTCTAATGATATTTTTACCACAATGTCCGGTAGAAATGATTACCTTAATAAATTTTATGTTTAAATAAGTATTTAAAACATTAGAAAAGTAAAAAAAGTAGCCGTATCTATGTATAACCAAAACATTTCACGTTTTCTACTACATTTTTGTTATTTTAATCTTTGCCCAGATACCTATTTACTAGCTGTGAAAATCAGTAATAATTACAGACTGTGTATCGAGAAATACTCTAGTTTAAAAGAGTATTTCTGATAAAATATAGATGCTTGGCAACTCTAATATATTATAGGTGTTATTTTTTTTTTAAAGTATGTTTGGTATTACAACATTTTATTAGACCAGGGTTTCCCAAACTATGTTGCGCCGAACCTGAATAGGTGTTCCGCGACCATTTGGAAAGGTTTTATACACTGCAACACATTTAAAGATCTTCTACTAAGTAGAAGTAAAACAAGTAAAACAATAATTAAAGAATCTACTTCATATTGAAAGGCGAGTGATGATCAATCTCCACTGATGTTTATGGCGTCAAGTATCTAGATAGGTCATTGCTCCCACAAGAGAGGGGGGGGGCTCACAGGCCCCTAGCCTGGGGGCCTGGGCTTACGGGGGGCCCGGCGTGAGAGATCGACCAGCCAAGTGAGATAACCACACATCACAAACATGCACTTATAGTAAAAAATGTCGTCTGCGGCGCTGTTTCACTTCAAGCGTACTAACATTTAGTAATATGTGGTTTTGCCATACTTACAATGTCGATATTTGACATGTCCATAATTATTGTGCAATACCATCTTTTCTCACACCGTGCGCATGAAAAAGATTGGGTATATTGTTTTTAACTGACCGGCTGACAAGTCTTGTCAGTTTAACGACAGTTGGCAAAACGGTTAGCTGCGCTAATAAATAACCTACAAAATAAACTAAGTGTTCCGTTAAAATTTCCGGGTTTGCGAAGTGTTCCATTGCAGAAAAAGATTGGGAAACTCTGTATTAGACAAATCGCCCTCATACAGTTATAATTATTGACCGCGCAAACTAGTTCGGGTTTCAGAAATAATTTTACATAATATCCAAGCGATCAATACTCATTCATCATACGTGCGTTATATTAATTATTTTCCATGCATGTGGTAATAAATTATTCGGTTACGATTACAGACAAGATATTGAAAACAGTGACACAAGTAAAGAATGGAAACTACAGATTTAATAATATCCGCTTGGTTGAGAATGTATAAAACGTGATATAATTCCCATTCAAATATATAAGAGATGAGTCTTATTATAAGAAAGCATTCATAGAATTATTGTTGGTGAAAGGCAGTCAACTATTTTGGCGCGCGAATTCATTTGTTTGAAGCCACACGTGCACACACGAAGAGATAGGCGTCTCTTTACGTGACGTCTACCGTGAGACGCTGGTAACATCATCGCCTCGTTCAAGGAAATTTTGCGGCTCTTTCTGTATATAAAATAATATGTGCGTGAGACATACTGGTACTCTCCGTTTATTTTTAATATGAAAAACAAACCATGTATCGTAGGTGGATCCAAGAGAAAGGGAAGGGGGATGTATGTTTAGGATGAATTTAATATATAATACAAAGAATATAATATTTCACGATTAATTAAATAATAATTATTCACAAACAATTGAGATTTTAACCATCTGTATAATTGAATTAAAATATTTATATATCTAGTTATTCGTATGTAAGAAACTTGTGTATTTCGTTTCACATAGGTATTGTTTTCTTATTAAATAATTGTTATCTAGCCTAGATAGCCAGAGCGTAGATAATGATAGGTGCAAATACTACCTACTTACACAATTGTTTCTATATTTTTTACTTAATACACCAGACTAGGTACCTACTAATAATGGTATTTATTTACTACCCTTTCCCCCATGGCACATTTTAACTAGTAAGTGCCACCTATCGCAGCATAATGAAAAAAGAACCGAAACAGCGCGCGGGTAACCTACCACATTTTTATAGGTCTTCTTCTCACTAGTCACTTTAAAAGTGTGACATCTCTGGATAAGATTATGTTTCCGTTTTCTTCAGCAAAATGTAATAGAATTAGTAATAATAAATTACAGTTTCATGGTCATTTCGTTACTTACATAATATACCGTGTAAATAATGCATGAATATACAGAAAGGCTCGATGATGATTCTCTTTGAATAAATTGTGTATGCATTTAAGTATCAACCAACCTGTATTTTCTGTTTTGATATTATTGATATATTCCAATTGAGAGTCGAGCAATTTACGCGGTTAGCCGGCTGATTCAAAATCATGCAAACTACCTTGTTCAGTAATTATTGTTTTTATTAAACCTGTTACATTTCCACGGGATCAATTATTGTATAATAAGTCACAATATAAAAGTTGGTTGTTTGAGACTGATGGTTGTCATTTTTTTTATTTCTTGAATACGTTTTTCGTTACACATTCGTATTCTCTCTACTGACAAAATTTATTTCTCACGAGAAAATTAAATTCACTTAATATTTCACAAAAAAGGTGATGATAATAATGTCAAATAAATTCAAACTGAAATATATTAAAACTATATGTGCGTGTAATGCTGTTTTTTGATCTGAAACGCAAATAAACTATGCATACAGTTAAGAGGTGCTAAATAATGTATTACAATATATTTACTAGTGGAGATATCATGTTTTATCTAGCTTTAACGTTTTATTCTCATATTACGTCTAAAGTCTAAAGCTTTACACGTGAGAAAGTTATCAGTTTACGGCTTAGCATAAAACAAGCGAAATTATTTGAGAATGTATATTATATTCCTCGCACATTGTATATATTTTGTTTGTATTCAGTACAGTTGACTATAATTTGGAGTTCATTTGAACCCTTTTTTATAAACTAGTGTTAAAACGTGCGCATAAACGATTTCTTAGATGTTCATTTTTTTAATATTAAACTATTTCCTTTATGCAGTGACGGAACTTTACCAGTGCGGTTCGCCTTTCTTTTCTTTTTTAGTACTTTTATTATAATTATTACCTAAATTTTTAGTATTTATCACAGATTGCAAAAAACATACGTGGAAGGTGTCTCGAATGAACCATTCCATTGTTTGAGTCTGCACAGATGTTTCTTACCCAATTGTTAAATTGATATTTCAACTCATTATAAACGCCTTATTGAGATTTCATCATAAATGCTTCCCCTTCACCACCCGCCACGTCTCCACACCAGTCATGCAGGTGTATGCCATGTAACCAACGTCGGGTACGGAGAGCCGGGTACAAAGAGAAAGCGTCGAATACCAAAATGAAAGAGCCAGTGCTTGTCGGACGCTAAAATGAAAGAGAATTAAATCGTCTCCGTTCACCGTTTGATAACCTCCTTTCATGCCGATACCATCCGAGCGGCTCAGTTTGAAAGTTCCAAGCTTGCGCACGCGCCGAAACTAGCGATCATCGAGAATAAGTGTTGCCAGTTGAATCGCCGTCTTATAACAAAGTTAGTCATGTATACTGGAACAGTATTTATACATGATATATTTCTCAGCCGGCACAATTTTCACTTGACTAGCATCGAGAAGTAGAGTAGTTTGCGTACCAAAGTCATTAAAGAAACCTCGATAATAAATGCGAGGTATCCATAAAGGCATATAGGAAAAAAAACCTTAGTAAGACAAATACAAGTTAAAATGTAAGTTAATAAGTGAATACTAGACTAAAAATTTACGATAAAAAATATTCTTCTAATTATAAAATATCTAAAATTGTGTATGGTTTAATGGCATAATTTTAGATATTTTATAAATAAATGAATATTTTGACTATGAACAAACACTATCTACACACCCTTTTTGAGAGACTGGGTAAAAAATCAATTTTGAACAAAATATTTGGTTAGTTGGTAAATGCTGAGTACCTCCGCTACATAGAAGAACATTGGAATTTTGAATGTGTCTTCATTCGCTCTCAGACATATACATGTTGCAATGTACTTCCGTGTAGAGGAGGTACTCAGCATCAGCTTACTGATGCATTTCTACACAATTTCAGTTTTGTATCCAATTGGTCATTCTAATCACATGCATTTGGAATCAAATAAGTCTTAGTGTCAGTTTTTGAGAAACATAAAGTGATTCAAGACGATGGGGTCTGCGCTTGTTCTTTGTATGAGGTAGAAATCTGTTCGCGCGCTATATGCCACTGCCGCAGGTCGCAGGTGTATACGCGCTGATAATCTTTTTTCACTTCTATCGGTTGTGTTCGTGTTGTGCGAATAAAAGTTGGAAACGCGTTACGATTAATTATTATAGCACTGCGAAGCGACGTTGGCATTCTATTTTTATTGTATTGTGTCTACAGTATAAATAATTACAAGATAAAAAGAACTTTTTATATACCACGTTTTTAAATTTTCTGTTGAATCATATAAACTTGACAATTCTATGTATTAATAAAATAATATATAAGACTGAAATGTCATTTTGACATTTAATATTAATTTCCATAGCAATGCACGTATATATTAATAATAGTGAGTAGTAAATATTACTTTTAACGATTTTTTTCCGAAACATACAAAACAGAATTTACTGAAAATGAATTCAATTCTGCTTAAAGATGGCCAAAAGTATTAAAATAATGCATTCCCGCCGTGTTCTGATATATTCTAAAAGTTTCAAATGTCTAGCTAGTCGGGAAGTTAGTTGAAAATCTTGGACAAACAAGAAATAATCTGTACGGGACAAACAAGAATACGAGCGAATAAAAACATGGTAAAATACATACTCTTAAACTATACAATAATAATAAAATGAACTATTTATTTTATTCAACGAATAATTATTCAGAAGATATGAAAATGTACGTCTAATAGAAGTCATGGTAAGTACATACTTAATATTAATATCTTGATCCAAGCCAAAAAAATCGATTTTCAATATTTAGGTACACAATTTGAGAATTGCCTGAGTTATAATATCTCCTTTTTCGTCCAGATCCGACCATAGTTGAACCATATAGATATCACTTTTATATAAGTTTTCCGTACTTTTGCCGTATACACTCGTTGTATGGTATTTAGCGGTCTTTCAGGATGCTGGAAATCGATTATCTTGAAAAATAGGAGAGACTTTATAATGTTGAAAATCTCTTGAGGCATCCGAAGTACGTGGCCGAGCCAGGTCTAACGTCTCCCTTTTATTCTCAGCGTGACTCCGCTTTTTTTCACCCTTGTTATTACAAGTTCTATAAATACATGCTAATCTCGTCGTTATTTTAGGTAGGACTTGAGGCAATGATCGAGAAATCGCGTCTCGAGAATTCTCGAGAAATAATCAGAAAAGGCAAATTTCGAATCTCAACAAATATTTTTTAAGAAATATCATTAATGAGACTCAATACTAAAACCGCCGACCTTGATCTGAAATGAAAACTCTGCAATAGCCTGGGAAAAAAGAAGCACTGAACGTTTAACTGGAACAGATATTATACAATTCACTTGTGAAATTTTTTTTTGTAAGAAAAGCCTAAAGGAAAGTTCTCGGTTTTGTCAAAATTGTCATCATCAGTTTCTTTCAATTTACTGATGGATGGAGGTCTCGTTAAGCTCTCTCCACTCTTCTCGACTATTTGTTTTTTGTTGCCACACAAATCCACCAGACCTTAATATTCCAGCTTGTAGGTAAAATGGCCATACACTTTAAAAATAGATAATTACAAGATAAAAAGACTTTTTACATCCCACGTTTTTAAATTTTCTGTTGAATCATATAAACTTGACAATTAATTCTATGTATTAATAATTTAGGACAAATAATGCAATTATTGTCAACAAATCATTTTTTTTTTGCTATTTTGCAACAAACAAACAAATATAGAATACTTAAATGTCATTTTGATTTCCATAGTAACGCACGTATATATTAATAATTTAGTTGATAGGACCACCAACTTAGCAACCAATAATAGTGGATTGGATTACGGATTTCTTCCGAAATAACTTTTCATACAAAACAGAATTAACTGAAAATGAATTCAATTCTACTTAAAGATGGCTAAAAGTATTAAAAGAATGCATTGGCATCGTGTTTTGATACATTGGTACATATAAAAGTTTCAAATGTCTAGCTAGTCGGGAAGTTAATTAAAAATCGATTGCAAGATTTGTACTGGATAAACAACCACCGTACAAATAAGAATACGAGCTACGAAAAACGTGGTAAAATACTAGCTTCTTTCAAAATTCCAGCATCAGTAAAATAGCCGTCAGACGTATTTGAATGGTAAATAACTCATTAGGCTTAGGCTTGCCAAAAAAATATTGGCTTAGAATTATTTTCATCACTCTGTAGGTATCAGATAATCTCTACTGGCGCTACTGAAGCCCCATATGGCTCGACTCATTTTCCATCGACAATGGAAACGCAAATTTCACGTTGAACATGTGAGATCTCATGACTTGATATTTATATTATTATTTTAGTATTAATAAATAATGAATGATAAAGAGTAGAACTTTGGGTAATAATATTATTTAAAAACATTATATTGATTCGTAATAATCGTAATATAGATTTCATTATAAATATAGATCACAAAATGTTACAATATTTTCAAAATTCGAGACGATTTGAAACGCTAATTAAAAGTTTTACCAAATACATTTGACTAATAATAATGATCAGTGAAAATTGAATTAATAAAAAAAATAATAGTTTTGTAAAAGTGTAACAACTACTACTAGAGGCCGACAAGTTTAACGTGAGGCTCCGCGCCATAGTTGCCGCATTGGCGCGTAGCCTCACGTTAAACTTGTCGGTCTCTATCACTTCACCATTTTTAATCCGTAGAGGATCATAATAATATGGGCCTCTACACCTACAGAGTAAGGGTTGTATTCAATTATTATTGATTTGTTTTTACGAGAAATGTACGTTAGCCACTTGCTCAACCGATTATGTCTATACTCTGATTCTAAACACAAATTAAAAAACAATATTTGTATTTGACAGACCCAGGATTCGAACCTAGGACCCATGACATTGAAAACCGACGCCTATGTCACTTGGCCTACATATTATTATAACGAAATGTAAAAGATAGGTTTAATTTTCTCAGTAATTAATCATATAACAAGAAAATATAGATTTTAAAATGATGATTATTATTTCTAAAAGGTTTACTGGTTTTTGAGACATACTCTCTTAACTTTGGAACTAAAAGTACAGGATTTTAGACCTGTTTAGAACACGTCCCACGTAAAAAAATAGGAATACGTTCATCTGACAATTTTATTCAAAGCTACAAATCGTTTATACATTAATGCAGACATCCAAAAATAGCAAATCTAAGCCTTCAGTCTCTCAGCTAAAAAAGATAGCGCTATTTACTGTTATCCGTGTGTAAATAAAGCTCATGCTAAGTATGAAATATTTATATTTACTCAAAAGCCTAAGGCGCGTTTATACAGGGGCGTAGCAAAGTGTGTTAGGGCCCGAGGTAATCAAGAACTGCGCCCCTTATGTAGTACAAATCGTGCACCTATGCACATTAACCCACCTATAAACATTAAGTTCACCTATGCTCGGTTATAACTATCAATACAATTAAATAATACGAAAGATGGTAGAAATATTCAATACTTTTTTTACTAATCGGTAATATAGGCTATATGCCAAGAAGGGTGGAAATCTTAACGGTAGTTTCTGTATTGATTTAAAATTATAAATTATATATTTTTCTTGATTTATTTGTTTTGATGTGATCAAATTAATAATCTCGTTTATGATTATTTGATAAACTGTGCGGGACAGAGCGAGATACATATAAGAAAAATTGAAAGGGGTAAGATGAGAGAAAACATGCGTAAATGTGTATGAGAGAAGGAGGAATTGTATATTAAAATGATGGTAAGGTAATATGCTCTTTCACGTATACATTTGAGAGAGAGGGAAACAAGGAGAGGATGTGTTAAAAGGGGTAAAGTGAGAGAGAATATGTTATGTAAATGTGTGTGAGAGAGGGATAAAAATATTTAAAGTGATAAGTCGAACGTAAAATTATTGAACTTAGTTGAAGAAACATTAAAAGGGGTAAGGTGAGAGAAATTTTGTATTCAGAGAGGTTTTCCAGTAGGTAACAAAGTCTAAATATAATTTTAATCAAGATATTTTATGGTACAGAATAAGTCATATCCTAGAATGTTCACAGGTAGCTCTGTCACCTGGTAATCTGCAATTATACATATATTATTATTAATATGTAAACTGACATCGCGAGTCGCTGTTCTGTGCACTTGCCAGTTGGTAGACTTTCAACACTTTTGACATTAAATGCGCGCAAATGAGATAGTACTTGAATATAAGTATATTTTAATTTATTAGTCTATTGCGTACGAATGTATGAATAATAGGTCATACATTTTGTGTCGCAGCACAGTGGTGAGATGACGCACAGGCTTAGGCTTGTTATATGACCGCTCAAAACATGTTTAAAATTAAAAAAAACACTTTTATTCATTTTTGTTAACAAGAATATTGTAACCTAACAGAATAACAACTCATAAATTTAAAATGTGTTTAAAATTTTATATTAAATGGGACTTTTCGACAAGCGGAGCTCAGCGTATTTTTAGCGATTCTATTGAAGGCGATATACAGTCTGAGTTCCCTGAGCCGATACGTATTTCAAATATTAATATGGAGTTGGTTTTAGTTTCAGTTGAGTATGAAACTTTTGTCGCATACGCACGCCAAATGCTCTATATATAGTATTCCAAATACTAGTAAGTATTTTTTTATACTGGTAGTAAGTATACTTAGTCTTCAAAATCGACCAGTTTTCTCATCTCTAATACCTACCCAATAAAGAATGTAGGATTCTTACACCTTATGCGTACATTATTATTTTTTAATTAAATATAAAAAAATGTATATTTATTACTGTGTACGAAATCTGGCTCAGAATCTTGACGGCTTCTTTGTGAGGTTTTGTAAGTCTTTTAATTTATCAATACTGTATTGTAAGATATTATAATATTATTAGTATTTATCAAATTCCAATGGGGAATGTTGGAAACTTTATAAAATCCTTTTACTCAGTTGTGAGTTTCAATTTTTCGAATGTGGTGAATCCTTATACTTGACTATATTTTACAAAATGCTCATATTATGACAACGAAATAATTCGTATCTCTCATTAGATTTATCGATGTCTATTAATCTCTGCCCCGACATAATTTCAGTATACGGATACAGCGGTAACTAATTGTTATGACGCCACATTAATAAACATTAAACGGATTAAGAAAAACTCATTCACTGCGATTATAATTTACGCATGGTTTATCAATTGGCAGACAAGTACTTGTGGCTAGAGTTGGGTTTCGGGAATTTCTCGATGGGAATTCTCGAGAAATTTCCGAGATTTTCCATCCTGAATCTCGAGATTTGGAATTTTTAACATTTAGGGAAATCCCGAATCTCCAGAATCTTTTCTCGGGATTCGGGATTTCTTTATTATCAAATATTAATTGAAAAAAACGATTTTCTATGTGAAAAAAGTGGACAGAAAACGCAAAACCTTCAAAGAATGATCGGGGCATTTAACACAATTAAGCCAACGTCGACTCAAAATGAGCGCAATTTTTGCAATATGGGAATTTCGTGCCTCAAAAGCGTACGCGATTGTCAATCTGTGTTTTTTGATATTCCATTTTAATAAGTAATATTATAAACTATTTTTGTTTTCCTACTTCTATTTTGTTTGTCATCTTACATAAATAAAAAAAATCATATTTTTTTTGGAATTTGTCTGTTTTTACACTTATTTTAGGATTTTTACAAGTTTTTTTTAAAATTTCCCGATATCTCGAGAATTCTTTTCTGGAAATCCCGAATCTCAAGATTGAGATTTTCTCGGGAAATACCCAACTCTACTTGTGGCTACGAAGCAGCAACAAAGCTTTTAATTCTGACACATGTATTATAGTGCCGTGGAAGACGTCTGCCCAAGCTCTAAATTTTTTCATCGCTTTATATTAGATTTGGCTTTTAATTTTTACACATACTGAATAGGCTACCATACGGGATATTTCTGTATTTTAAAATATTTGGAAAGATATAGTCAGTTTCTCAACCGAATTATGTAAATCATATTGTTTTATATATAAGCCATTTTTTGTTAGAACATGCTAGAATAATTCATAATTTTTAAATGGAAAAAAGGTCAAAATTTTCGTCGGCTAGACATCGTGAGTGAAGTCGTGGTGATCACGATAATTTTCCTGTGGCTTTGCTCCAACCTTCTCAGGTTTCAAACTAAATAAAGCCCGTGACAGTATGTCATTAGGTAGATTTGGTCAAAATATTTTACCACCATCTTGGTATTTTATAGGGTCCCAATTGCAAAATATCAAGTTTAACTCCAAGGTAGTATTCAACACTATAAAATACATGACGTGAAAACTGAAAATAGTCAAATTAGCATCGTTATTCTAACGTATCAATTAATTAAGTTTATTGTGTTGACTGTCAATACCTCATGGTGGAAATGTATTGTATTATTATTTTTTAATCTAATAAAAAGCAAATTTTTATCGTACATATTCCACTTTTCAAATTGAAAATTCTTCTCCAAGGCGGACGAAACCAGTCCAGATAAAGGCTATATCTCAGTTGAGACATGGTCTAAAAAGATCGTGACTAGGCGATGCGCAGATTGCAGGTCGCGGGTGCAAATGACGCATGCCGAACGAAATATAATTTGTTATATAAATTCAACATGCGTCCATTTAATGCTCTGTTTATTGTTCTATCAGTAACAATAATAATATATTCATTGACATGTTTTCTTTTTCAAGTAAATGGGTAAAGTTTTTAGTCATATTTACACGATTTAAGAGTTAATACCTCCGTCGCCATCGCGAAACAAATTGACGTTTTCACACCTCGACGTTCGGTCTCCGATTGCCAGCGAGTCCAAAATTTCGTCGCGCCTATAATTGAAAATTATTTTCCGTTTCACTGAAGTATCATCTTAAATAAAAGTGAAATAAAAATGAGAGAAGTGGAATGAACTTGGAGAGGCCTTTATCCAGCAGTGGATATAATGAGGCTAATTAATATGATGATGATGATGTATGATATTAATTTCCGTTATATTAAATTAAAAAAAAAAAAATATTGCTTATCTCCAAAATCAACAAAAACGTGATAAATATAAAGATGAAGAAAGAAGATTCTAATAGCATGCATTATTTCGTATCGAGTACTACGGAGTGCGGTGTATTAAGAATAATTATTGTAGATAACCGCATTGTTTATGGAATTTATCATTGTTTATGGAGTGATATCTATGTTATTTTGGAGCACGTTTGGAGACGTGTTAGCATGTTAAATACTTAGAATAGGTTACTGATGGATTTTACATGAAAAAAATCTTAGCCACTAGGAATAAAATTATCAGGCTTCTGGATAAATTTTAAAGTTGCTCAATATCTCAAAAAGGTATTACCATTTGTTTTTAAATATATAAAGTGCATATTTTTTTAGCAATGACGTCTTACTATATTGATAAATTCATAATTGAATAATACAAGAAATATCATAATGTTATTTCATATTCAGCAAAAAGTCAACGAATTTATTTACGATATGACTTCATTCTTTATTTTGTGTGTAGAATCGTTTTCTTATTTACATTTAATTAATTTGAAAAAATAGCTAATTATTGTGACCAAAATTTGAGATTAGAAAATTTATTTAATTGATATATAAGGACAGATTCTGTATGCAGGGAATCCAATCCCGAGCCAAAATTCTGATCCCGCGAATTCGGGTTAACAATTTGACAATCCTGGGAGTCTGGGACTGGTCCCGGGTTTGCCATTTTTTCCATTGTTAATATAAAAAAATTATATTTACAAATAACATCAGTCAAAAATAAATCTAATATAATTTATACTATTTATGACATTTATTGTTAAGATTGTATACTTTCAATCTTGGAAATACATATGTTTAATGAAGTAAATAATATTGTAATATAAATAATAGTGTGAATTTAATATGCGATTGCTGGTTTTGATAGTAAAGACTTAATGAATGGGTTGGCTATATTTAAAATAGTTAAGCAAATCATAGTGTATTTATGGCCTTTCCGCTGCATAAATCTAATTAGTCAGCCAAATATGAAACTGCCGTAAAATGTATGAGATCATGGTGGAATTAATTTGTTAATAGTGCTAAGCATTGTTTTTTCCAATCTTTCTCATTTTTATTAATTTATGTGAAAAAATAAAATGAATCGGCAACTTACACATGGGTATAAATCAAACTTCATTAAAACTCAGTTTATTTCTAAAGTAGTTATTTGTTTTTAAAAGTATGTTTTCTGTTATATTTTCATTTTTATTTTATTTTCTATAAAAATTGATAAAAAAATCAATCCCGGAATTCATAGGTATCGAAAATAACTCGGGATCCCGGGATTGGAATCCCTATCTGTATGTATAGTAGTATGTAGTATGTAGTATGTACGTATTTATATATATATAATTTATGAAAAGATTACATATTGACACGTGTTGTGCAAAAGGTTTCTAATGTTTCCAACCTTTTTACTATTCTGACATCCATCCATCAATCAGTAAATCGAAGAACATTTATGTATTATGTGTAAAAAATAAAGTTTTTTTTTGGGTTAGACTATTTTCTTGTACAACATATAAATGTATCTCTAGGTTTACTCGTCTATCATGACACAAAAAAATATTGGCACATTGGCGAATGTTTGGCAAAGTGTACGTTGACAAACAGGTACTATACCTAACATATATTTATAAAAATATATAATGTTCAATACAGGGGCGCATCAAGTGATGCGTAACACCCGGGCGGCAGTATTTAGCCGGCTCGCACATCTAAGCTCGACATCGTCTGCGGCAGAGCCATAAAGCAAACCGTCTAGGAAAGTCGCTCTATGTTTCATATTAAACCGCGCACATAGGCGTCTAACGACAGTCGCGCGTAACCTCTCGAAACGTCAAAATGGCGGCCGGCGAGCTGTGCGCATGCGTGAATGCAATTCAGACGCGGTGAGATATGCAGGCGAACTCGCATGAAAGTTGTTGCAAGCAACAGCAGCTGTTTTTTTTTTAACGAAAATATCGTATTTCACCAATGTGCAGAGCGCCATTTGATAACGTGTGTTTTGTGAGTAAAGATGACGTCACATCGACGTATTCTACATGTTGCAAACGAGATGAGCTTAGGCGTGGAAGCCGGCTTAACGAGCGCCAAAAGTCAAAGAATCAGTCGCCAGAAAATTAATTGAGTCATAAGGGTACAATATTTTAAGAAATAACAATTTATCTCATGAGTTTGTTTCACGGATAGTAAAAAAGCGCAATTTTTTTCGATGTCATTAAATATTATTTTATAAATTCAGGTTTCCTTTCTCTATTATACATATCGATCTTTTCGAATCGCGTTGTATTATCATTTAGAACAGGGGTAGTTAACCTGGTCCCTACCGCCCACCAGTGGGCGTTCCAGCTTTCATGGTGGGCGGTAGGGGTTTTAAAAATATTTTCATTATGTTTTCCTGGGTGCCTCACAAAAATTGAGCCAGATATCCAGTATTTAGTTTCGCAACATTAGCCTCAGTGATCTGATTAATAAATTTATTAATTAAATGTAATTGCAACAAACTGTATAATTCTATTTATGAAAAGTATAAATAAAAGGATAGATTTAACTAGAGTAAGTAACTTAGCGAATGTCTGACATAAAGTATTTGGTAAGTAAGTATTATTATATGGTTTAACTTGTAACTCTGCTTTATAAATTTTATAAAGTAAAGTTACTTCCCTACTTTAAAAATCACCATTACTGTGGAACCGGTGGGCGGTTAGAAAATTTTACTACTTACAGAGATACAAAAGTGGGCGGTAGGTATAAAAAGGTTGACTACCCCTGATTTAGAATGTTATGTTATTTAATAAGTAAAATATGTCATAATTTTTGTTATGCTTTTCTTTAAATTTCCACATTTTTTTTTAAATTTGGGGTTCGGCAATTTTAGGCCGGTATCCGGGCGGTAGTTACCCTTGGTGCATCCCTGGTTTAATAAAGAACAATAAATAAGCGAGATAAGGGGAGTGTAAGGATGTGTATCTTAATAGACAAACTTTTTTATGATAAAATTCAGTCACTAAGGTACTAGTAGGGTCGTCATATCGAATAGAAAAATATCGTGTATCGGTCAAAAACGTATTAATACATTTTTGACGGCCCTAGTTACTAGTTTCAATAGCGTGTTACTTATCACCAATATGCAGTATGAAACTCCACAGATCTGGTTTTGACGTGTTGAATAAACAATATTTGAATTTGATTCAACTGTGAGATTTGTACGCGTGATTCACGCTATTCTGGAGGCGTGTCTTCACAGTAGACAAACTATACTAATTATTTAAAATATAATTATGACACGTATTCTAAACTATTCATGAGGAAGCAGCCTATCGGTCTAATGACGCTGGATGCTGTGTTAAAGACCTGGAAAAAATGGGATGCTTCCATCAAAGGCAGGCACATATTTTTATATATTATGTTCTTTCTAAATATCAAATGGCGAATGGAGATAACTGCTTTGACTCTGGATAATTAATTATAGCAGTCAATTCTTGACTAGACATATCCATCTGACAGAGAAATACAGGGTGAAAACCACAGTCAGATAAAAAATATGCTTCACCACCAAACGTAGGGTCCCGTGATATGCCTGATTAAGACCGGGAGTGATGCGGGGCGGATGTAGTTTGATGGGGCAATTAACGTCATTGTGTCTACAATACAATTATTGTATATCCATGCGACGTATTACAATGTATAATTAATTAGGAAATTATGAATTGTTATTGATCATTATAATAGACTCCACGCGTGCAATGCCGTCTGTCGCCAGACAAAATAATAACGATAAAATTAATAAAGTGATCCGGAAATATGACAGATGCGCGTATCTAATAGTATTATAAAAGAACAAAAATGCTTTTAGCTTCTTCGCTTCCGAAATGCTTCTAACCAAAATGATTTTATTTTAAGACTCTTTTATCTATACAGAGTACTCTGTATGGTCCAGTTTTATTAACTTTCATAAACGATTTTTGTTATAATACTCGTATCTTTTGTGGTATTTTTATGGTAACCATTTAATAAGTTTATGTATGTATCTTTAAATTTGTCTTTGAATTTCAAGTTTGTGTATATTCCACAAGTACCAATACCAAGTAACATTTTTATTTAAAAAAAAATGATATACCTACACACTTAAATATTGTGATTGTTGTATTCGTACTATGCATTCAGAAAGAAAGCATACGAAAGCAAACTTATTCATTAAAAAAAACAATGGACGAAATATTTCAATGCCAATCGTGTATCAATCATACCACTCAGCATTAAATGAGCGGCACACTTTAATATATTATATGTTTTGTTGTCAAAACAAAATAATAGGGAAATAATGATTGTCAGCATTTCCTCAATAATAACTAGATCAGTAGGGTCTGTTATGATTTATTAATTGCGACAATATATATTGTAATAATATATGTACTGTATTGGAATAAATTGGAAGAACAATGCACGAATCCTCACTCACTTATCGAGTCCGTCACGTGACGCTCTACTATTGTCACGAGTCCTTCAGTCGACATAGTCAACCATCATTCCACTCAAATCAAGTTTCTCAGTTCATTGGCATAATCAATCTCTTGATAACATCGATCTCACAAGTACATCATTACCCGTGATTATAATCTCACGCTGCCATCTTAAGTATTGTATTCTTGTAATGAATCTCCATTCACAACATCCAAGCAACAACAACCTTTTATCTCGTCTACATCATCATATCGCCAAACAGGCATATTCAACTCCAAGTAGACTGTGATCTATAACACTCTTCCATTGTTCAACTATTTTTTTATTAAGTTTGGTTAAGGACACTGAGGCATTGAAAATTAAAATAGCAGCACCATGTCTTTCACCATTACAATGAAATATTAAATTTTTCATTTGTCTTGAAAATTATAAGTTTAGTCTTCTTTTGAATATCACTTATTACACTCATCGTCAAACTATTATTCTACTGTGAACAGAGCTTGCTGCACGACAATAAGGGGAAACTACGACTGAGTTCAAAGTGCAAAGATTAATATCCTCTCTCTATTTCACTCCTGCAGCATGCCGTGAGTGATGCAATACGAATCAATTAGTGATACGAGATCACACAAGATTTTTTATAGTTACTTAAAATGACTTCCATGTAAGCTGGTTAAGGACATAACAATAGCAATGGTTAATGCATTCATTTTTAAATCTCAATGAAATTATATTTCATTCCAACTTAATGAACGCGAGTTTAACATTTTCATGACTCGTGTAGACTGGTTTAGGTTAACAACTTCACAATATGGCTTCACCACGTATTTCTGAGTTGGCGAACCTTTTTACGTACGCGTTCCAAAATTTCCCAAATATTATTTTTGACTGTCTAATATGCCGAACAGCTTATTTATAAGAATTATACTTATTTAAAAACTTAAATTATAATTGAGTTCTTGAGTATAACTGCGTTACTTAGTTTGGTTCTTTACGCACAAATTGATGCCAGAATTGCTCCGATCAGATCAGGCATTCTCTCGCTACAAGTGGTCGCAAACATCGTAAAATGATTGTAAGTCGATCAAAATCAGAGGTAGGTAGAGAGAAAGAGGACTCTCACCACATGCTAACGTCAGTGCGATAATAATTTTATGTGTGATGCATTATACTAAAGGACTGACGTATGCAATTTAAATTAAACGTAATGGATATTCTTGAAGAGTATCTGCCTGCTATTTTTTATACAACGCTACCCGTCGTTTGTGAATCAATTTTGTCGTTTCTGTTAGCGCATCGATTGGTAAAAATATTATTGAAAACCGAATAAAATACGTATGCCTCTGTTTTCATTACCTTTCAATATTATAGGTGTTATATCTCGACCATGTCCGATCCTATTAAGATCATATTATGGGCCTCTAAAGGGTGGAGGTTTATATTAACAGATTTTGTTTTTACGAGAAATGGATGTCAGCAACTTGCTCAACCTATTAGGTCCATACTCTGACTCAAACACAAATTAAAAAAACAATATGTGTACTTGTCAGACCCAGACCTGGGACCCATGACACTATAGGCCGACGCTTAAACCGCGCGGACACTGTATAATATATTTGTAAAAAAATATTTTTTAAATTATCATATCTATTTTTTTTTCTTTTCAACATTCGCGTGCCATGCAAAACCATGTCTCGTGCCACTTACTAGTGGCACGCGTATTATATGGTCGCCATCACTGCCGTATTTGCATGAGGTTTCTCGTCGCGCGACAATGGTAAATATTTTATGAATAATGGTTGTACATATTTAACTTAATATTGAATATTATGAAGTTGATTATAAAATTTCATAGTGTGTTGTGGTGAGAACATAATATAATACAAAAACTACCTTATAATAATACTTTTTTTATGAAAGAAGATACCTAGGGTAAACTAATGTAAGTATCAGTGACGTAGATAAGTGAGTATTTGAGTGTGCACACACCCTCGAATTGGAAGAAAAATTGAGAGTAGTCAATGAAGGTTTTTTATATGTGTCATAAAAACAAATCGAAGTTGATCGTGGTTACAATAGCGTCGTCAACCATCGCAGAGTAAGGCGAGTGCGATTGCGAATTTTTCTAGACAATGGCTATCTATCTGCTAACCGTTGGCTCTTTCCTAGCTTACGCTCGAATTTGCAATCGTAGCGGCAAAACAAGGGGTATGCGAGGCATCATATGATTGAAGTCACTGGACAACGAATGTGTTAATATGATTTATAAAGAGATTCCATTGATTCATATTTTGATATTTTGATATTGATTCAGCGCAAGCATCTATTTGTATTCTGTATTAATTTTATTGTCAAATTGTACGAAATCAGAAAAACCGTATATAGAAGAATGATAAATTAAACACTAGACATCATGGCCCCCACATCTTGAAGCGGGCCCTCAGGCCAGGATCTTTGGCGGGCCCCTCTACCTGTCACTAAGGCTATAAACATTCAGTGTAGTTGTCGGCTATCAACATACATTGCAACCTTTAATCATTGAACAAAAATTGCATCGCACAATCATATATTTTAAAATGGTAATAACTTCAAAGGAAAATAGCTCCGCAGGCGACTTTTTTTACTATTAGAGCATATTTAAGATATCTGTTTATCTCAATTATGTAGTCGACCCGCCACGCCGGGCCCCCCTGAGCCCGGGCCCTTAGGCTAAAGCCCTGTCAGCCCCCCCCTTTGCGGGGGCCGCGCTAGACATTATCCGAGTTCTGGTTCGAGTTCGTTTTTTAAATAAAACACATACTTATATTATTAATATTATCGACTGAAGGTACTTGATGGAATTTGAATTCAAATTCTAATGGATTTGAGTTTTGTACTATTCCATTTGAGTCGTGTTTTGCGACCGGGTTTCGCCTTTCGGCATATTCAGGCTCTATGTACACTCACCAAAAGGCATAAATATTTGTTATATTTAAAAAATAATATTATAAAAAAAGTACTTATAGGTATCATGTAAGAATATTATTGAATATTGATTGTTTTACACCTCTTGAGTGTAGTATTTTTATTGTTTATAATTGCAAATGATCTTTTATTTTCAATTTAATTTTCAATTTATTTATTTTTTTAACATATTGTGGACATTATAAATTATAAGTTATATAAATATAACAGTATTACATAAAAAAAGATATATCAGTAGATAAATTAGATAGGTACAAGAAAGTACACCGGATGAGTTAAGTAGACCCTATTTTAAGAATTTATAAAACAACATCCACCTAAACTCATTCTCACGTAGGTGGAATATATCAACACCCGAAGCAATTTCGTTGAACATAGTTATCGCTCTCCCAATAGGAATTACCGGTGGTAGGTTGGTTCTGCACCTTGGGAGAATAAACAACTGATGGTCTCTATTTCTAAGATAGTTATCAGGGACACACAGGTCAACACTGCCCAGAATGGCAGAGTTCTCATGTATACCTCGTATAAGTCGAAAAAAAATACGTAGCTAAATAAAGATTTCTTTTAAATTGCAGACTGCAGTATGTAAGCATGCCTAAGAGAAAGTCAGTTGGATAAAGCCACGGATAGTATCCATACAACCTCAAGTAAAGCAGTCTCAAGAATTTCTTCTGTACCCTCTCCACCATAAGGTCATACTTCAACTGATGCGGTGCCCAAACAATAGACCCACTCTCAAGTCTGCTTCGAACTAAGGAATTAAATAAAAGTTTTAATACAGTAACATCTGAAAAGACCCGGGAAGTACGCATGACGAAGCCCAACATTTTAAGCGCTTTGTTACAATTAATGGTAACTATATGGCTAATAAATGTCAGTTTACTCTCAAACGTAATGCCAAGATCCCTTACAGATGATATTCGTGACAGAACTCTGCCATGCATCGAGTATTGGAAAAACAACACTTTTGAGGAGATTGCATTTATCAATATTGAATTCTAGTTTGTTACGCCTACCCTAATTTAATATATTATCTATATCAAGTTGGAGCTGACGACAATCGTCCAAGGTGACAACTTCCAAAAAGAGTTTCAAGTCATCAGCGAACAACAAAAACATAGCATTTTTTGTTACCAATACTATGTCATTTATAAAAACCGTGAACAGCAACGGCCCTAAGTTTGAGCCCTGGGGGATACCAGAAAATGTGTAAAAGGTCTCTGACTGATAAAGGCCGTACGATACGTATTGTTGACGGTTCCTAAAATAACTCCCGAATAGCTTCAAAAATCGATCCGACAATCCAATAAGTTGGAGTTTTTCCATCAGGATGTCATGATCGACCTTGTCAAATGCTTTCGAGAAGTCATTGTAAGAACAGTCAACCTGGTGGCCTCTATCCATATCTATTATTATATATCCTATCTATTATTAGGTTTTGATGTTTTATTATACGCTTATCATTGATAAGGTAAGGGGTTTTTTACAAACACTTCAACTCTTCATAATTTTGTTTGTTATATTATTATTTTTATTATATTATTATTATATATAATATATATTTATTATTATTATAATTGAATATATTAGTATACTTTATTTAATCATATACCTACAAATTGGTGTGTCTATAATAATTAATTAAAAGCCAGGCAATATAAGTGGAAAATTTGGAACAAGACCACCCCTATAATAAATTTTGCGCCACTCACATCAATGGTTGTTAGTTATCGTAATAAATGGTTCCAAGAACTACCAACGTATTAAATTTCAGCTTCCTCGCTTACAAATGAATTCTTGATTAAACTGTACTCATCTATGTGGAATGACCCAAATTCTGAGGTGCGATATAATTATTATATTTATTATATTATTATATTAATACTTTCACGGTTATTAATTGTTATCGTATTTATAGATTTCTGGGTTTTCACCGTGTGTACTTCTTCCTTCTTTTCTCGACGTTTAGAGCTCGTTACAGAGGCCTCTTTTTCTTGAGAATGGTCTCCGTAACGAGTTCGAGACATCGAGAAAAGAAGGAAGAAGTATACACCGTGAAAACTTAGAAATCTAAGGCGCGACATTGTTTTTACCTGAATATAGTTATTTTAAATTACAAAGTAAATACCTAACAAAACGTTTGTAAAGATTATAGAATTATCAGATTTATATACGTGACCACAAACAATAATTTTAAATGCTGGCTACGCCATTAGTAATTATTTTATCATCATCGTCGATCCCATAGTTTTATTCACTCTACTCGGTCCCTGGTTCTTTCCTGCTACTTTCGTCCACCGAAATTTACGAGTTCGTCTATCTAGAGGGTTTTACGGCGTCTATCTCTTCGCATATTATTCCTTGGCTACTAACTAGTTATCATATAATACAATTAATAGTATTGAACGATTTATAAGTGGATATTTGTTATTTAATGTATTTTATATAAGTTTTTTTTGATTACGATATTAACATTATCCTAAATAATACCTACAATTGGATGTTTCCAAAACTTTGTCGTATAACTTGAATATTATAAACACAGAGGAAACATGTTTATAATTTAATTAATATTATTATTAAATAAATAAGCAGACATGTTAAATTATACAGGTTATTTTTAATTTAATTTTTTAATTTAATTTAAATTAATAATTATGAATGACTATCAGTGTCTTAACAACTCAGGATGAGTTCTAGACGTCTTTAAATAACACTCTCTATTCCGAATCAGTTGCGGCATGGCAGGCGAGATGGGTGGCCTCCCGACTTTTCTATACTTTCCAGTTGTCTCGGTGAGCCACATGGCGAGGAAAATGATGCCGACTTACTGGACCAGTCAATTCATGACTGGCTATGGAAACTTTGCGGATAAACTGCAAGGGTTTGGCTTGGCAGGACATGGGTCGGGTTGCTCATGTGGACACGACCAGCAGGAAGCAGAACACGTCCTGTGGGACTGTCCACTTATGGGCTCCAAACGAGCGGAGTTGTTTACCCGGGTCCGACCCCATTCGGGCCCAATAGAACACGCGGACATGGTGGCAACCGAGGCCAATTTTGCGGCCTTTACTAAATTAGCCAGAGCGTACGGGGAGCGGGACACTCCCGACCCCCCTTGCGACTCTTCAAATTAAAGTCACTTTGATAGTTGCCATATAAATAATTAACATCATGCATTCGCACTTCGGTGCAAGGTTGCATCACCAGTCCCGTGCGGCTCTGCTCGGGACAAAATGAGGGCTTAAATTCTTTGATCTGGCACATGTAAAGGTTATGTTAGGCGGCCATGTATCGACGTGGCTGCATATTATACATAACGGGTGCGGAGGTGGGAGTTTTACACATCACGTACATACTCGAACATATTTAAAACATTAATAATTTTAATAAAAACGCAATTTTTGTACTGAACTCACTTTTTTATTAAATAATTGTATCAGTTTTGTCAGTTGTCAAACATATATTTATAATAACCAAATTCAAAAAAAGTACCAAAACATTCAAAAATACATTAACCCATTTACTGCAGACCCTTTAATTAATATTTAACTACCACATTTAAATAACAGGCTAATTACTTATATCTAATGGCCACCTGATGGGCAACGCAACAGTTGCGTTGGACGCAGTGAATGGGTAAGTAGCCTACCGAACAATCCTACACTCACATTTAATAATTAAAATGTATCAATTGAATATAAATATTTTTTCATTAGGCATACGTTGGGCGGACGTGTTAAAAAATATCACGCCTGACAGTTAACTTCCCGTGAGAATTGACGGCTTGACTACGATACTAATAATATCATATTTATCACTTTTTAAATTTATTTTGGGGTTAAGTGATTTATGTTATAATCTTATAATAGCCTTACTGGCATGCGAATGCAAAAGCGTTTATGTTAGCCGCTTTCGGTGAAGCACCTTGCTAAAAGGTGCGAATTTTAAACTTAAATCAAACTGTCTCTGCTTTAGTCAATAATTATTTACAATAATTACAATTTTACATCAGTTCACAGGGCTTACTGACGTATTATTTTAATAGTAATTAATAGTACCTACCTCCCAGTGGCGAAGACTCCATACTAGGCGATTATTTAAAGCCTACCTTCTTAAGAAAAATATTTTTTAATTGCATATTGACATATTAATATACTTAATCACTTCATTATTTTATGTTATATAAAAATAATTTATTTTGCCAACGAGATCGCATATGTAGGAATGTATTACAGTATTACACAGTTTACAAAACAACTGCAAAGGTATTAAAAAAACCACAGCGCGCCGCGCCGTAAATTAAATAATAAATGCCGCGATTTCTCGACGTAAATAAATTTCCGATTATGTTTGGAATAATTCTGAATTTTTTTTGTATGGACTTTACGTCTCGTAACCTCAGCAAGTCTGCTGATTTGTACGAAATGAGGCAAGCTCCTTTCGCAGAGCCTAAAACATTCGCGCATAATATTGTTGTCACAACTGCGCACTTTGTCCAAAATCATTAATAATTAGATAATTAAAAAAATAATTTCAACGGCATTTAATCGAATATTAATAAATAAGTAAGTATAGATTGTTTTTAAAAATAAAAATAAATTTTATCTAAAGATTTTTGATGGGTATACATGTTTTGAAAAATACGTAATTTAAACACATCGCTCATTTTTATGTCGTCAATGAGTTTTTGAAGTTTCATTGAATTAGTGTGTCGTTATCATTTATTAGTGTGTGCCTATTCATTAGTAGTAAATATCGTACTATTCTCGTAAATATACCTGACAAGTGTGCTCTTTTTATCATATCTCCACAGCCTACCTCTTTCCAAAAGTCACCCTTCGCCACTGCTACCTCCACACCTTTCCACATACCGCATTGTAGAAAAATGTTGTACTCTTTAGTTACCTACTGTTACGAACCTAATTCGTGACCCCTTGGGGGGTGCTCCCTTAGTGGAGTAGTGGACGACGCAACCACATCGGTCTGACCTTGATAGTCAAATCTGCCACTAGGTATAAGACGATGACCCTCGACAAAGCCAAGCAACATATAAACATGTATATGAGTCCCACGGTTTACCTTGACAGGTCCCACCACCTCTCAGGGTGAACTGTGGACGAGAGAAGTCGGTCATAAGGACCATGTAAATATAAAGGTAACGATGTGTATAGCGGCGACATAATAATAATACAAATTACCATAAATCTAGTATAACATATAATAATAGAATCAATAGGTAAGTTTAAATTAAATAAGATTATATTATATTCAATTCAATAGGTATATGATTGTTAGGCATACATTAATTATGAACAGGACTTTGATTGTAAGTTATAATGTAATGTAATATAATACCATGTAAAATATAGAGCAATGAATAGATAGATATCACTGATATCAGAGTGAAGAATTTGGACGGGCGTTCATGTATAGAAATTGTAAGAGTAATCGATAACTTAATATTAAGGGGGTCATGCTCGTCGAAGGTCAAAATTGAGTTTTTATTGTATTTTAAAACCATGATCCTGGACACTCTTTAAACGTTGTAGATAATTTATTTATATAATTTTGAAGCCTTATTATCCTTTATAGTTATTTTAAACATTTGATGACTGCATAAAGTATTTTTGTTACATAAAATAGTATTCTTTTAAACCTCTCGCTCTAATGTTTTAGAATATAGTCATATTTCGGTACATAACTGTGCAGTGGTGTTAAGATTTTTTACATTTATTAATTTTTAAACGCATTTATGAAACCATTCGTATAATTTATTACGAGATAATTTTTGTAAAATATTCACGATAAAAAATTATATTGATAATCTCTGTGATCCCAAATTTGACAAGAATTAGGCATTTTATAATTTAAAAAATCGGCAAGATTAACACATTTGAAGATGATTCTAAAGATACTTATTATAAGCTATGTCTTTGACCATTCAAGTATGATAAACATCTTATGAATAATGATTGCTTTATAATAATTATTGACCTAAGAATAAGGTAGTGTTTTTTTTTTTGAAATACGCCATTTCTTTTGTCATTCCCCAGTGGTTAAGCTACAACATACGGCCGTAGCCATAAATTGACAAACTATAATAATTGAAGTAGGGAGTAAAATGATATTGACGCACGTGTTTGACGTGGGCCGTTACGAATGTAACACAAGCAGTAGTATTAATCATGTATTTTGTTTAACTAGAATTAGCCGAAAAGTCCGGGCCCCATACAAAATTTCAAAGTAAAACCCAAAAAGTCATTATTTCTTCCTAAATCGGATAACTTCGATTTCTGGAAGTTTTTCATTTTTTTGTCAGAAAGTCCCGATTTCATACAAAAAATATCGAAAAATCGAAAGTGTTAGAGATTCGGGAACTTAGAGCCTGTCCACGTGGCGCGTTTTTGCGCGCGAGTGCCAAAAATGCATTGCGCCCAGATGACGCGTATTACGCGCGAGTAGCAAAAATTCTTTGCGCTCAGTATTCAACATGGAAACCGAGGAAGCGGTAGTTATAAGTGGCGGATTTGTTTTGGAATTTTTGCTTGATATCGGAGAGCGGATTCAAACTAGCCGACAAATCACTTCCGCGCGTGCTGGCGATCGCGATGTTACTGGGCGCAGTAATTGGCGGCCTAGTACCTCGACTCGCGCACAACACACGCGAGGTCGAGAGTCTGGCGTATGCCCGACGCACTCCGCGCGAGAGTCGCCACGCGCGAGCGCTTGTAGACAGCTGCATTGGGTCACAATATGTACCTGGAAAAAGCGCGATTTGTCACTCGCGCGTAAAAACGCGCCATGTGGACAGGCTCTTAGTCTCCGGACGGCGAAAAATCCAGATAGACGGGTGGCTTTTTGGGGGGAGGGGCTATTTCACGTACGGCGTTCCCAAATCGGTAATGCAGACACTATCTCGCTTGCACGTAAGGCCCCATCACGCTTCCGCAGATCCCGCTTATTCAGTACAATTATTTCAACACCTATAGCTCAAGAACTGTATGTCCGATTGGGCTGAAATTTAGTACATATCGATTGCAGCTTAATCGCAAACGAACAAGTTACGTTATTGATCCCGCGAATCAAAGCGCTTACGAGATATCCGACCATACATGGATTGGGCGGCTTAGATTGTTTTTTACTCCATAATTATAAAATAATTAGATGTAATACATATCCATATATTTACATAAATAGGTATGTAATTTAATAAATTTATTTCACAGCGTTGCGCTGTATGGTACGTGGATGCGGCCTTCGGGCAGGTACGACCTTGTGACTCCTGCCGCTCAACAATGACAAGACCTACGATACGGGGTGTGAACTCACATACAAGATCTTCTAACGACGAAGGGATTGATACCTTATACACTTCCGTACGTCAAGTTTTCGTATGATTTTCAGAGGCCCTGAATTTTTTTTGAACTTTCATTTTATTGGTCATCGGTTTCCAAACCTTCAACGTGACAGCTCCAATCGCTCTATAAAAATAATTGTGTAATATCAGCGATACTTTGTTGAATTATGTGAACTTTTAAATAATTGTGAATAATTTGTGAATTTGGAACTTGACTTGTCTTTTTGTGTAATTAAATAAAACTGAATTCTGTGCAACAATTAATACTTTTTGACTATAACTAACATTAAAGCGTGTACCACTGTGAATGTGAACAATATATGAACCAATTTAACTTTTCTACGAGTTTCATTTGAAGACTTATCATGAATACTCCAGTCCACGGGATCACCGCCTGCTCTCCCACAACGATGAACCTCCACTCCCACCCTCAGAGCTAGCCAAAGGATTTGGAGGCACCTCACTTCTACTAATTAAAACTTTTATTGTGTTGAAAAATATCGCAAATAATAAAAACACAATAAAAGTTTCAATTAGTGGTGACGTGAAAGGTGACCATAGATAACAGACGTATATATATATATATATATATAGATTCGTAAGTTCCATACAAGAAGATGCCCCCTATAATTGGCACCATCTATTGGCGTGACTAGAAGCTTTGGCTATAACAGAACCATAGATCCGAACCCAAAAAAGTATTTATAATTTTAAAAACGAAATTGTGACAAAAATTAATAAAAAGTCGATATTTCAATTCAGATAGGTACACTTTATTGCAATGATAATTATATTGACAAATTATGAGTAACAATATAAATTTATGAGGACATAATTATGTAATAATAATAATAGTAATGCACTCCCATCATGGAAATTATTTGTCAGCACTTCCTGTCAGATTGATGACTTCATTACTTATTTCATATATTGTGTAGCTTGAAGATTTCTTTATAAATTTTCATCGCTTGACGATCAACAACATATTGATGTAGATTCTGAAACAATAATTTTAAAATCTAATTAATCTCAAAATATAAAATGACAATGGTCGCCATTTACACTTTTGTAAGAATGCGCAAATATAATATAGACATTTTATATAGGTAGGTACGTAATTTACTCAAACATAATCTTCTTTATATACCTACCTATTTTTTATGTTTGCCTTGGTAGATTTGCAAACGTGAAAATTACAATAGGAAGGTACTATCATTATTTCGATACCACGACTGCAAAGAAATTTCAAGGGGCATACAATTGTATATACCTATAAACATAATATAATAAAAGTAGACTTACCCATTAACTTATTTTATCAGCTATCGGATTGCAAAACCTTTTATCAATATGGTTTAAAAACGCCGAACAGCAATATTATTCTGACACTTGACACTTGGACGACTGCTTTTGTTTTGAAAATATCATGTAGAATTGACATGAAATTTGAAAAGACTGATCGAAAGCTCGAATGTTGATTGGCTGGACCATGGGTGAGCTCTGATTGGTCATTGAAATGGCCTTGTATCATGCGACTTCGTGTGTGACCGTGCTACCATCTATTCTGAAAACTGAGTATTAGGTGGTCACGTTCGCTGTATGGAACTTTCATCCCCCTGAAGGTGACTCATTTGTCTTAAAACAAATGAAAATAATAAAAAGTGAAAGCATGACTCAATTTTTAAAAAAACAAATGAAAATACAGTAAACTGCATTATCGCTCGAGCTTTCATATATTATTTTCGCCAATTGATTTCACTCAAAGCCGACTTATTGCGACCTAATTACGCTGAGTCACTACATTTTAAAATAAAGACATGCTAGAATACGTACTATGTTATTCTACTACTAAATGGATTTATTTATTTTTATATCAATATTTTTTATGTTTAATCAAGATTATAAACTAACATAAAGCATAAATAAGTGCAGGGACTAAACAGTACCGTTATGTCGTATCATCTTCAAGTTGTTTAATACGGAAAAATAATTCTAAATACAAAATCAAAGAAGCATTTTAATACCTAGGTAAAATCTCAACGATCTATGAATAATATTGAATAATGTTTATCAAATAAGAAATAATCTACAATTATAATATATCTGTACCTCAGAGTTAGTCTGAAAACAACTCTTTCGGGAAAAAAACGCAATTTGTACCATTATTCAGGTCATTAAAAATAATGGAGTTTCAGAGTTTTGTTATAAATAGACTTAAATAATGTATTGGGTTTGAAAGATAAAATCAGGCACAAAATCTATATGTACTTAACCTATTGTAGAATCAGACTGAATATACATTGACTTAATGATCAATGGTTATTGTTAAAATATTTTACGTCTTAATATAATATATATTGTTATTTATCTCATATATTTATTGTGACGATGTGTTGAGTTTTACGTATATATGTATCCACTTATTACTTTAAGTGTTCCATTTTACATTTTATAAGAATATTTGAAAAAAAAACTTGCTTAGTTGGATGAGTTCTGTCATTGGGACATATCCTGTCATCCCGCGGATGTCATCCCAATTCCATATGAGACGTTAAAATGATCAATGTACAGCGCATAAACCTCTTGCTTTTACTTTTCTAGTCACGTGTCACCCTTACATACTAAAGGTCCAATTTTATACGAACACATTGCCATAAGCACCTTGAAAACTTTAGCCTGATTTATTCGAACATTAAATTAATAATAATACGATTTTTCATATGAAAATATCATAATAATTTCATTACCTTTAGTATAAATAATATCAAATTAAATTTTCTTAACATATTAGCAAATACAATATAGTATTATCTAAGCATATGATCTTTATTTTTTGTGAATATTATGTATATAGCAGCGCTCGAAATGACCGGAGCACACCGGAACGCCGATCCGGTTCGTGAAATCTCAGAAATTATGCTCCGTCTCGTGGAAAAATTAAATATTGGGTACCGGTTTGTGAATTAGGTAATTGAATTGACTTAAGTACTTCATAATAATATATCTATATATATAAAACATCGGGTTAGTTACACCATTTATAACTCAAGAACGGCTGGACAGATTTTTATAATCTTTGTTTTGTTGGATTTGTCTCCGCCCGAAATAGCAGAATAACTATTAAAATATCGGATAAATCACGGAAAAAATAAATTATGAATAAAATTAATTTTCTCATACATTTTGACATTTTGAACGATGAACTCGCGCATTCGAAAATAAAAGAAAATCACAAAAAAAAAACCATATACAACGCCATCTCTGATACATGACAGAAACAATAAACAGGAAACAAACAAACAAATGAAAGAATGATAGCCGAAATGTCTAACTGTCAATGGTGTAGTGTGCCCAACATTTCGTGCTTCATGTCAACAGCTCAATTTGCTTGAAAACGATACTCATTGGGATATGACAATCGCTGAAGCAATTATTTCTACATCTCCAAATCAGATACGCACATTATTTGCTATCATTATTTCGACATGCTTCCCATCAAATCCACCTGAACTGTGAAACAAGTACAAGGATGACATGTCAGAAGACATTTTACATCGAATTCGTGTCAGTTCAGAGAATCCCGATCTCAAGGTGAATGAGGAGATACATAACCAGGCGTTGCTTTTGATCGAATATAATATGTGTTACCTCATGTGCGGCAGTTTGTTAGTCAAGTTAGGGATGCCAACGCCACATCGTGGAATGAACGACGCTTTCAATCGAGAATTGGAACGTGAACGTGAATATGATCGAGATGCATTGAACCAATCAATTCAAACGAATGTACCACTGTTGAACTCTCAACAGAAAGAAGTGTATGATACATTAATGAAGGCAATTAATGATGGAAATGGTGGCTTATTTTTCCTCGACGCGCTCGGTGGAACTGGGAAGACATTCCTCATGTCATTGATTTTGGCGTGCGAGATCCAAAAATTCTGTAGCAGTTGCTTCTTCTGAAATAGCGGCCACGTTGCTAGAAGGATGCCGAATGCCTCATTCAAAGTTGAAATTACCCTTAAACCTGCCAACGACTGAAAAACCAACATGCAACATTGCGAAACACTCAGTAATGGCCAAAGTTTTGTTAGCAAGTAAAATCATCACCTGGGATAAATGCACAATGGCGCACAAACGCGCATTGAAAGCACTCAATCGAACTATGAAAGATCTGCGCAATGACTCAAGAAGTTTTGGAGGCGCAGTGATTCTACTATCTGGCGATTTCCGCCAAACACTACCAGTCATTCCAAGATCGACCGCTGCCGATGAAATAAATGCTTGCCTCAAATCATCGACTCTGTGGTGCTATGTGAAGAAACTTTAGCTGACGACAAACATGCAAGTTGTTTTGCTAAACAATCCATCTGCCGAAGATTTCTCCAAGTAATTGCTGACTATCGGTAACGGCCGTCTTCCTGTTGATGAATCGAATGGATTGATTTCGTTTCCGCTGAATTTTTGCAATTTCGTCTCAACTAAGAACGAACTCATCAGCAAAGTGTTACCGAAACATCATTGCTAACCACAAAAATTACAATTGGTTGAGCAAACGAGCAGTCTTGCGGCAAAGAACAAAGATGTGGATCACTTAAACTTCATAATTCAAAATGAAATTGTTGCTCAACTGCTTTCGTTAAAATCTATCGACTGTGTAACAAACGAAGACGAAGCAACCAACTATCCAGTTGAATTTTTAAACTCATTGGATCTGCCTGGCTTGCCACCGCATAATTAACAACTGAAGGTTGGCTCGGTAGTCATCATGATTTGAAATCTGAACCAACCAAAACTATGTAACGGAACGCTTTTGGTGGTGAGAAAACTCATGAGCAATGTGATTCACGCGACGATAATCAAAGGAATGTTCAAAGGTGAGGTAGTTCTCATTTCGAGAATTTCGATGATCCCAACCGATATGCCATTAAACGAATTCAATTTCCAATTCGTCTTGCATTCGGCATGACGATCAACAAATTACAAGGCCAATCCTTGCGTGTTTACGGCCTGAATCTATAAAATGAATGTTTCTCTCACGGTCAATTGTACGTAGCATGTTCATGTGTCGGCAAACCATCTGCTTTGTTCGTTTTCGGACCTGACAACAAAACAAAACTGTCGTATATCACAAGGTACTTCAATGAAGGGAATCTACCCGAGTGCAACCCATCCAACAAATAGTTTAACAGAAAGTAGTGCAACAATGCTACGCAAATTATTTCGATTCGCTTCAATAAATCAAATGCCTTGCTGCCACGTGAATTTCATTCTTTTTTTTTCTTTTGACCATGTCCGATCCTAATAGGATCATATGGGCCTCCACAGAGTGGAGGTTTGTATTAACAGATTTTATTTTTACGAGAAATGGATGTCAGCCACTTGCTCAACGTATTAGGACAATATTCTGACTCATGCACAAATTAAAAACAATATGTGAACTTGCCAGACCCAGGATTTGAACCTGGGACCCTTGACACTATACACTGGTGCTTAATCCACGCGGTCATCGTTGGTATACAGTGTGTACAGTTCAATGTAATTAAAATACTTATCATTTTGATTTGGTTTTTGCACATTTATTGAACTTATTCATTTTGAGTATTCATTTTAGCTTAATAAAAAACTGAATTTAATTCAGCTAATAAGTTTACACAAGATTATTGATTCTGAGGCGGTACGAAGTTCGCCGGGTCAGCTAGTACTATATACAGTTTAATAAGAAACTCGTCAAACTCATGGTAAAAAATAATATTTATTTTAATGTTTATAAAAGACTTATTCCATGTGACCGTTTGAGCTAAGTATGTATATAATAGAAAACCTATTTAGATAAAATTTGAAAAATATTTTAATATTTTCTGAAAATTATCAATCGCTCCGGTTCGTATAATTTTTCTTTCCGAGCTCTGGCACTATATAGTCATTCAATTTACTAAACGGAGACATATCTTTATAAATTTCTGCTGTTGGCATACTGGTCAGAATTTTGGGTAAAATGGGTAATATTAGTATACTGTAATAGGATGAGATGATTTATATGCTGTTACAGCAAGGATTCCAGGTACTGGCCTTAAATGATGATGGGGCTGGCTCCATGGTCTGGTTCTCACTCACTAGCATTACCACTCTCCTGGTTACACTCTACTTTTTGAGTCGCTCTGTGGTTTGTTGAATAAATGATTGGGTAATGAGCTTGATTGCTTATGGATTGCGGTGCGTTACGCAGCATTGAGTGAACCGATAATTCGTAATTGAATTATTTATGTGATGATGCTAGGGTCAAACGAGTACATGTCTTGACGCGTTTATGGTCTCGAGGTACTGCCTTTTAATCAATTTATTAATATGTCTGGTACTGCAGTGCCTGAATGGCGGCATTAATTATGGACATGGGTAAGGAATATATAATATTTGATTCGCACTACCAGAATAGGCCCAAATATAATAATATTTTTATTCTTTAGATTAGCGATAGCCTGCGAATTTGTCTGCGTGAAAAATGGAAATAAAATCAATACGGTAGACATAAAGTGCAGGATGAAAAATTGACTGATCCAATTTGATTTTTTTCTCAAATCAATGAGATCGGCGACGGTTGAGTCTAGGTGCACGCTTCTTTTGCATAACCTTTCAAGACTTTGGCTGGCTTGTAGGTAAATTGGTACGTGATTCCAATTTTGATTAAAACATTTTTTTTCAAGGCAATTTCTTTACAGGATTGTCTTTTTGTGTGGGATTTTTAACCAGTATCAAAACATTTAAAAGGTAACTTTTCATGAGCGGAGTGTAAAAAATCATTCACGAGCATAAAAAATCCTGGAAATATAAATATTGCCGTAAATACTAAATGGCGGCATTTTTTTTTCTTCTGGTATGTACATGTAAGAGATGTGCCTAGAATCTTTCTGACCATGCCTTGGCCACCGTGATGGCTACATCAGTTGATTCAAACATAAATCATCGATGGTGCAGCTTGTTGGAACGAACGAACAGACTTTCACAATATGTTCCGCAGTTTCCTCGGCGCCACATTCGAAGTTTGAAGTATCACCACAGTATCCCCACTTCTTCATATTGTCTTTGATCATAGTTACTTTGGATTGTTTTCGATTCAGCGTTAGCTCTGAAGGAGGCCTCTTTATTCGTCAGAATATTGGGCCTTCAAGTGGGTACCTAAAGCCGTCGTTGTGCACAAATCAATACACACATTTTTTATGTTTTCTATGAAACATTATATGGGAAGTAACCATATTATTGTATTATAATACGTTTTATAGGTATAATAACTGCATTTAAATATCTGGTTTCAGAATCACTCACGCGTTTTCAATAAGATAGTAAATAAATAAATGTATATTGAAGAAACTATAGATAAAAAGAGTAATATTTTTAAACCCATACGTCTTTCTCATGAAGCCTCACATTTATTTACCTTTTATTGTTTATTTAACAAGCTTTTTAATCAAATGTTTGCCGATTTACTCTATTTTAGTGAGTCAATATTCGTCTGGTGTTGGAGACTTTAATAAAATCAAATAACAACGTAATACTAATGGATGCACTCAAGCTAGAATTAGATTAAATAAAAGTATACAATTTCATTTGATTGAACTATTGCAAACCTTATTTATAAAATACTTATTATTTTAGTATTAAATTCACTAGCCAGGCAGGTGAACATCGCCAGATAATGCAAAATAAACACGAACATAAAAAAATCCAGTTAGTAATTTTATTTTTATTTTAGTATCCATATATTTTTTAATAACGACATACATACTATATTCTGTTCTTATTTTAAAACATAATTTAATGAAATATGTAGTTAATGTTTTATTTGCAACTTTTTTACAGTATGATCGTTTTTTTCTAAATTATTATTAGTTCACCTTGATGGCAAAAACCTTGAATGACTCATTCGAGAAAATCGACCACTTCACATAATATCTGAGTTCCATTATCACCGCTAACAACGATATGGAATTGTGTCAGCATATTGATCGGCGATATTAAATAGTTGACAGAAATTACGAATTACTTAATATTCACTTCTCGTAATGTTCAATTATTGAAAACTCAGTAAAAAGCTGACTGCAATAATTATAATTTCCGTAATATTCGTTTTTTCATATAATCAGCCATATATTATTTTCAATGTTACTACATCGAGAAATAGCGGATCACAATATCTATTGATTGGGAATGCCACTCGATTATAACTTCCCGGTAAAAACACATCACCCAGAATACACCGGACTGTTGGCCACAAATGATTATGATGTTGGCAAAAACTCACATGATCACTTTGATATACTAAAATAAAGTTTAGTATTACTTGTTTGCTTTGATTAAAAAAATATACTGTTGAAAGGGATTGTAATAGTTTATTCATTTAACTCATTTAGAGCTAACACCGCGACTGGCGCGTTTGGAGTAGTTGGCCATTATATATAATTAACATGTTATTTAAATGTGGTAATTAAAAGGTAATTTAAAGGTCAGCAGTGATTGTTTGGGGCTGATTCGGGTTGTTCAGCTACTAGTTTTTATTGATTGATAGACAGAACGGTATGAAATTTTGAGGATGTATATTTAGATAATATTAATTCAGTTATCTATGTTAATTTTGTTTTTAATAGTTTTATATTATATTAGGACAAACAAAATAGTAATGCGTGGGATGGATGTTATTTTGAATTGCTTGATTGAACGGTTTGATATCGACTAATTAATCAATTATGCTGTTCGGGTGACGAGTATTTAATTATCGTCTGAGACGAATTTCATTTCAACGTTTTTTAAAACTATGCATGTTCAATAATTAGAATGGTACATTCTTAAATCTTGTGAATTATTCGTTGAATAAAAGAAATAGTTATTTAAAAATTATAAGCAAGTACGAGTAAGTTACATCATAAAATATTGGAGAAATCCGTGACGTCGGTTAGTAATTGAAGTAGTAGGTACCTACTTTAATTTAATAAACAAAAACCGATCGCCAATAGTAGCTTGGTTTGAAAGAACGCTAATGAGCAGGTATTAAAAGGCCAATAGTTAAAGTTTGTCGTCATTAATATGTCACCTCGTAGCATAGTGGATAATGCGCGGATTGGGGCGTAAACCCAGGAGATGCAGGTTCGATCCTGCCGGCTGTCTTACTTTTTTTAAAAAAGATTTTTTCTATTGGTTATAATATATTTTCTCAGAAGTGTTTTTCAAAATTATGTATGTTCAATAATTAGAATGGTACATTCTTAAATCTTGTGAATTAGTCGTTGAATAAAAGAAATAGTCAATTTTTAATTATGTGTAACTTGTAAGTATAATAATAATGTTATATAAAGAAAATACTACATTTATGGCTTATTGACATTTTTTTTTAAATTTCCAACTTTATTTTTTTGTAGGGAGCCCATAATTAATCATTGCCGTTGGTCTTCACGTATTTTAAACCGCCAATGGTTGAGATTTTATAAATATTTTACCGTCAACATAAATAAGTAGGTACAGTAAAACCGTTATAATTTTATGTAAATTCATTTAACATACGTATTCTATGACAACATCTTCTTGGCTACGTGTTAAACTGTGAACTAACATGCTCCTCCCGTTTTTAACCGCACTTCCATTATAAACTAACAAGCTCCCCCCATTTAGTCGACAACAGCGCCTTCCTTCACGTAGCCAAGAAGATGTTGTCATACAATAGTAGGGGCCTTAGAATAAAGCCTATTGTTCTTAGCCATCGAAAAAATAGTGAGCCGGTTTTTAATTTTAAATTATATATTTTTAATAGGTACAGATAAATTAATACTTGGCCTCCTCGTTACCTCCCGAGAGTAAAATAAAGAAACCCTGGGTTCAGTAGCGGTCTTTTGGTCATTCGTATAGACATCTATGGTGATCTAAGAATGTTTTACTTCGGTAGTACAATACTGTGGTAATATGAATTTAAAAAGTTGGCGGATGTCTTCATCATAAACATACATTTGATTATTATAATGATCAAAGCAGATTTATATAAAATGAATTTCCTAATATAACATATGAAAACCAGTGTAACAAATCACATTTCGTCAAATACAATATAGAAAATAACCATACACAATAAATAGATGCCACATGTGGTACCATTAATACAAATGCAGCTTTGTGATGGAATTTGCTAGCTTAACCTTATATAACGAATCGAGTTTGACAAAAAATTTCGTACAATATAAAAAAAGATAATATTATTTTTTATTTATTACATTCAACACAAAGCTTTTTGTCAAGCTGTTTTGTGTAAGCTGAGCGCTACCAAAGGAAAGTCGTTATTGATAATGGAATCTATTGTTGTTACTTTATTTTATACAATATTATATGTTATTTTAATTTAAATATATGTATATTATTTGGGGTGATGGAGCGTGGAGTATGATGAATGATTGCTGATGAGAGATGTGATAAGCGGAGTATGAATACTTGTAGTTGCTATAGATGGCGAGTTTATTTCTGGATTGACGCAAGTACAGTGATACAATGATACAATATAACAGCGAGGTGGGTATTTTAGCCCGAGGCTTGGCGATACTGAGTGACTGATATGGAGTGACTGTTACACGATCGAGATAAAAGCGGACTGAGATATTCATTCAATCGTGATAGCCTATTTATTGAACTTCTCATGATTGAATAATGCTGATACTGAGTATCCCATGCCTTCGGTGAAAAATCAATTTTAACATAATAAATATTAACAAATATTACTGAGGAAAATTTTTCTATTTGCAATTGGTGTTTAGATTCGTGTGAAATGTGTATGCTAAACATGTATGTACTAAAAAGTCTTATTTTCGCCGTCAGCATTTCTCACTGTGTGCGCACTAACCAATACCGCTGACGGCTTGTGAAAAATGTATATAAAAATATTTAAATAATATGTTCGCGATCGATTCGTATGCCACGGATTTTGCTAACAATGCTTGTTCTCACAAGACTAGTCGATCGGCACACATATAATAATGTCTTTCCACCAAGAAACGATAGTGAAGTTAATGGCCCACCAAGCCGCAGTCACCTTGTAGCATACCCGGTCTTAATCGCCTGATGTATGACGGGACCCTATATTTAGATGAAAATGAGTGATTATGCCAACTGGACCCACTACTTAATGAAGTTATCACCATAGTTTCCTCAAATCGTATCGGTCATAAACTTTTTGATTTCACGTATTAATTCTAGCACATCGGATAAATTATTCGTATTGCAACCGATCTCTGGCTCCATACTTCGAAGATGAGTATGCCCCATACAATGGTATCTTAGTATACAATTATAAGACTCACTGCATTGATGAACTGCTTATCATGTCCCCTACATCCTGAAGCGGGCACCCAGACCAGGATATCTGATGCCCCCCCCCCCTACCTATCAATATGATTAGGGAATTGTAATTTTCTATAGTACTGTTCCTCCAATTGTTTCCGCGGAACCCCGTAGTTAATGTTATTCCGTGTGTTTTTGCGATTTTTAAATATATCCAGTTGATTAAGAGGCTATCCATGGACTGAAGCCGTATGCGGTTTAGATCCGTGTGCCATACTAAACTTATGATTTTTGTTCATGAACATAGTATATGTTCACTAAATTTGTAAGCGTTAGTGTATGGTATAAACGAATACGATCAGATGCTTGTAATATACTTTGTGAAAATATAGGTATTTCCATGAACAGAAAAGATAAGCTTAGTATCGCACACGGTTCGAAACCGCATACGGTTTTAGTCCATGGATGGCCTATTATTCAGTTGTCGGCACTCATTATCGTAGGTATCATGAAGCACTGATCGCGACCTCCTTTTGTGGTAGCCAAGTATCATGCAACTATTCGTATATTAGATAAATTTAATAATCATTTTGAAGGTCAGGAAACACGCTTTAAATAATTATAAAATACAATTTACACGTAGATAATCATTTAATAATATGAATCATCATAAATGACATCAAATTGCGCTGCACTGTTGCTTATTTTTAAATGTTTATATTATATAAGGTAAATAGTTCCGCAGACCAATTTTTTTTTTTGCTATTATTGCAAATTTTTGGTGTACGTTGTTTTCCCTTAACCGACCTGCCATGCCGTCCCCCCTAAGCCCGACCCCCCCAGGCTAGAGCGCTGTCATCCCCCCCTTGTGGGGGCCATGCTGCTAATAATCGAGTACATGGCAATGGAAGATTAAGAAATAATAAACATCGGTAAAGCAAGCAGAAGCATTCACCCAGTAAAGCGTCAATTACATTGAGCTTCTTTACGAGCTGTTTGTTAGCTAATTTATAATCTGCCTGTAAAGTCGCCCATTGTAATCATCGAACAAGCTAACAAGCAGGTTGTCAAACACTCTAGCGAGAAAAGTTTAAAGCCGGTCAACTTTACACGCTACACGCCGGCGTGTGGACCTACTGCGTCTGCGCAGTAGAGCGCAGTAGCAACCTCCCGGTAAAAAACGAACTACGTTCTGTCAAAATAGTCGCTGGCTTGTGGCTTCTCAGCGAATGGAAAGTTTTGTGTGTAATCATCAAATCGCAGTAGCTGAATCGCCCGTTTCTAAATTCGCCAACAAACAGCTCGTAAAGAAGCTCAATGTAATTGACGCTTAAGAGAACGAAAGTGACTAAGATGATGATGGATAGTCTACGAATACTGAATAAATATTTTATATACATACGTAAGTAGGAAGATTTTTATTTGAAATCTTGAATCGGTGACAGGCGGAGATATCACGTAAATCTTGAGAATAAGTAATACTATTCTTATAATAATATGATGTTACATTTTGTGAGTGGAGTGGTTTACCTTGTTCTATTTTCACCACTCGGGTTTATCTTATAATCTATTTGAAATGGAAAAATTCACGAACAGCCTTCGCGGCATTTGACGTTAAAGTCTACATAATCTAGCATGCGCGGTGTAAGTAATACGGTAACAAACTGGGAAATGACTTTTCGATCAAATTTTATATTGATGTTACTCACTTTTATACCTGGTAGTTTTCCAATTTAAAAATAAGGGTTTTCTTGATTGGTTACGAGTAAAACTTTCATAGATTTGATAAAAGTATTTTATTTAACCATTGAAAAAATAATATGTCAGCCAATTTACTGTTATATTAAGACGATACATCAGTGAAAAGGCAAATAATTTTCAACTATAGGCGCGACGAAATTTTGGACTCGCTAGCATTCGGAGAGTGAACGTCGAGGTGTGAATACGTCAATTTGTTTCGTGATGGCGACGGGGGTATTAATTCCTAAATCGTGTAAATATGACTAAAAACGTTACCCATTTACTTGAAAAAGAAAACATGTCAATGAATATATTATTATTGTTACTAATAGAACAATAAACAGAACATTAAATGGACGCATGTTAGATTTATATGACAAATTATATTTCGTTCGGCATGTGTCATTTGCACCCGCGACTCGCAATCCGCGCATCGCCTAGCCACGATCTTTTTAGACCATGCCTCAACTGAGGTATATAGCCTTAAGCAGTAAGCAAATATGTTAAAAACATCTTTTTACTTAAAGTGAAGCTGAAAAAAGAATATGAAGGGTAATCATTAAATTATCTGCAACTTATATTGAATTATCAGTTTCATTTATAGCAATATTCACACTTTGTAATCGAAGATCTATTTTCCTGTAAAATATCGAGACACTAAATTAGTGTTGCAAGTGTATGTACAAAAATATTTTATGCATTGAACCTTCAATAATAATGATGTTAAAAATTTATAATTATAATTATTATTTACGAGAGTAATTATTATCTAAAACGTACACACTTAATCAAAACACCTTTTTATATTATCTGAGTTTTTAATGGTACAAATTTTATCATTCGAATTTATCCACCTGTGAATAATAAAGCATTCATAAATCTTCCTAAAATCAGGAATGAACAATATATCTAAAGTAGGTCAAGCACATTTATTTCAGTTGTGATTTTTTTCAAAGGTCTGTCTTCTATTGTTATGAATGATATTCACCTAAAATATCAAAATACTGCGACGGCAAATAATATGATGGTTTGTGTTTAATAACTCGATAAGTTAGACCACGTTATATATTCATATACCAAGCGATACATCCAAAAATGAGTTATACATGACTGCCAGCAGTAGGTAGTGGTTTTAATTGATGCGCAAAAGGCGCTAATTTCAGTCAATTGCATATTTTTCACATTCTAAAACTTCCTTTTATATGACGTAACATATAACTAAAGTGGTACCCGGAAGATCGTAAGTTTTTTCCCTACACTAAAGACGAATGTCGATCATCTAACGAAGCTCTTATTTAAATCGCTGAATGCCGATAACTTTCCTTATTCAATTGCAGGTGGTATGCTGCTGACCCCTTTCAAGGTTTGCGGTAGAGGTAAAAGAGTGTTTGGAAGCTCTAAAAGTTGAACTAGGTAGCTTCAGAATATACACCAGAACAGCGATGGCGAACCTATGGCACGCGAAATGATTTTGCATGGCACGCGAATGTTTCATTTTGAAGAGAAAAGAAATATTACTATTTTATATATATTTAAAAAATGATTTTTTTTATAAAAAAGTTTTACAAAATAAATAAATACTTATATACTTAGGTAAGTACTTACTTATATATAATATTAAAAATAATGACAATATAGCCATGCGTATTTTCTTCGGTTTTTCATAATATTATGCTTAGGTACCAATCAATGCGGAAACGGTAACGACGAAATACACCATACATAATGACAAATCGCATTGTATAAAAAATTGCAGGCAGATCATTTTAAAGAATAATCATTACGTTTAATATAAATATACAATTGCACAGGTCGGTCCTTATAATCGGGAATTTAAAATAAAAATATACAATCAACAAACCTTATGAAATTAATTATCGGCAGTCACTCATATTATATAATAATTGCTCGTTATTTTACCTTAAAAATAATCTCTATAAATGGAAAACTGCTCGGTGATGGAGAATATAATATGAAAGAAGATTAGTTTAAATGCCTTCACGATCTCTTGGAGTGATTTGAAAACAAGGGAAAAAATATTCAAAGAATAAAAAATATACCTTCGTCTAAAAATACGGTGAAAGAAAGAATATCAATAACTCAATTGTAATTTTCAAACCTTTTTAATAGAACTCTTAAAAACTAAAAAAAAAATCGCCATAAATAAAACTCCTTGGCACATCAGACACATCAAAAATATTATTTAGGAAAATTAGGCACGCGTACGTAAAAAGGTTTGCCATCCCTGCACTAGAATGAGACTTAAGCGCAGGGCCCAAGCTTTACTTGTGGAAAATAGGAAACGGGGTATACTCCATAAAGATAGAGTAAACATCTTTGATATTATAAAACGATCCTAACAAGATTAGAGCTTCAAGCCGAACATCCCGTTGAAGGATAAACTTTTTGTTTGTTGGACATATTATGACAATATTCGGAAAACGGTTTTTCTTAACTGTTTTCTCTTGAAACATCTGTTTGAAAAGCGAAATTAAATGTAAATTAAACAACTCAATGCAGGGCTAGTTTACAATATGAGAAAAGGCATTAATGTACTTTTTTTCCCCCGACCATGTCCGATCCTAATAGGATCATAATATGGGCCTCCACAGAGTAGAGGTTTGTCTTAAACAGATTTTGTTTTTTTACGAGAAATGGATGTCATGAGCCACTTGCTCAACCTATTAGGTCCATACCCTGACTCACACACAAATTGAAAAACAATAATGTGTACTTGCCAGACCCAGGATTCGAACCGAGACCCACGGCGTGATAGTCCAACGCTTAAGCCGCGCGGCCACCGTGGGTGTAGTACTTACAAGACCTAAATCTAGAAATATTATTAGCCAAGAAACCAATGTCTACCTCTCAGACCTCACAAGGTTCCAGTTAAAAGAAAGGGTAGCAAAAAAAGTCGAAATCTGCCATGGCTTAATATTTCATCATCATTCCAAAGGGTGTCTTTGTATTTAATATTTTGGATCATCCAAAATATTTTGATCTTGGCTAGTGATTCAGGTTTAAAGTTGAGCGCGTAAACGCGCGATAGAATTCTTTAAATTGCATTGTTGAGACAGAAAAGCGTTTTGGTAGGTATATAATTTTTCTGTAGCTTAATAATTATAATGTTGTGGTTTATTAGAGATATAAAATTTTACAAGATGGCCTTTCATTAAGTACAATTTTTCTTTCATTGGTTTTACAATTGGATGTGGATCTTGTTCGCCTGACAAAAAGGTTTCTTAATAGATGAGAAGTTAATGTGAACTACTTCTTCAACATATTATTTCCATAATATGAATCCGCAGATGCATTGAAAAACAATATTATGTGACTTGGATGAACTCGGAATTTGACCCATGACTTCATAAGGGGATCTCGTTCATCACGGGCACATATAAACATATTATAATACTAAATAGATACATACGTCAATTTGTTTTCGTAAACCAATTAACTGGAGTAAAATCATTATATACTTATAGTCTGTCTCTCTTATTTAATTGTCTAAGTTTAAACGAATAAACGAGTCTACGCGAAAGAATTTCTACCTTAACCTCTGTATTTTAATATAATATGCTGTTACATGATTCAAAGTTTGATTCATCGGTGTCCCCTCCTTTACTGTAACCCGAAAACGAAGGACACCTGAGCACTAACACAGCATCCAGCCGGGAGTAGTTCACACCATCTAAAAACATGAAAAAGCTTTTCTATTTTTTTATTTAAAAAATAAACCTGCAATTTATAATGATAAATAACTATATTATACTTAACAATCAAATTTTTATTAGTAGATCGTATTTTATGAATTACTCTATCTTCAAAATGTAGTTTGATTAGTTCTTTAGATTCTTTAGATTTAAAAGGTGACCAAATGATTTTTGAAAAATTATGATTTTATTTTCACTTTTATTATGTTTAGATTACGACCAACCTACAACTTCTTCTTCGGCCAAATCCGCCTCTTAGTTGGAGCATATGGACTCCACGAGGCGTCTCTAAGAATCCCTGTCGCTCGACAGTCTTCTTGCATCGTTCAACGATATACAACGGCTTCAATTAAATTGTTATTGATGTGCATCCACATGATTTACATACTATGTATTTGATTATATAGAAATTAACGTAGGTAATTACCTATTTATATAATTATTTATTTTGTGTGTGACGGATTCGTCTATTTTAAAACTGGATTTACTATAAGTACTATATTTTGTTTTTGTAAGAGACATTGTGGACATGAAAAAGCCTTAATGTGAGAAGTTGATGGAACTTACTTTATATTGACTTAATTTACGTCACGTTTTCCCTGAAATTCCCGTGTTATTTTATGATAGTAAGTTTAAGCAAGCTTCCACTGAACTGGTTTACTAGAAGCGCAGCAAAACTACTCGTTAGTTATCTGTCATTTACATGATGAACAGCGTCGTGCCGATTTCAGTATTTCGTAAATAGTAAGTATTACGTACTAAGAAAACTTCCTTTAACTTTCTCAGCAACTGGGCTCACGCTGTGGGTTTATTTTTCTGTTTCATACACGTTTCGGGATAAAAGTACTATTCAGTAGGGATTCCAATCCCGGGATCCCGAGCTATTTTCGATACCTATAAATCCCGGGATTCATAAACATAATCCCGAAACTTTCGGGATTGATTTTTTTATCAATTTTTTATGGAAAATAAAATAAAAACGAAAACATAACAGAAAAAATACTTTAAATAACAAATAACTACATTAGAAATAAACTAAGTTTGAATGAAGTTTGATTTATACCCATGTGTAAGTTGCCGATTCATTTTATTTTTTCTCATAAATTAATAAAAATGAGAAAAATTGGAAAAAAACAATGCTTCGCACTATTAACAAAGTAATTCCACCATGATCTCATACGTTTTGCGGCAGTTTCATATTTGGCTTACTAATTCGATTTATGAAGCGGAAAGGCCATAAGTACATGATTTGCTTTACTATTTTAAATTTCGATAACCCATTCATTAAGTCTTTACTATCAGAAACAGCAATCTCATAATAAATTCACAATATTATTTATATTACAATATTATTTACTCCATTAAACTTATGTATTTCCAAGATTGAAAGTATACAATATTAAAAATAAATGTCTTAAATAGTATAAATTATACTAGATTTATTTTTGACAGATTTTATCAATGTTATTTGTAAATATAAAAAAAATATATTAACAATGGAGAAAAATGCCAATCCCGGGATTGTCAAATTGTAATCCCGAAATCCCGGGATCAGAATTTTGGCTCGGGATTGGATTCCCTACTATTCAGTGTATGAGTGCAAACGCTGCTCGACTATCGACATCGAAAAATGTTAAGGTTAAGTGACACCATATTTTATTACTTAGAATAAAAAGATACGAGATAACGTCTAAATTGAATGGAAGTTTGCTAAAAGAACAAGAAATCATAAAAATTTAAAACTTTACCCGTTGTCCCTATTAATTTTAATGGTGTTGAGATTCCGGTGTACAGTGAAATTCTTTACTAAGCAAAAAAGGTAGCCACTGTTCGACAAAGACACAGTGAAAGCTCAACTAAAAATGAAAAAAAAAGCGTTAAAAGTCTAGACTAAAGGCATATAAAAGAGAATACACAATCATGTAAAAAATATTTATAGTAGCGTCTTACGTCTTTTATAATATCTTTATTTTTTAATGCGTTGGACTCATGGAGAATTTCTATTTATATAATGTAATATTATGTATTTTTTTCAGAGATCAATAATTATTGGTGATTATGGTGTGTGATTTTGTCTATTTGGATACTCACATTGACAGTGATGGTATATGCGAGGCATAAATAAATTGACGGGTCGCAGTCTTCAAGCGTATAATTTATTTTAAAAAAATACACATTGAGCACATAACAAATTATTAATTCAAGACGTTCACAACGTGACATTTATAATAAAAGTAAATCAACTAGAGAAAAAACAAGGTAGAGAAAAAAACAAAGCAAAAAATAATTTTATATCAAAAAAAAACGACAATAATTAAAAAAAACAAATTAAACAATAAAATAGAATTTTAAAAACAAAATACATAATGCATCGCTAAAAATATCTACATCTTTAGGGAGTGCAGGGAGCCCTCGCTATTGATGCCTGGTGAACCTGACATGAGGAAATAGCTTTCACCCAAAATAGGTATGCAACAACGAATGTAATTGACGGGTGCATAAAAATTCAAATTTTCTAGAATATCGGGATTGTAAACTATACCACGTGATAGCAGAGAAAAATGTTTTAAGAGCAGAAGTGACCTACGAGGTTCAAGAGAATGAAAAACGAGAATGCCTTGAAGATAGTTAGTCGGGAAATACTCGTTTAAGAAACCGTCAAAGGGAAAATAATTATTATATAGGTACATTAAAATAAAGATGTCGAATAAATTTCTTCTGAACACGCTCTAAAACAAGCTAATATTGAAACCTCAATATCATAGATAGAAAAAACTTCATTGACAGAAATCTCTAAATATCGACTAAAATCTGTCTCAAAACTGGCAATGATGCGGTGATGGTAATCCGTTTAGATTTAGATGATACCAGGAGCTTACTAATGAAAGACGTTCGTGGGCAGAATGGAAACTCGTCTTGTTTGCAACTGTCATTAATAAGACTAAGTGATTGGTGTATCTAAATTTCTTTTCCAATTATTCACAATTTCCAATTATTCACACACAATTCCAATTTATCACAGCTATTTTTAGCAAAAGCTATTTGAGCAAAGTACTGTCGCTCTACCAAATTTTGAAATCCTTAGAGCAGCTTTTATAAAGAAAATTCATCCACCTAACAATATACTAATTAGACACATTATTAGAGAATGTACTCCCATAAACGTATTAATAATATAGTAACTATTTAATAGAACAGTGATTCTCAAACTGGGAGGCGCGGCCCCCTAGGGACCCTGGAGCTCCTGCCAGGGAGCCGCGAAATATTTCAGTATTTCAACAAATATTTCCCAAACTTAAATGAAGACCAACAGTACAATTGAATAAGCACACCATTTGCTAAATCCTTAAAATATGATCATATTACGTGGGCAGCTCAAGAAGAATTGATTGATGTTAGATCAGCTGATAATTCCCTTGAAGTCGAATTTAATGAAAGAAGTCTTGCAAAATGTTGGATAAGGCGACAGCAAGAATATTCGTCAATCGCAAAAGCAGCATTGCTAATCATAATTCCTTTTGCGACAACATAGATACCTATGCTAAACAGCATTTTCATCATTACTGGTAATAAAAAATAAGCACAGGTCGTGTCTTTCAGCGGAAATTTTGGAGCAATCCCTGTGAATTAGCATTTCAAACAATGTAACCGGATATTGATTTATTATGTAAAATATGCAATCACACCCCTCTCATTAAATTGTTTTTATAGGTTGTAGCCGTAAAACAGTGTAGTTAATTTTTGTTGTTTTTTTTAATTTTTTTTTTTACAAGCAAGTAAATGAAATGTTCAAGAATGTTTAATAAAAATGTACCAATAACAATAATTACTGGTAAATAAAGTACTGTTGGTCACGGGAGCCTTTCTTCTCGGATTCTCTTTCGGATTTCGGGGGCCGTGGTATGCTGCTTTACGGTAGCGAATCATGGTACCTTACGAAGGCTCAGAGCAACTGTATACTGAGCTTCGATAACAGATGTTTGCGACGAATATTGGGTGTGCGGTAATATGACGTTAGGAGCAACGAGAAGATAAGAGAACGCACCAAGCAGCCTCTCATAACGCTGAAAGTGAAGAGGCGACGTTGGACCTGGCTCGGCCACGTGCTGCGGATGCCAGAAGAGAACTTTAACCTGGCTTGCCTGTTATTCAAGATAACCGGACTCCAGCGTCCTGGAAGGCCGCTAAATACAATCTACAGAGTGTATACGGCGGAGCTACGGGATGCTCGTTTGACCTGGAACGAAGCAAGAAGACTGGCGAGCGACAGGGATTCTTGGAGGCGCCGCGTGGTGCCCATATGCTCCAGTTAAGGGGCGGATATGGTAAAAGAAGAAAGAAAGAAGGTATGGAAAAGTTTGAGAAGCACTGTAATAGAAGACACATTAAATTAAATTTTTATATGGATAAATTGCACAAATAGACTTCGTAGACCGACTGGGGCTCAGATCAAAGATTTCTTTTCGTCCACTTATAATTTTTATTTTTAACACTACGTATGTTATGAACTTATAAAAATAAACCTTTTATCTTAATCTAATATAGTTGACTTTGGTTACACTAATTTATTTTCACCCAGTTAATAAAAACTGAGTGAAAATACCTTTTAAAAATGTCATTTTCTGGTATTAATTCTAAATTCATCTATTTTAAATATAAATGTTATCAATAATATTATTCAGTAGAGACATAGATAATGATATGGCAACTTATGTTATTTTTCACGCTACGTTATTATATTTTAAATATATCTCATATAAAATGCGTATCGGAATAATCAATTTAAAATTTGAATATATGGCGCTACGGAAGTGGTTACATATATCTGAAAATCCCTTATGATTTAAACGTATATAATAATATGATACTTGATTTATACATGCCTAATGCGGTACAAATTTTATGGAATGAACTTAAAATGGTGAGTGATGCATTATACAGTTATAATAGTCGGTCTACGTTTTTTTATGGGGTGGGGTCAGCCATTATTTAATATAGCTCCCTACCTATTATCACATATTACGTAGTTTATAAAATTATTTTATTATAATAAATAACATTGCTCTTTTTAAATGTGATATTAATAAATCAATTTGTATTAAAACGCACATCTGGGAATTAACTTTCCGCATAGAATAAAAACTCTTTCAATAAAATTTCGTTGCCACAATTAACTATCGATACAAAGATTTATTTAAAAAATGATTTAAAATTAACTCTTTTTATCTTGTTCTTTACAACAGTTGTTTTATTTTTTAAGATAAAATTAATAATTCAGTTATACTTAAAAATAAAACGACTTTTTAGTTGATATAAAGTATTTTAGTTAATTTAATCGGTTACATGTAAGTTGTACGTATGCAGTTCTTTGTGGGACACTTATTCGTGTACCGCAGTACGTGAAACATGAGTTCGTGCAACATTTAATCAAATGACGAGTTCTTCGTTGAACATTTCACCGTGGAATGCGTATTCTACAACATGTGGCGCTAGTTTGCTGTTCCAATTAGATTCAATACGAATTTTATGAGATGTCTTTATTGCTTTTAAATAATTTAATGTTGAAACTACATAAATAATATACCTATACGATGTGATTGTATTTATAATCTACTTACCTACCTATTTTTTAATGCGTGTTCCTTGTATTACGATGGTTTTATTACATATTTTAAAGTGTTTTATTTAGACATTAATATTGTAAGTTACCGAAATAGCAATATTTTGTTAAATATTATAAATAAATAATATTATATTTATAATTCCCTGTATAATATATTAGTATTTGCTAGTATTGGTATATTAGTAAGTAATATTGCACTTTAATGGTATAAATAAATTATCAACAGCTGGTGGTAGGTAATTGGTAAAATATTATATTAGGAGATTATCTTTATTATTAGAATATTATGGTTTCAAATGTTTTATTCAGATTCCTATAATCTTTCCAAAATATTTGAAAAAAAAAATTATGTGAAAAATGTTCTTTTATTGTATTAATATGTATATTTATATTTGTATATAAAACCAGATCAACTAATGTTCCTTATACACATACATTGTGCGTGTGGACAATGGACTAGTTGATTTGAAACCTTTAGTAAGTAGGCATTATTGAAAATAGAAAGATGGCAATACCCACCTACTTTAACTTTTACTATAGATAAATGCTGTTATTTAATTAATTTAGGATATTAATGATTTTTATAGATAAGTACGTAGTAGCGTAAAGATCCAATGGGTTGGGCGAATGGTTAACAAGTGACAACATTATTTGTAAAAAGTTTATTTATTAATATAATTTCCATTCAATAAAGCCCAATGTATTGCGCTTTGGAGCATAAATGTTAATTATTTAGCTAGTTCCAGTACCTACAAGCGATTGCTTAATACCGTTCAGACTTGTTAATTGATAATTTTAACAATAATGATGCACCATAGATGTTTTTGTTGTTTTTAATACATGCAAATAATTTGGACAAGACTAAAATAAAGCAATTTTTGAAATTTTTTAAAAACTTATCAACACTTAACTTAGTACATATTAGACAATTTTGACATAGGCACTTCTTTTACATAAATCCAGATTTTTAATTCCTTGTGTAATATATTGGAATCATGTAAGTGTAGATAATTGATGATTTTTATTAATAATATTATGTAGTGCCAGCTATTTATTGGTGGGAATTAGGAAAACATTATTATTATATAGAGTAATATTTTGTTGTGGTATTTCTCAAATAAATGACCTAAATACTTATCTATAAAAGCAAACATTACAATTTATTATTATGAGAAATGTATCCACTTAGTAATAATGATTAGAAACTTAATCGCGATAACAGAGCTTGCGAGTAGGTCGATTTTGTAAGCCCACATAAATTTATTATTAAACCATGTCTAATCCTAATAAGATCATATGGACTTCCACAAAGTGAAGGTTTGTATATTTTGTTTTTATGAGAAATCGATGTCGGCCACTTGCTCAACCTATTAAATCCATACTCAGACTAATACAGAAATTGAAAAATAATATGTGTATTTGCCAGACCCAGATTCAAACCTGGGACTCACGACCTCATAGGCCGAAGACTTCGCCTTAAGCCACGCGGCCATCGTGGGGTGTTTTTTCATTTCATTCAAGTATAACCTTAAAGTAAAGAGGGTTCAGAAGAAAGTTTTGTGATTATTTTAGTAGTGGCTGTGTGGACACAATTTGTCAGTTCATCTAATTGACTCTATCTTATGCATGCTCACATAAAGTTAGTTAACAGTCGCATGAGAAGTAAAATATACATAATATATTTTTATTTAATTGATAGAGATGACCCCCATAAGGGGGAAGGGCTGACAGGACTATTGTCTGGTGTACGACGTGACGGTCCGGAAAAAATATATCACAAATTTAGTTTGCTTTAATAGAAAAAAAATGTGGTTGTGCGATGTGATTTGGTATGATAGTATCATGATAATTGTTATATTTAAATGATAATTCAGGTGTAAAATATATTAAAATAAATAAATTAAGTAAGATCATGGCATGGGGAGCCGCTTCAGAATGTGAGGGGCATGCTGGTATACTGTGACGTGACATATTTGCCCAAATCAAAACTAATATACGGACCAAAAAGAAAAGGACGCGAGATTGATTTTTCTCTTTCAGTCAAAAATCAACGCCTGCAATCGGAGAAAAGCTTTTAATTCCATCACTTTAACCTTGACTTCACACGCGGACTGATCTCTTTGCTGACTAATTTACTTCAGTCGCTGGCCTGGGGGCGGCATCCATTTAAATTCAGTTAAAGATGTAAGTAGTTTCTTTTAAAATTTTTAATAGAGTCAGTTTAAACCAAATGACGAAAGAAAGGGTAGCTAAGTAGTTTTTAATTTTTGTGTAGATTTACTATATCTGTGAACCAAAGATCACACGTTTTAATTATAAAAATACCATATTATCTCTTCTTTTTGCATTGATTTTGATTTAAGTATATATATTTCATCTCGTAATAAATGTTTATTTACGACATATTCATATTTACTAACCTTTATTTTTTCAACTGATAACCTTTTATATCAATTCACTGTGAGTCGTAGGTGAAACGTGATTTCACGGCTTGATGTTAACAGTAATTTTAATCTTTACTTTACCATTGAGCACTAAAAGTAACTATATTTTCTATATTTAATTTGTCTGTTATAGTACTTTATGTTCTCATTTTCTATAACTATAATCTAAGCTCATGTTTTCTATACCCGCATTCATTTTTCCCTCTCAACTGCTATAATCAACTATTTCTCTGTTGACAATATGACGTATGTTATGGTCGTTACTTTTTACTTTTAGACTAACTAAACACTTTCCTTATATTTCACGTATAAAAAGAAAACTCTAAATACCGAGATAAATTAATTTTATTTTTATCACACATATAAATTTGCAATGTTTTTCCAAGAATAATAATATCAATATTGAAATCAAATGTGCCCAATGATTTAACTTTGCTAGCTACATTTGGTAAAGAGAAATTCATGTAGGCTACACCTAGAAAAAATCGTATATTAAATTCTCTCGAGAGCTTTTTAAAGTTTTATCCAAAATTTTCTTCAATACGATCATTTTAGTAGATGTTAAACTATTTTATTCCGTCCAGAACCTCTTTGACAGCTCTTTTTTCACGAAAAAGTACAATTTTATACACCAAAGTACATAGTTCAAAACTAGTAAACCGTAAACAACCCTAGCACAAAAATGCTGAGGTTGTTTACGGTCCACGAGTCTCGGATTGGATTCATAATATATTTAAATGGTTACGATTATGTAACAGTAAAATCACACAAAAGCCAAAGAAAACTGCTTTCGGTTACATCAAAAGACGAGGTTAGATATATATAATCAGGTTTCTAGAATATTATAATTTTCATTCCGTGACAGAGCAAACATAATATCTTACAACAATTCAAACCCTTGAGAATATTTCAACGAAGAATAGTAATTAGTAGATTGCTCAAAATATTACTTCCGTGATCTCGATTTGGTCCAGCGTAGGATTAAAAAATGCGATCTATTAGTTTTGAGTTCGTATGGAAATGATTCATGAAAAGATTCTGTAACCCAGTAGTGTTAACTTAAACCAACATTGGATCAATGGGAATTGTAACGCGGAAATATTCAACAATAATAATTTTATTTTGAAAATAAATAGCAAACGATACATTACAAACGTGCAAAGGTTTTAAAGATCTGTAAAAGTATTTGGAAGGTAAATGGAAAAAAAATCTCGATTTTAATGTTGCTGGAAAACGCTGAGATGTATAAAAAACGAATAGGAAAAAGAGCTTAAAAGAAAGTTTTCGACTTTGATTTTAGACGGATTACTTAGGCCGCGAAATCAAAATTATTACCCTGATCGGATCGTAGCTCAAAAAGGTCAAGAAACCCTGCCGTAATCCGAAAATTGTAATACCCAACCGCGTCCAAATTTCAAAAGAATGTATTATAATCGCGTTAGCACTTTTCCAGTATTTGAACATTTTAAGGTATACGCAAAGAAGCCGTTAACGATAGATACTCATTTAAAATGGCGATGGAACATTTTTTTAGGATAGAGATTTATTATTGTTTTACATTTACAATCACGATGTAAATCGTTCTAACATCATAATCGTGACTATAATAATAACTAAACAAGTATATTTTTTTTAGCTTGATAACTACGGCTATGGGATAACTTATAGGTATCGTGGTAGAACTCCATGATAAAGGTTTTGAATCAAAGTTATTTTTGTTAATTCTAGTTTATTGAGTTATCTGCGCTGTACAACATAAATAATTTTGTTTCAAAACTAAAGACGATACATCAGTGAAACGGCAAATAATTTTCAACTATAGACGCGATGAAATTTTGGACTCGCTGGCATTCGGAGAGCGAACGTCGAGGTGTTAATACGTAAATTTGTTTCGTGATGGCGACGGGGATATTAATTCTTTAATCATGTAAAGATGACTAAAAACATTACCCATTTACTTAAAAAGGAAACATGTCAATGAATATATTATTATTGCTACTAATAGAACAGAATAGTTCCCACCACCAGCCGTCATATATGCACAGCCGTGGATATGCACGGCCGCTTTCTATGATCTTAAACGTGTCTGAAAGAAGTGATTTTAAGTGCTCATTCCATCCCGAGACGGCGCCGCACGGGACTGATGCTACAACCATGCACCGTAGTACTTAAAGAATAAAGTTAAGAAAGATTCTTTTTTTTCCTTTGGACTGGCTCTGCTATCCGCTGACGTTAAGCGCTTTGTGTACCTGCATACTGAGTGTCACGAATTGAAATGGATGAGTCTACAGAAGAGTCGGAACTATCCCGCTCCCCATACGACGCTGCAAATTTCTCCAATGCCGCAAAGTTGGCCACGGTTGCTATCAGATCTACATGACCAATTGGGCCCGTGTGAGGTTGGACCCTGGCAAACAGCTCCGCTCGTTCGAGTTAATAGAACTAATTAATAGAACGAGTTAATAGAGCTAATATAACATTAAATGGACGCATGTTGGATTTATATGACAAATCATATTTCGTTCGGCATGCGTCATTTGCACCCGTGACCCGCAATCCGTGCATTGCCTAATACTTTTATATAAGTTAGACATTTTCCTTAGCAGTGGTGGTAAAAAATGATGATGGGATTAGGTACCAACTCTATAGGGGGTTTGTTATTTTTACATGATACACGTACCGAAATAATTATACAAAGTTTCAAATAATTAACTAGCATTTATATATTATTTCGTACATCTTCGGATAAGTTTTCCAACTAGTTATAATTTATATTTTATTTGAAAACATTTTCCCAGTCTAATATTGCAATGGCTTTATATGGTCGTATTCTAACAAATTTCTTAGACGCTCTGATTAAGAGACAAAAATAATTATTATTTTGGGTTGTCCAATAATTATTGGTGTTTACAAGAATATTATGTGAAATCTCGACTCTAGCCCAATATAAATTCGGTTAAGGGGACAGGAAATCTAATCAAAGTTTTGCCTTGGTTATTTCATTATCAATCAAAACTGACGTTAAATATGCAATATTATCCATTAAAATACGACACAATCATAATAGAAATTTCAATTTTGTGGCTTTGTAAAATTACATGAAGAAAATCGTTTAAATTATTATTAGTTTACTATCAAAACTAACGCCGTTCTTCAAACAACAGATTTACATAGACAGGATGACTTAATTAATAAATGCAGCTTAAATATGAATTTTTGAGTCAATGTATGGCACACAATTTATTCAGCAGTATTAATTATTCAAATAAAAACAATAATACTAATTACACTTTTATTAAATATTAAACTATACCGGTTCCGTCCGATATTGTCAACTAGTAACAATGTGCCATTGAAGCCGACGAAACCAGTATATTGAAGTTAATGGCCCACCAAACCACCCTCGCCCCGCACCTCACCCCTCTAGTCTAGTTCTAATCGAGCGTATCACGGGAATCTACGTTTGGCTGTGAAGCATAATTTTTTTATGACTGGGAATGTCTCAGGAGCAGTTACCGAAGAGTAAAGTCACTATGCACTCAAATGTCCTTTGACTGATTCACACGAAACCGGTACAACACAAACATACACCTCTCCAAACCAACCCGCCCCGCACCACACTCGGTCTTAATCGAGCATATCATGAGGCCCTACGTTTGATGTGAACCATCAGCAGTTTTTTACGCCTCCTCTGGGAATGTCTAAGAATGTGCTCCGAGAGGGAAAAGATGCTTAAGTCTGTCCAACCAGCTGTTAGGCCCATCGGGCCGTCTGACCTGGTCGCTAAAAAGGCCAATTATATTGCATTTAAAAAAAATTGCGGCGTCTTCTGCGGACGTGAAGGTCTCTTCGCATCATTTTGTTTGTCTGTATTGTTTTAGCTTTTTGTATCATTAAATTCATTTATTTCTCTTAAGTCTCCGTGCCTTTCTCTCCCATGGCACTCTTTATTAAATTACGTCTTTCAGTAAACTCAGTCAAAGCTCACTTGAGAGCGTGGTGACCTCAGTTTAGGCATCTGCTCCTGAGACATTCCCAGGCGTTAAAAACTGCTGATGCTTCACGAAAACGGTACATATTGAAGTTAAATTCCCTCCACCAAAACCCGCCCCGTACCACCCTCGGTCTTAATCGAGAGTATCACGGGACCCATCAATTGGTGATGTGAAGCATCTAAAAATTGGCCTGGGAGTGTCCTGGGAGAAGATGCCCAAGACTTAGGTTGCTACGCTCAAAGTGAGCTCTGACTGAGTTTACTGAGTTTACTCTAATGCAAAGTGCCAGGGAGAGAAAAAGCACATGGAATTTACTTTAAAGAAAAAGAAGCTACTATTTTAATATAACAAAGAACGAAGCTAATCATACAGGCAGCAAAATTTATGTGAAGAGATCTTCACGCCCGTAGTAAGACGCCGCAAATTTTTTGAATGCAAGATAGTTGGCCTTAGTAGCAACCAGGTCGGACGGGCCGATGGGTCCAACAGCTGGTTGGACCGACCTGAGCATTTCCTCCCGTTCGGAGCACATACTCAGACACTCCCATAGGATGTGATTGGCATCCTGTACCTCCCATCCGCATGGACATGTCGGATGGCTTACAAGTCCAAGCTCAAAGAGCCTGCCAGCGAAACCACCATGACCAGTCACAAATTGACTGGTGTAATGGTCTGGAGTCAAATACTCGGTTATCTCCATTCGCCACTGAATGTCTGGAAAAAAGCTGTATGTGTGCCGGCCCTTGGTGGATTCGTCCCACTTTCGCTGCCAGGTCTTAATGGCCGCATCTAGCGACATGAGTCTAATTTTGCGCTTCAGTAGTGCTAATCCCTCGCCGGCTCGTCGAGGGGGGGGGGACGAGGTGAAAATCACCAACGTCGGCCTCCTCACTTTTGAGGAGCAACACTGAAGCGCCACTGACCTGAATGTGCAGGTCAAGTGAGAGAATACCGGCCAGGACCGAGAGCGCGTCGGTTGATGTCGTACGGTAGGCCTTGGTGAGAGAGATTCTAAGTTTGACACTCTTGGGAATGCGCGGACACCAGGCACTGGCGCCATAAGCCGCTATTCCCATAAAAATGGCGCCGTAGGCGATCTTGAGCGCCCTTACTTTTAAGCCCCATCCTTCACCAGCCATGCGGCCGATCCTCTGGAAGGCCACCCCAGCCTTGTGGACTTGGGTTTCGGCATGGTGTAGGGAATTTAACATTGTGTCCATTTTGACGCCTAGATAGGTGACGATCTTCGACACTTTCACTCTCGTGTCACCGAATCGGACTGTGGGTAGTCTCGAACAGCTAAGTCGTCTCGGTCCTTTAAGGACAATGGCTTCTGTCTTGGAAGGTGCGAATGATAGTCTAGTTAATCTACCCCAAGCCTCAATTGATGCTAAAGCTTCGCCAACGGTGCTCTCAATCTTCGCCCTGCTGTCGGCCTCGACCAGCAGCAGCGCATCGTCTGCGTAGGCAATGACAGTACAGTCGGTTGGAAGCGGAATTCTAAGGAGATCGTTGAAGAGTACGTTCCAGAGAAGGGGCCCGAGGACTGAGCCCTGGGGACATCCCATGCTGGTTTTCCTCTCTATTGTTGTTGATCTAACACAAAACTCGATCGATCTATTCGTGAAATAACTTTGAATTGACGCGAACAAATTTCCTGGTAGTCTCTTCAGCCGGAGCTTTCGAAGTATAAGAGGCCAGGACGCACTATCAAACGCACCTGCAATGTCCAGGAAAACTCCTAGGACGTATTTACGGCGAGAATTTTCAGCAATGGCAATCACGTTCCTAATGGCGTCGACTGTTGATTTGCCTCTTCTGAATCCAAATTGCTTATCGGAAAGCGGCGAGTGTGTCTCCAGGTGGGCTTCAATCCTGTGGCACAGTAGCTTCTCCAGCACTTTGCCCAGAGCGGGCAGAAGTGTTAGAGGGCGGTAGGCTTTAGGGCTAGACGGTTCTCGGCTGCCAGCTTTGGGGATTACCTTAAGTAAGCCCCTCTTCCAGCAGTCGGGGAACGTGCCGCTTCTGATGCAGTCACTGAAGAGGGCTGTAATCTCTGGCGCGGCGATGGCCCATGTGCGTTTGACAAGTAAATTGTCAATGCAGTCCGGGCCCGGGGCCTTGCCAGCAATCAACGAACGCTCGATGTGGTTGATCTCCTGTTCGGAAGACAACGATGAGTGATCCGTGTCGATGGGAAGAGAAGCCTCAAAGCGGGCCATTCTCATGGTGTCATCGTCCCTGGATTCATCATCCAGGGGGATGAGGGCCTCGAGTAGGACCGCAGCCGTTTCAGACTCGGTACTGGTGAATCCGCCACCCGGTTTCTCGATGCCGCACAAGAGGCTCGTCGGTCTGAGTCCCAGCCTCAGTGCGCGATATGGAGGACCCCAGGGGTCCGAACCTCCCTCAATGGTGACGAAATTACGCCAGTAGACGAAAACGGTACAGTTTAATATTTAATAAAAGTAAAATTAGTACGTTACAATTGTGATGTGATTGTGGAATATGATATTCATTAGTCGATCGATCCCAGCAGATAATGATGTCAGGAATTTGAATTAATAATAAATTTGCTGAGAATTCACTACGATAATATAATTGAAGGAATTTAATTAAATACCTAAGTCCACGATGTTGGTATAAGGGCAGCTTTTTTCCCAAATCACTCTACCTATTGAGAGAAATGACGTGACTTTGCTAACAAGTAGCTTTTTCCTCTTGCAATTTCGCCACAGTGCTAAATTACGATCAATACGTAACGAATTTCTTACTAAGGAATTTTTGTGGCGAGCTGACGCAGCTTTTTTTAAAAGCTAAATCAAAATTGTTGTGATATTCTTTAGAAGAAAACTTAATTCATTCACAAGCATCGTGGTTTAAAAAAAAAGTGTGTGATAGTGCGTGACATTAAAACTACATATAATATAACATTAAAAAAATGTAAATATTTATAAGGTTTGCCGAAGAAATAGGTGATTGATAATGACTTACTTGTATTGCTACTTCACTTTGCTGCATTTTAATCTAAGGGCCACTTTCAAATGCCATTTTAATAATGCATTCATTACAACAAACGTTTGCTTGAGGCCCTCGTTCATTTTGTAGACTCTGTAAAACATTTGCGAACTTTAAAAACAGTTCCTAGTCGTGCTGTTTATTCATTTCATTCATTCGTTTATTCTTATTCTGTTTTGACATCTCATAATAGAAGTGATTGAAGTGAAGTTAGTCATAATATAACTGTATGTATTGCCACCAAATGGAAATGTTTACTAAGCATACTCTATCCTTTCATACAGTAGAATTATAAAATAAATATGATAAAAGAACTGGTAAATTATTTAAAGTTCATATTAATTACTCATTTATAATTATTAAATTTACCGTTCGCACACTTTCAGACACATTTATAATTTCAAAATTTAAAATAATGATCGGGGAATAAAATTTTATAAGTTTTCCATTATATGGACGCCATGACACATTATGACGTCGCTAACCAACGGATTACATTTGCACTCATGCATACAAATGAACAGTATTTAGCCTATAAAGTAATTGGGAATCTTATGCATATGACCATAAGTTCGTAGGGCATGCCTTATATAGGTCAAGTCACATCCGGTATTCTTAACCACGTAAATAACTATAGATCAAAATAGAGATTTGGTTATAGTGTATCCCCTGGACAAAATGTCGTAGTCATGTGAAGCGACTTATCGGGATTAGATCTGTAGTGGTCAATGACCTCGGGCCTTCTCAGCATTATTTCAATAGTGTAAGAATTAGCAAATCATTTAAACTATCGCACAATCGTCGCATCTACATGCGTGACATCGAAGTGCAATAATGCAGAGGCCAGCAGATTTCTCAATAGCAAACTTCATCAACAATGATTCGCAATTTACCGAAAATTCATGTATTTAATTAGCAGGTCATAGTTGATGACAAAGGTTGGTATGACTTCAGTGGGGTATGCCTTGATGCCAGATCAGGTGTGCTTCCATTTGAAATGCTGAGTATGTCGACTATCCATGATAGCTCTGCCAACAAATCCTACCTCTAACCTCTCCGTGGGGGTCCCTAGGCAATGCAGCATGCTGTAGCAGATAGAGGAGGGTGCAAGGCGAATCACCAGCGCCTAAAAACTGGTACATTCTGGCTACGGGAAGGAAAACCCCTACAGAAAACCAGGGCATGTTCACAGGCCCTAAGGTGGCAGCCCCACCAGTGAACTCGGGTGCTGTGGGATGATCACCTGCACACCCTAAAACAACAGATTAATCCAAGCACAGGGAAGCCTCGGACCCCTGTTTCCGTCTTGACGACCTCGCCTGATTTCGGTAAACGATTTTGTTTTGGAACCTACAATATCCGTACTCTAAATGTCCCTGGAAAGGCCGAGCATCTAACAGAAATACTTTCTCAATACAAGTTAGATGTTCTCGGGATCAGTGAGTGTCGACTCACTGGCATTGGCGAGAAGTTTATTCGTGGGTTTCGTCTATTGTACTCCGGACACGCCACATTGCGACGTAGTGGAGTCGGATTGCTGATGTCCAAAGAAGCTTGCAAGTGCCTCACCAGCTGGGAACCTATCTCCGAACGTCTACTCCGTGCTACTTTCAAGACCAAGTCGGGCTCCATCACTTTTCTGCAGTGCTATGCTCCCACAGAGGCTGCTAGCGAGGCAGATAAGGATACATTCTACGAAAGTTTGGCGGAAGCCGCTGGAAATATCCCCAGCTGTGATCATGCACTTATCCTTGGTGATCTAAATGCCAAAGTAAGATCTGACCCCTCGCGTGGACCCTTTGTGCTGGGAAAACATGGCCTTGGCCAAATGAACGATAATGGTTCCCGTCTGGTAGATTTTGCCTCAATGAATGGTCTTGTGATTGGTGGTAGTCTTTTCCCTCATAGGACCATCCACAAATATACATGGACATCGCCAGACGGTAATACAAGAAACCAGATCGACCACATTTTGGTCAAAGCGAAATACCGGCATGAACTGCTAGACGTGCGGACATATAGAGGTGCAGATATCCACAGTGACCACGAATTCTTGGTCGGGAAATCCCGTATATACCTCAAACGAGTCCCAAAACCCAAAAGGACGGTCAGACTCGATGTGGAAAAACTGAAAAGTACCCGTGTGCGTGCAACCTATGAGCTGGAGTTGCAGAAGCGCTTATATGATGCTAGAACTCTCACGTCCTCCATCGACTCGGATCCCTTGGAAGGAAAATGGATATTATTCCGGGATGCTATAATGAGCTCCGCAACTACTGCCTTAGGAGAGCGGCATACGCACAGGCCGGACTGGATGTCACCTCATACATGGGAGATGATTGAGAAGAGGAAGTTCCTGAAAGAATTGCGAGACAATGGTACATACGACTCACAGCGCAGCGCGGAATACCAGACAATGGACCGCGTGGTAAAGCGTTCTGCCCGCCGCGATAAGCGCCGACGCCTGGATGACCTCATTCGGGATGCGGAATCTGCTGCTTGCAAGAATAATCCAAGTGCTCTCTTCCACATCACCAGAGCAATTTGCGGTAAGAAACGTCCAGTGGTCACTGCATTACGCAACTCTGACGGAGTGACAGTCACTGAACCTGCAAAGGTCCAGGAGCTATGGCGCCAACATTTCAGTGATGTCCTGAATCGCCCACATCCATTGCATCCCTTCGATATTCCGTCGGAGATCACCGCCCTTGGAATCACTACTGCATCGGGATTCTGCAAAGATCCTCCGACAACTGCTGAAGTTAAAGAGGCTGTCAAAAGACTGAAGCGCAGGAAAGCTCCTGGAGATGATGGCATCCATGCAGAATTTCTGCTCTGCGGACTGAGCGCTGTATTGCCGTCCTTGTGTGACCTTCTGCACGAGGTGTGGGAAAGGGAGCAGTGCCTCAAAGCCTGGAGGGATGGTACCGTTGTTACTCTGCACAAAAAAGGTAACCCACAAGACTGTAATAATTACAGAGGAATCACTCTCCTCAGCGTTCCCGGGAAGGTGTTGGCGCAGATTCTCCTGTACAGGATTAGAAGTCCCATGCTGAACATTTTGCGTGCGCAGCAGAGTGGATTTGTTCCGGGGAAGTCCTGCTCAGAGCATATTTCAACTCTCCGATGCCTTCTGCAACAGTACCAAGAGATGAATATACCTGTCGCCTGCTGCTTCGTGGACTATGAAAAGGCATTTGACAGTCCTCATCGTGAATCTCTGTGGCAAATTCTGCTAGGATATGGTGTCCCACGGAAACTGGTCGCCGTGATAAGTGCTCTCTACACCAATACAGAGTGTCGCGTGAGAGCAGCCGGAACATCCTCTGACCTCTTTGAAATCACGTCAGGAGTTAAGCAAGGATGTGTACTTGCGCCCTTTCTTTTTATCATCATGATGGATTTCATAATGCGTAAGATGGTTTGCCCCGACAGTGGGATACGCCTACATCATGATGACACAAGCGATCTATGCGAAGAAAAACTGTGCGACTTGGAGTATGCAGACGACGCAGTCGTGTTTGACTCGACGATCGAGAGGTTGGAGGTGACCGTGAACAGGCTAGCCGCGAACTCGATGCGTGTGGGTCTTCATCTGAATGCCGCTAAGACCAAATCCATGTGCAGTGCTGCTTGCATCGACGCCGACACTCCTCTGCGGGTTTCTGGTCTGCCCGTCGAGCTGGTGTCCAGATTCAGGTACTTGGGTGCCACGGTTGCCGATGATGGTGGTATTTCTAGTGAGCTTGGAATCCGCATGGGTGTGGCGGGCTCTTCGTTCAACCAACTTGGAGTCGCATGGAGGTCAAGGCTGTATTCTGTGAGGACCAAATGTCGTTTGTTTAACGCGTGCGTGCTACCTGTGCTCCTGTATGGCTGTGAGACATGGCATCTTACTAAGCTTCAAGAGTCTCGGCTTTTGAGCTTTGAGAATCGATGTCTCCGCAGAATCTTAGGGGTACATTGGTACGACCGCGTTACAAACATCCGAGCTCGTGAGCAGACACAACAGCCTTCGGTGATTGAAGTTATCACGAAGAGACGATTCACGTGGCTGGGACATGTATTCCGGATGCCGCCAAAGAGTGCGGCACTTCGTACCCTTGTGGCACAGCCTCAAGGGTTCCGTCGCCGTGGCCGGCCCTTCATCACCCTGCAGCGATGCTACAAAAGCGACCTACGTGCTGCAGGTCTGACATGGCGGGAGGCACAGGAGTTGGCGATGGACCGAGGGAAGTGGCGCCAACTTGTGCTTGCCCTATGCCCCAATGTTGGGACGTGACAGGGTGAAAGAAGAAGAGAAGAAGTTGATGAGTGGCTCAGTCTAAATACCTATTACTATCAATCATAATCTCCGTCTGATCAGTAAGATTCGTGTGAGTCGCTTCTGTCCTACTACGAGTTTGGACCTCGGGACAATATCATAACATATTGTAACATAACGCTCTTGTAACATACTCTTGTACCGACTGTTTAAGCTGCAAATAGAACTCGCTCCTGCATCCATCGGAGCAACCACCACCAAATCTCGACTTCTCATCTCTCCTCCAGACGACTCTCTATCAACACCTCTTGCCCCCCCAAAACCGCGGTCTTCACCATCATCAACCAGACCCGCGAAAGATCTGCATGAAGCATCGGTGAGTATGCTTTTCAGACGAGCCCATTCTTGACACGATTCAGATGATTTAAAGTCATAGGGTTTTTCCTGCATGAAGCACCCCAAGCCATTTTAAGACGTCCAAGTGGTCCGTTCAATTCTAAACACGTCTTACTCGACGAGTCGCTAAAATCCATTCGTTAGCTACTTAAGTGAGTTAGAACTGCCATTAGGTAAAACGCACTCATTTAGACTAAAAAAAATCTTTAAAAAATTTAATGAGTCTTATTTTATTGTATTAAATATTTTAAATGTCTCTTTGCTAAGATATAGTTCTGCTAATTGAAATGATCATGATATCAGAATATGTTGAATCAAAATTAAGAAACATTATTCAATAATGATAACCACGTCATCGTCATATGTGGCGAGTTTTCTTTTGTAATTGCATCAATATTGACGAAATATTATGACATAGAGTTGCGTCATTTATATTCAGTATTGTCACCACAGGTACTGAAATTTTATCTGATATAATTAAAAGCGTCTCAAGGCATATGAATTTTTTCAATAAAAATCGCTATTTTTTTTTTAAAAATAGATCGATTAAAACTGTGAATTATTAAAATATCTGTTTATGATCTTCGAAAAAACTAATAAATCTATAGTTTAATGTTAACATAACGATAAAATACGATGTAGGTACCAATAAAATCGCGTGTTTTATCAACGAACATGCATTTTATAAAGGGTTTTTTATGTTGTTAATTTATCACAGAATTTTAAAAAAATGTTCATATTTATTTTAAATACTTTTAGATACATATTGATAAATTAAAATATTTTAAAATGTAAATGATCAGAAAATTGTATTGTATGCTTTGTTTTCTGTCGTTAGAAACCGCTAGTAGCATTTCGCTTCACCTTAAAGTCACTTTAGTAAACATATTATTTTGAAATATACAATATCCACTAATGACTTATTATTAACAAACAACCTACGTGGAACTTGGAAAATTAATATTGAAGTTTACAAAGGGCGTTGTTATATTAATAATACTTCAGGGAAAGTTTCCACGCACTTCAAAGTTAGTGAGGATATCTCTATTGTAAATAATTACAATACAGCTGACGCTCGATTTACAGGGTTATATAATATAGTAATATGTATTCTCTCGATAGTGATGCAATTACGAATTATTATAAACTAATTCTAATTAAAAAAAAAAAATACCGCACGGGCATATTCTTGGCCCTCACATCCTAGAGCGGGCCACCTACCTATCGTAAGTTTAAGAGCAGTGTGATTTTCTACAGTTAAGTAGTGTTCCCCAAGTGGTTTCCACGGAATTCCGGCTTTAAGGGTCATCCATGTATTTTTAGAAATTTTTAAATAAATCGGCACTCAGGATAATAATATTACTGATATAGTACTGATTGCGACCTCTTTTTGTGGTAACCATGCAACAGGCAATCTTCACCATATTGTATAAAAAGACAATAATTTATAAGTCAGTTAACACACTTCAATTGATTTTAAATAAAAATTTACACGTGAATTATCATTTAATTATATCAATCATCATATTACATCAAATTACATCAAATTACATCAAATTACATCAAATTACATCACACAGCTACATAATATTAAAAATTTTTATTGAAGAAATGGTGTGTGTTTTTTTCACTTACTTACGTATACGGGGTCGATCCGCCGTGCCGGGGCACCTCTTAGCCGTGGCCCCCAAGCTAGAGCTATGTCAGCCCCCTCTCTGTGGGGCCATGACTATAATAGCTGTTATCAGTATCAAGTAGAAAGAACAGACTACTCCATTCTATTTTGGTAGTCCGTTCTCAGTATTCCTTTGTATACTTCTAAGCCACAAAACTGTGGTCCTAAGCGATGGTGCCCATAGAACGCGTCGAGCGGGCGAAGTCCGCGAATGCAGCGTTTATTCATAACCATAATCACACGTCTCGTGCCGCGCATTACCCTTCACCTATGTAGTAAGCGGCCCAAGCAGCACAAAATAATTATTATTACAGCGTCTCTCATAACAAAGCAATAAAAATATTATATTATTTCGGGGCTTGTAATTAATATTTACGACGACATTATTCAACCAGCGAAATATAAGACATGCAATTAAATTAAACAATGAGATCTCTGTTATTAAATAATGACTTCTCGCCCGTCGATCGACGACGCCGTTCAGAGCGTGATTTTGCTCGCTGTGTTCAATGAATGGACTCCATTGTATTTTCTTTTATTCGTATCGCCGAGAAGCGGTGATTCGCGAAAAAACGATGATTCATGCGGCGGGCGCGTATAATGCGTCGTGAAATCCAGTGGGCGCTGGCGTATTTGATAACGTTGTATTTTCGATGATTTACGCGCCACTTGTAGAAATTTTGCGCGAGCGCCGCACTCGCTGCGTCAATGGGCTATATGCCTAAGGCGCCGCCGTGTTCCATTATGCTCTATGCAAATAACGGTGTTTGTACATGCGCGCCTATTTGAAACAAGTATTCCTTATATTAAAACAGAAAAATATTTTTTCTCTATGGTCAGTTTTTGATGTCTATGGGCACTTAACTGTCAAATAAATGACAATTTTATAACATTTTGCCGCTAGATATCCCTAGTGGTCCATATATTTTGAACTCGCTATTACATTTACTTTCATATTATTTCTTTTATTTTTCGATTAATACTACATTATGGCCGGATAATCCGAATGTCGAATAAACGTTATTGAATAAATAATCATTACAATATAAACAAATGAAAGTAAATGGTTATCGTGATAGTAGGTATACCTACCTACCATATAATTATTATAGATAAATCGATTCCAGCATAATCATGTGAATTGAGTTGTTCAAAATATTATATTACTTGTATTTATTTGATTTCATGAATCTGCGTCTGATGTGTATTTACTAACGAGACTCTTAAATTTGAAAGCGTCGCCTCTTTTACGAAATTTGCGGCATTGTAGATTAGTTTTATCTACGAAAGCAAAGTTTACTACTTATAAATAAAGCATTCATGATTGAATAAAATAAGCACCAATTATAGAATCAATTGTAAAATAGATAGTACCATTAGACAATAATCAAAATAATACACTGAATCATAATGAAATACGGAAGAAAACAAGAACCTATGACAATTATTATCAACAAACGCGGGCTGTCAGTTGCGATCTGTCAAAAATGGACTCTGCCGAATTTAGCGATCGGTTTCGCTAAACTTATGGTAGAGGGGCATTAGGTGTTCGGGTTCGGCGAGATGCTTATGTACTAAATTTGGATGAACGCAATTATACGGGCGTATTATATATCTGGCGTAAAATCGCATTCGAAAATTTTGGATGAACACCCTATAAGAAGTGACTCGCGCGCTATGGATAGTATAGATTCTTTGAGTTGTGACGGTGATTTTTTAAAGCACAAATTTCAAAAAAATCACAATGATGGATATGAACTATATTGAACGCGCCAAAATGTTTTTCCTGTTGCATCAACACTGTGTACGACTGTAAATAATATGTTACATAAATGTTCAATGCTGTTGTGTTATTAATAATAATTAATAATAATACCCTATAGTAAGGTTAGCGAACCTTTTTACGTGCGCGTGCCAAAATTTTCCAAACATTATTTTTTGACTGTCTGACATAATGTCAAATGAAAAAAATAGTTTTTAAGAAATCTATTAAAAAAGTTTAAAAATTACAACTGATTTCTTGAGGTTCTATCTTTCATAGTGTTTTAGCGGAAGGCAAATCTTTTATTCTTTGAATAATTTTTATTTAAGAGATCGTGGTACGATTTTAATCTTGCTTCTTTCATAATATATTCTCCATTACTGAACGGTTGTCCATTTTTAACGATTAAGTTTGTTGATCGAATATTTTTACATTTTAATTATTAAATTCTTCAAGCTCAAGGACCGATCTTGCAATTATATCTTAACATTAAACGCAATGCTTATTTTTTTATTTGCCTCCTATTTTTATACAATACGATCTGTCATTTATGCATGCATTTCGTCGTTTCCGTTCACGCATCGATTAGTAAATATTATGGGTAGAAATAATATTAATAACTGAATAAAATCCTCATAGCTATATCGTCATTATTTTTTAATATATACTTATACAATTATTTGTAATTCTTTTTTGTAAAAAAGTATTTTTTAAATTATGATTGGTAGTTTTTTTCTCTTCAAAATAAAACATTCGCGTGCCATGAAAAATCATCTCGCGTACCTCTAGTGGCACGCGTGGCCCATAGGTTTGCCCCGAGTGAAAGAAAAAATAGAGAAGTAGGTAATTAATATCTAGTGAAGAAAGGCTCTCATAGTGCGAATAGAAAATAAATAATTTCTCATTTCGTAGTGGTCGCTGTTAAGAATAAACTGCTGAATTAATTCTCATTTGCTGACACATTTCACATTATATAATATATAACTACTTTTCTTCCCCCAGATCCACTACCAAGGGCCATGAACTCTTTTTCAATAATACAGTATAAGAGATGGTTTCACGTGCCTTAATAAGTTTTGAAACCCAATGTACAGAATCACTGATATTATAATAAAATTTCTTGATGATAAATCATACCCATCGTTGTTGGTAGATTGCTGGATATTTTTGTTTACAATGTTAAGTATTTCCTTGTACCAAGCTTGAAATTTATCTTTTAAGAGCATCAACAGAAAATAGCACTGCCAGCTTGGATTTTATGAACACATAAAATTCTCTCACTTACCAATCGTACGAGGTAATAAAGATAAAGGGAGAAAAAACGCTTTCACCCAATCAATTATCGGGTTTTTTTCCAATATAAAAACATCTTGACGCATAAAATGTTTAAGATGTCTCGAAAAAAGTAAATAAAAAAAGCAACACCCATTTATTAGACCTCCTCAATTATGAATAAGCACAACCAACGTTAAAAAAATAGATTTCAATCAAAAAGTTTGACTTCGACAACATATGTAATTTATTATTAATATACTTGATGACGTATTGGGAACGTTAATCTTACTTATTGTTAATTTGGTAGTGAGAGCTAAATAATTATTATACACGTTGGTAGATTGTAATTTTATTAAAACATGGCAATTTTTGTTATGGCCAATATCTATATTTTGGTAATGTTGGCACATGTTCTGCTGAATCTGTGATCTTGATTAATACGTGTATAACATATAATAGAATAAATTCCATGATGACAGTTCATTTGGCGATTTTTTTATTCGCCAAACACATCAGGAAAGCTTGTGTCGTATTTTTGTTCAACATTGCGCATTGTCATACGATTTTAGCAATAACAATAATCATTAATATTAGGTTGAAAAACACATATTACATTTTACGGGTAAAAACTGTTTTTGTTGATTTTTGTCAGCATAACTTTTATTTATTCATATTAAATGAGACGCCTCCTTAGCAATCGAGGCCTTAAAATACGTCTGAGACTGCGGATGATACGTTGTTATGTTCTCTCAATTATTTTCTATGGTATGGAAGTATAGACGCTAAACCAAGAGATGTCACGGAGACTTGAAGCTTTCGAGATATGGCTGTATAGACGCATCCTCAAAATGCCTTGGACTGACCGGGTAACAAATGTTGAAGTTCTCAATCGAATGAGAAAGGACCGATAAGTTCTACGTAGTATCAAAACCAGGAAACTACAGTTAGTACTTCGGCCACATTAGAGGATAAACGTACAGCGTTCCCCAACTTCACATTTAAGGAAAGATCAACGGTAAGCGTACCAGAGGACGGCGCCGCATTTCGTGGCTTAAGAAACTCCGTGATTGGTACGAGTGCAGCTCTAGTGAACTGTTCCGGGTAGCAGACGACAAAGATAAGATAACCTTGATGGTGGCTGACCACCGCTAGGAGATGGCACAATAAGAAAAAGATTCACAGGGGCGGCTCTACCTGAAGGGTTCGTAGGGATCATCCCCACATCGTTATCATCTCAAAAATGTCCGATATTTTTATTATTGTCATAATATACCTACCTAACTACATGATTAAATGAACGATTTAATTCGAGTGCTTAAAGTCAGACAACGTTATCTCCTTTTTTTTTTGAGATAACGTTATTTTACTTTTACGGCTACATGATAGTCAAACAACGTTATGTCACTCTTTTCTAATTTCTTATTAAATCGTCAGTAAAGTTTAACGCTAACTACATAAGTTACCCTTCTTTTCATATTTTTTAAAAACTATCCCTATAAATTTTAACATCATCATAAGCAAGATAAATGTACAATACACAATAAATTATAAAATATTAATATTAGGTTTAAATAAACATTTCCCTTGTTGAGTTACAAGAATCTAAAATAACGATTTTTGGCTCTCCTGTAAAATTGCACTTTTGTAGATAGTGTTGTTTGACACTAAGCCTCGAATTTATTTTATCCATATAAACGCGTCGCAATTTTATAGAGATATGTAAAATTATAATTATACAAATAAATAAAGCAATAATTGTAAATTATGTAATAACATAATTATGATTATGTGGTATTAAAATAATTAATTAAATTAAATAAACCGTATTGTACGGTGACACCTATGTACAAATTAAGAAAGCTATTGCGTCTATTTTTCGATGACCGGGGTCACTCAGTCCCATTCCGTCGCCGCGGTACAAATCTCGTTCTACAAATGATGTGAATGCATTAGCGTTAGTATATTCATACTGGGGAGCGAATCAAATAACCCCTAGGTGAGTAAAAAACGCTCACCGTATGTCGTTGTTCAAAACTGATAATGGTCAGTCTATAATAATTATTAATATTAATTAAGTTAAAATTTTTAAGTAAGCTATTTAGATATAATGTGAATAATATTATTTATTCTGAAAAAATACTCATTTCCTCATTAATAAAATCATATTATTATTATAAGTAGCTTGGTACATAATGTGTTTAATATGAGAAAGTAGGTAGGTATGTATATTTAATAATAAATGGCTAAACCTCACCACCTAGAAAGTTGTCGAGCCGCCACTGAAGATTCATATTCGCGAGAGTTTCGGATTGATTAACGCATATTTTTAAAGAAATTAACGTATCCAAAGATACTATCATTATCATAGTAAAAGTCCACTGCTTCATGCAAATATATAATTTTCCACAGCTTTACAGCCATTTCAGTACTTTATTATCAAAACCAACCTAATTAAATTATTGACAAAATAGGAAAACAGTCTGTGGGGCTTATTAATTATAATAAAAATATGACAAGTTAAAATTAATGAACGAAGAAATAAATAATAACGCCAGTCTTGTCGGGTTTTTGATGTAGAAGCAACATTAAAAAAGTTATTTGGAGTTTAAAATGTACTTAGACAAGTTTTTCAATTATTCAATACTTGCATTTGAGTAGTTCTTAAAGGAAAATTAAATAAATTTTTATTGTTTCAAAAGCAACTGTATTATCCTGCATACGATGTCGTTTCTTTTTATGACCATAATTGAATGAAAAAAGAAAACGTCCATTTTTTATTTCTGATGTCACTAATTGTACGGATATGAGCCTATTGTAAAAGATAAATATTTTGGAATTGAGTGAGTTTTAAAACTAACATGCATTATCTCTGTATTTAGAATGGTTACGAAAGTGAATGAATATTTCTTGAAATTGAAAACAAGTTAAGATCGAAATTTGAAAAAAATGTCATTAGGTAGGTTTTGTAAACGGGCTACACATTCATCAGTAGTTTAAATAAAATAATTAATATTATTGTAAATATAAGCAGTCCTAAATATAATAGATTTTCTAATATGGTTTATTCTTTGATTGGCAGTTTTATGCTTTGATTGATTTTTACATTCAGATTGTGAAAAACTGTAGGTTTTTAAGACTTTTATCCTTTTTGACAAAGCGACCACTTCTTGTGTACTTCATAAAAATCTAATTCAGTATATAAACCTAGTAAAAAATATTATGTTCCTCTTATCTGAGTTAAATATTAAACGATAGGCTGAAAAGAAATATTTCTCTTTGTAACGTATAACATTTATACGTTCAATAATTTATATCATATTTATTTGATCGATTTTACGACGATTTTTATTGTGAAAAATTTTACCTCTGGATACTCTGGAATAGTATTTTTTTGATGCTCTTTATATCATTTTTAGAAAATAAAATTTAAGACACCTTTATTTATATAGCTTTATATTAATTCAAATCGCTCGTTTTTTTGTTGTGGCAAAAAAGTGCGGATCTTCCAAATATGATTACATGAAAATTATACATATTGGCCAGTTTATTTTTTAAAATTTCCTTATCTAATAAATTGAACATGACTTGCCTTGACACATTCATACTCCAATCACATAATTCTTTCGTTTATTCCATTTTTATATTTTTCTCTCAATGGTGTTACAACTCAAATTTCATGCACTCTTGGTCATTTAATTCTCTTTTCGCATTCTCCTCGATCTCTAGTAGTCTCCAGCAATCACCGGTCAGTTCTGCACGTCAAGAAGCTCCAATCTAAGTTTGTACTCTAAAGGTCATTTTAAACGATCAGTTTAGTTCAGTTTTCGTTCAGTTTCAGTTGAGCTATCAGTTAAATTGATGTGAAAAAGCAAAAATTGAAGAACTCAACTAAAATTGAAATGGACCGATTTGTCAGATTTTGCTTCTCGAAATGCCAAAAGACTACATATGACATTATGAAAGGCTTTATTGAGATATATTGGAACCGGTTATGCTTTTGGAAAAGAAAGTTTCCTACAATGTTTATTTGGATTAAAAAATGAAAAAAAAAATCGAGTTACGTAATATGAAAGTATCGTTTTTTTGTAACTCAGATGGTAAATATTTTATTTAATCTGATCTTTTAGATATGACCGTAATAATACAGCGACACTCTGTATTCTTGTATTTTTATACCATTCTTGTAATTTCGATTGACATATTATTATTTATTTAAATATATGTTCCTACTGCATTATACAAATCAATCTGTTTCGAAAGTTATAATAATAACAACATTCATTTTTATTTGATAACAATACGTAAATATAAATCGTATTCAGTGGAAAATTTGGTGATGAAATACCTACTTATTATTTTTGCTGCAGTTTATGCATCACTGACGTATATTTAAAGTTAAATTATATATTTTTGTTATAGTCCATGGCACCAAAGATACAAAACTATTGAAAATATTTTTCATTTTCCAATATTACATAATATTATCTACTCGCTATCTAATAATGTATTTTTGTGGTTGGCACCCAGTAAAAAGTATTTTTTCAATAAAAAATGAACAATAGGTGTCTAGCATTTTAGATATCGATAATGGAAATTTTCAAAGCTTTTAGAGAAAATGGACAATGCCACAAAGCGTTCACTTCATTTTAAAGCTTTCCAGAAAGTTTTTTTTTTGTACTTAATAGTTAATTGCATTATTTATGATTGTGTGAAATGAATTAGTAAAAGATGGCAAACCATAACCCCCATTTAAAAAATAAAAAGGTCCATTCGTCTTTAAAGATACAGTTTATTTCATTTTATGATTAGAAAAGAAAAAACCTGTAAAGTAAAATATTAATGGTAGAAGCACTTTGGGAGAGATACGACGATTCTCCGTAGTTTATTATATCTGAATATGCTATTTCTTATTTTAATTTTTAATTTGTACCTAAGAACTTAATATTTTACAGTTTTTGACCACAGTACCTACTTGAGAAAGTTTGTAGAACGGTTGTCTACGAAACTGTGGTTTGGGAATTCACTACTTTTGTTGGTCTTAAATGATTTTTTTATCTAATGGATTAAAAGAAAGGCAAACAACAATTCTTCATAAAAAAATCCATAAATTTAATATATTCTCTACTCAATTAGACCAATCTACTCTGCTTAAGGGGGGACATGCTCGTCGAAGGTCAAAATTGAGTTTTTATTGTATTTTCAAACCATGATCCTAGACACTCCTTAAACGTTGTAGATAATCTATTTATATAATTTTGAAGCCTTATTATCCTTTATAATTATTTTAAACATTTGATGACTGCATAAAGTATTTTTGTTACATAAAATAGTATTCTTTTAAACCTCTCGCTCTAATGTTTTAGAATATAGTCATATTTCGGTACATAACTGTGCATTGGTGTTAAGATTTTTTACATTTATTAATTTTTAAACGCATTTATAAAACCTTTAGCATAATTTATTATGAGATAATTTTTGTAAAATATTCACGATAAAAAAATATTTTGATAATCTCTGTGATCCCAAATTTGACAAGAATTAGGCATTTTATTATTCAAAAAATCGGCAAGATTAACACATTTGAAGATGATTCTAAAGATATTTATTATAAGCTATGTCTTTGACCATTCAAGTGTGATAAACATCTTATGAATAATAATTGATTTATAATAATTATTGACCTAAGAATAAGGTAGTGTTTTTTTGAAATACGCCATTTATTTTGTCATTCCCCAGTGGTTAAGCTACAACATACGGCCGTAGCCATAAATTGACAAACTAAAATTGAAGTAAAGAGTAAAATGATATTAACGCGCGTGTTTGAACATGTACCGTTTAAAAAAAAATAAAAAAAAAATTGGTTAGGTACATGTTCAAACACGGGCGTAAACATAATTTTACTCCCTACTTTAATTATAGTTTGTCAATTTATGGCTACGGCCGTATGTTGTAGCTTAACCACTGGGGAATGACAAAAGAAATGGCGTATTTCAAAAAAACACTACCTTATTCTTAGGTCAATAATTATTATAAAGCAATCATTATTCATAAGATGTTTATTACACTTGAATGGTCAAAAACATAGCTTATAATAAATATCTTTAGAATCATCTTCAAATTTGTTAATCTTGCCGATTTTTTGAATAATAAAATGCCTAATTCTTGTCAAATTTGGGATCACAGAGATTATCAAAATATTTTTTTATCGTGAATATTTTACAAAAATTATCTCATAATAAATTATGCTAATGGTTTTATAAATGCGTTAAAAAAATAATAAATGTAAAAAATCTTAACACTAATGCACAGTTATGTACCGAAATATGACTATATTCTAAAACATTAGAGCGAGAGGTTTAAAAGAATAATATTTTATGTAACAAAAATACTTTATGCAGTCATCAAATGTTTAAAATAATTATAAAGGATAATAAGGCTTCAAAATTATATAAATAGATTATCTACAACGTTTAAGGAGTGTCCAGGATCATGGTTTGAAAATACAATAAAAACTCAATTTTGACCTTCGACGAGCATGTCCCCCCTTAAGAGCGAAAATGGTAGTTTACTTTTAGATTCATCAGATTCTATATTATGTGGCAAAACGGTACAGATTATAATAACACAGTTTCTTTTCATCTTTTAATTTTTTTCATTTTATCATCATCAACATTTTCGCTCCGAATAGAGTGATCTTTACAGAGAGGAGGTGTTAATAACATTGTTTTTGAATAATTGTTAAATATTCACTCAATCAAATAACATTTGATTTAGAACTATTAATTAATCTTTAAATACAAATTAAATCTCAATAATACTATCGACTAAGGCTTTCATTGGTTATGGATGGATACCTACTGGTATTTTAATGAGATACTGACTCTATTAACAGTGGGTATTTATTGCATTACGATATTTCCGAATACTAGTTTTTTTTATATTACTTGCTTCTTTATTCAAAACTAGCTGACCCAGCGAACTTCGTACCGCCTCAGAATCAATAATCTTGTGTTAACTTATTAGCTGAATTAAATTCATTTTTTTATTAAGTTAAAATGAATATTCAAAATGAATTAAGTTCAATAAATGTGCAAAAATCAAACGAAAATGAAATGGATTACATAGTTTTGGTTGGTTCAGATTTCGAAGCATGATGACTACCGAGCGAACCTTCAGTTTTAAATTGTGCGGTGGCAAGCCAGGAAGATTCAATGAGTTTAAAAATTCAGTTGGCTAGTTGGTTGCTTCGTCTTCGTTTGTTAGTGCAAGAACGTAGTGGTCGCGCGGGGGTGGCGCGCCGGCATCTTGCGAAAATCAAACGTATAACCGTGTGTAAAATGTTTTTAGACAGTGTCTTTTTTCGGACATAATACACATGGCTATACGTTTGAGTTTCGCAAGACGCCGCCGCACCACGCCCGCCAAATTACTACGGCCGAGTACTTACACAGTTGATAGATTTGAAGGAATGCAGTAGACCAACGATTTGATTTTGAATTGTGAAGTTTAAGTGATCCACATCTTTGTTCTTTGGCGCAAGAATTGCTCGTTCACTCAACCAATTGTTGACACGAAATTGCAAAAATTCAGCGGAAACGAAATCAATCCGTTCGATTCGTCGACAGGAATACGGCCGTTACAGATAGTCAAAAATTGCTTAGAGAAATCTTCGGCAGATGGATCGTTTAGCAATGTAACTCGCATGTTTGTCGTCAGCTGAAGTTTCTTCACATAGCGCCACAGAGTCAATGATTTGAGGCAAGCATATATTTCATCGGCAGCGGTCGATCTTGGAATGACTGGTAGTGTTTGGCGGAAATCGCCAGATAGTAGAATCATTGCGCCTCGAAAACATTTCTCACAATGCGCGTTTGTGCGCCATTCTGCATTCATCCCAGGTGATGATTTTACTTGCTACCAAAACATTGCTGAATGTTTCGCAATATTGCATATCAGTTTTTCAGTCGTTTGAAGGTTTAACGGCAATTTCAACGCTGAATGAGCCGTTCGGCATCCTTTTAGCAACGTGGCCGCTATCTCGGAAGAAGCATCTGCTACAGCAATTTCGGATCTCGCACGAACAGTGGCCAAAATCAATGACATGAGGAATGTCTTCCCAGTTCCACTGGGCGCATCGAGGAAAAATAAGCCACCATTTCCATCATCAATTGCCTTCATTAACGTATCGTGCACCACCTTCTGTTGGAGGTTCAACATTGGTACATTCGTTCGAACTAATTAGTTCAATGCATCTCGGTCATTTTCACGTTCACGTTCCAATTCTAGATTGAAAGCGTAATTCACTCCACGATGTGGCATTGGCATTCCTAACTTGACTAACAAACTGCCGCACATGAGGTAACACATGTCTTCAATCAAAAGGAAAACCTGGTTATGTATCTCCTTATTCACCTCGAGATCAGGATTCCCTGAAATGACACGAATTCGATGTAAAATGTCTTCTGACATGTCATCCTTGTAGTTTTTTTACAGTTCAGGTGGATTCGATGGGAAGCATGTCGAAATAATGATAGCAAATAATGTGCGTATCTGACTTGGAGATGCAGAAACAAATGTTTTAGCGATTGTCATGTCCCAATAAGTATCATTTTCAAGTAAATTGAGCTTTTGACATGCAGCACAAAATGTTGGGCACACTACACCATTGACAGTTCGAAGTGATTCAAATGATGTCGGCCCACGAACATTTACCAGAAACAATCGCAAGTAGAATCATTCGCCATTCTTCGGATGAACTGTGTAAATGCGACCAAGAGCATTAGTAGAATGCACATCCGGATTATCAGGAACCGCATCGCCTTGCTTCCGACGTTGAAATTTCTTCGATGAAGCGTTCCAAGTGTAATAACGTGGCATCTTAGAGTAGAACAACGTTCGTGCAAACGGATCGCTTTGGCAAATAGAAAAGAAACGGTCAATGTTGGCGCTGGAGATATTTCAGCACGTTGAACAACATTCGATGCGTTGAAATAAACTTGTTGACCATTATCCAGATGCACCGCCAAATGTACAGCAGTGGGATGACGTTCATGAATGGGGAATGAGAGAATACGCCAAATTGCTTCATTGCAGCTCACATATCGACCAACTTGATAGTGCGTTATTTCATCGTTGGTATTGGGAGATTTAACGCCAAAAACTACAATATCGCTGCCTTTGGTGACATATTTGCAGATGTATTTGATGGACTTCACTGAATTGCAAAACTCCACGTTGCAATGCGACTTGAATGTTTTGGAAAAAAGTGGCGAATACGGAACAATCCAAGTGTTGTCGACCACGATATCGTTTCACTTCATTTTCGTTGTGATAGTTCTACCGTTATCATTGGGTGATCGACGCCGATACAGTGAATAACCATCATTGGCAGTGATAGTCTCCGCCGTTAAACTTCATGGATAACGCTTGGAACACTTGCCGTCGACCATGCACGGTGATTGGGGGTTGATGGCGCCACACTATCCATGAATCATGTAAGTAATTACAACATCATGCAGGTCTGGATCGGTTTCGGGATCAGGAATCTCGGCACATATGATGTCATCTTTTTGGTCTGGTCGAATTCTTTCGACTAACCAAATAAGAATGTGTGCATGCGGCAAGCTTCGTTTTTGTCATTCAATCGAATACATCCAGCATCGAGTTTCCCAAAGACGCGATGCTTAACAATGTAGTTCATCAGTGACAGGATTTTTTGTTTGAAAACACGTGCGGTGATGTCGTGCCGATCACTTGATGTTTGTCCGGGGAGTAGCAGTTGAACAATTTCTATTCATTTCGGATTTCATGTAAAGGTGATGAATAGATCTGGACGACCGTAATGACGAACATATGTCATTGTATCTTGCGCATATTCATGCATATGATGTGGGCTGCCAATGTACATCGCCGATAGAATAGTCAATCGACCAACATTAGCTGCATCTCCTACGGTGCTGATTGCATCGCGTAAATGAATATACTCCTCCGATCGCAGTTAGGCTTGGTTCAACCGAATGAAAGTGAAGCGCTCCGTCTCGATTTTAATCAATCGACGAAATTGCAGCAAATACTTGTCAGCATTTTGACGAATCATCAAATGATAAACACTTGAAAGTTAATCAAATAATTCAAAATTACATAATGAAGCAGTTATCGATGCACACACAATCAGAAATTTGATAACCTCACAAAGTGAACATCTTCGAAAGCAACTTACCGTTTGAAATTCACGATCGAAATAGCTATTTGCGCACCTAGCTGGTAATCGGCTCGATTATTCACGTAGATCGATTGTCGAATGAAGTTTGAAGGATGGATTTTGAAATTGGTAGGTAAATAATGAGCAATACCAGCAATGAGATCATGTAATTTTATCCTTGGCTTTATTTTTGGACGCTGTCGAAGAATTAAAAAAGATTCAGGCAGGACAACTTCTTCCAAAAATTCGCCGGAGTATACAACAAAGTCTTTCGGGATTATCTGAGGCTGAACTGAATCAACTGTCAAAGGATAGATAATGCACACAACGCCTTTCATTTGTTTGTTTGTTTCTTGTTTATTCTTTCTGTCATGTATCGTTCTATATGGATTTAAATTTTTTGTGATTTTCTTTTATTTTCGAATGCGCGAAGTTCATTGTAATGTCAAAATGTATGAGAAAATGAATTTTCTTTATAATTAATTTTTTCCGTAATTTATCCGATATTTTAATAGTTATTTTGCTATTCGGGGCGGAGACAAATCCAATAAATCAAAGATTATAAAAATCGGTCCAGCCGTTCTTGAGTTATAAATGGTGTAAATAACCCGACTTTGTTTTATATATATAGATAAGTCATGTTCTTTCATTGTTCTTATTTGTTATATGAACGAAAATTAGCTATATGTTTTCTATTTTAACCATTTGTGCATTTTCCATGGGTGCGTGCGCAATATTGCCTGAAAAAAAATGAATTTTACGTCTCATTTTTTATTCATTTATATTGTTATTTACTATTTTTGTACTTAGTACCTACTTTGAAAAATATTCATGATAAGTAGGTATATCATGTCACAATAACAATTAGTTAGTAATAAAATGTAATTCAATTGAAAATAATATAGAAAGGAGAAGTAATGTTGCTAGCAGAATTAAAAGTACTTAACAGCCGGCGGATAATTGAAAAAAAAATATCATTCAGGTTAACGGTAAGTGTGTATTAGTTATAATAGCTATACCTATATAACAATAAACATAACATTACATGGACGCATGTTGAATTTTTATGACAAATTATGTTTTGTTCTGTACGCGTCGTTCGCACAACCTGGGCGTCGCGTAGTCACGATCTTTTTAGACCATGCCTTAGCTGAAGTATAGCCTTAAGTAATAACCATGTCCTTGATTTTTCATACAAGGTGGTTGTTTAATTTAGAAAAATCACAAACACCTGGGCTTTGATAAAATCACACAATAATATTGTGTCCTCACCGGGTATCGAACCCAGAGCTTCCGGATGGAAGTCCGGCGCCTTACGCACTGTACCACGAAAGCCGCCTATGTTCCATATTATTAACTAGTTAGTATTATACTATGTGACCGAATGTGAAGTTTATAGACCATAACTGTACAACATGAGTAAAACAAATGCGCTTAACTTGAACTAACAAAAGACCAACTTTGTGGTCATTAGTTGATAAAACGGTCGAAAATATCCGCTTGTATGCCGGTAAAGAGAATAGATCGCGTAAAATAACTCGGTTGCCGTTTAAGAACTGACATGTCAAATGACTTTTTATCACAATTTACGACCTCTATGCCAGTTCTGTCTCACTGTGAGTACCTTTTATCTGTATTTTTTGACATCGAATAAATAGCGTTATATACAAATGATCTTCTTTTTGTGTAACATACCTACTACATACCAGTGAACGGATTTTAAAAAGACAACCCTTATGTGAATTGAATTTTATTGTAGAAATTTACGTTGATTCTATCACCTGCCAAAATATGTACATCTATATGTCAGTCACTGTAGGTATATACATGTTAGAAAACAGTCTTATTATAGTGAACACTATATAGTGTTATGTCAGCTATTGCTCAAGTGGTAATATTTTAAAACAGTATTATCTAATATATAAAAATTAATATTTGTTTGTGTGTTTGGTTGTTTGTTTGTTTGTATTTAATGCGCAGTCATACCATTCATCCGATTGCGATAAAACTTTGTCAACTTATTGCTTGCACTTGCGCGAAGAGTATAGGCTATACTAATATATAAAAATGAATGTCTGTCTGTCTGTATGTCTGTCTGTCTGTCTGTCTGTCCCATATGCGTTCCCATACCATTCATCCGATTGCGATGAAATTTTGGTAAGTGGTTGTATGCATACCCATGAAGGTTTCTGAATTAGAAAAATTATTATCTTCTTCTTTTTCTTCATTCTATTTTCTTTTATTCGTATGGTTCCTATACCATTCATCCGATTGCAATGAAACTTTCATCAGTTGTTGTGGTAACACCCGTAAAAGTTTCTGAATTAGTACAACCATCTTCTTCTTCTTCTTCTTCTTCTTCTTCATTCTATCTTCTTTTATTCGAATGGTCCCTATATCATTCATCCGATTGCGATGATACTTTCGTCAGTGGTTGTGCCAACACCCGCGAAGGTTTCTGAATTTGTACAACCATCTTCTTCTTCATTATATCTTCTTTTATTCGTATGGATCATATACCATTCATCCGATTGCGATGAAACCTTCGTCAGTCGTTGTGGTTACACCCGTAAAGGTTTCTGAATTAGTACAACTATCTTCTTCTTCTTCTTCATTCTATCTTCTTTTATTCGCATGGTCCCTATATCATTCATCCGATTGCGATGAAACTTTCGTCAGTGGTTGTGCCAACACCCGCGAAGGTTTCTGAATCATTTTCTTCTTCTTCTTCATTATATTTTCTTTTATTCGTATGGTTCCTATACCATTCGTCCGATTGCGATGAACCTTCGTCAGTTGTTGTGGTAACACCCGCAAAGGTTTCTGAATTAGTACAACCATCTTTTTCTTCTTCTTCTATTCTATATTCTTCTATTCGTATGCGTTCTTATTCCATTCATCCGATTGCAATAAAACTTTCGTCAGTAATTGTGCCAAAACCCGCGAAGGTTTCTGAATTAGTACAACCATCTTCTTCTTCTATTCCATATTCTTCCATTCCATCTTCTTCTATTCGTATGCGTTCCTATACCATTCATCTGATTGCAATGAAATTTTGATCAAGTGTTGCGCTCACGCCCGCAAAGGTTTATGAATTGATACAATCATGTCTTCTTCTTTTTCATCTATTCTATCTTCTTCTATTCTTATGCGTTCTTATACCATTCATCTGATTGCGATGAAATTTTGACAAGTTGTTGTGTGCACGCCCGCAAAGGTTTCTGAATTAGTACAACCATCTTCTTCTTCTTCTATTCGTATGCGTTCCTATACCGTTCATCCGTTTACAATGAAAGTTTGGTGACTTGTCGTGCGCATACTTACAAAGATTTCTGAATTAGAAAATCATCATCTTCTTCTATTCGTATGAGTTCCTATACCATTCATCCGATTGTGATGAAACTTTTGTCAGAAGTTGTGCGCACACCTGCAAAGGTTTCTAAATTAGTATTATATAAAATACAAAGTTTGTTGTTTGTTTGTTCCATCCAATTTTGGTTTTTTACTGCATATTAATAACATTAATAACGTTTGCATATTTTGGATTAGATTTTAATTTAGTGTTCTTTTGTTTGACCTAAACTCCTATTAGAATTATTTTCATATTGCCATATTGTATTACACAGATATTTTAATATTAAAAAAATAATGACCTCTTAATTTTTTTTAAATATCTCAGATAAATATAACCACGAAGCAACCCTGTGCGAAGCCGGGAACTTCAGCTAGTTTATTATAATAAACACGCAATACAATATATCGTATTCTTTATAATAGGTATCTATAGTGTTTAATTACATTTCAAACTCTGTTTTTGCGCATATAGTCCACTTAGAAACGAGGGTGGTAATTTACTTTTTTTATGCTCTGACACACATACAATATAATATTATAAAAGAACAGATTATGTTTAATACCACAATCTACGTTTCGTTTTCAGGGTAAAATATAAATATAATCAAAATTAAAGCCTATCGTTTTTACTGTAGCTAATAGGGCTCCATCACCCGATTCCAAGGTTTCAGAAGGATGTAAAAAACCTTTTTTCGAGGAAATTGTAAATATATACCAACGTACTTTACAGCTCTTTTAGCAGCGTTCTGTCGTCGAACTAGAACTTGTATACTGAATTTCAAGTTTCTGTGGATACGGAATGTAGAAAAATGAGCGGAAAACGTGGCATAAACATTTGACACAAAACTCTGACCTAAACAACAAACTGACAAAAAAAGTTTCAGTTTTTAGTTTCCTTTTATACTTTTGTTATTGAGTAAATATCTAATCTCTATTTTATTAAATCTTCTCTAGGTACTGAATTTTATCAATCAAAATTACGTAGATATAAATACCAAAGGGCATTCAATTAAGACGAAGCTTTGAAGCAATATCGATTACAAATCATAGCGATTTTATATTTATATTTATATAATATTATGTTCAAGTATGTTAAGCATGAATACGCTTTAATGCTTTAAATCGAACATAATAATTAATACCACTCGTTATTACAATAAGAGAGAAGCTTAATAATTGTTAATAGTAAGTCTGAAAATTAATCTAACGGTTTAAATCAAAGTATGTACCAAAAGTGAAAATGTAAGTTCATGATCAGGTACCTACCTACATTTATATTAATTTATTGTAGTAAGCCAGAAAAATGTAGGTACACTAGAAAAATCGTCTAAAAATGATGTGTGTAGGCATGTTTTTGAGATTTTTACAAATAATGTTATTTTTGTTGAAAAGTCGGTAACCTCCATTTTTAATTTTCTGAAATTATTTTTGATTGTGATTTTGTAAGTACTTTTCCACCGTATGGTATATTCATAAGATATCGTATCCATTTCGATTTGTTAGTAAAATGAGAATGATTGTAAACTCGTTTATTGCCGAGTTAAAGCCGTTTTTTTTTTAAATTTTACGACTAACTTTAAACATGATATTCTATTCATTTTAATGGCATTATGCATATTTTTTCCGCCAATAGTTTTTTTTAATTAGTTACTATTAATTATATTTGCAATTCTACATAATGTGATTGACGGGTTTTTGCGACCATCTCAAAATGGCGGAATATAGATGTTATCGACTGTGAGACTGACAGCTTCAAAAATTACGTTTGCTCAATGTTGAATTCTTAAAAGTTTGGTGGTGAATAATTATTCTTAGAATTATGACGCGTTCGAAGAAATAACTAAAGCTTTGCTACCTATAAAATATATTGTAATTCGCGCAGTAGGGCACTGATTTTGCTATATGAATTACAAGTAGTTATAAATACCTACATAAAGCTTTATATAAATTTTTAGATGCATATTTTATTGATGTCAACCCGCGTTCCTCCATTGAATATTCTGTGTCAAATTGCCCTTAATTTTTAATCAAGGTTTGTAGATGACTACACAATGAATATTGTATTTGGGCGTATGTCAAGTTTTAGTTTCACACTCATATTAATAAGATTATACAGAAACGACTGAACGTTTACGTATTATGATGATGGAAGTATAACGTCACTAAATAGACAACATAAATAATTTTCTTTGCCGTTCAGCAGGTAACTACAACCCTACGCTACTACGTTTCTTTGGATATCGCACATCCGATAAAATAGAGTCATAAGTCAAAAAATCACGATTTTGAGTTAAGTTTACACAAAAATTCAAAAAAAAAATCTCCATCTGCTAAAAATAGTCACAATTTTAGCTCAACTATTTAAACACTAGATTGACTAATTTTTAACGTATTCATTCTCGAACAGTGTCATTTTTGACTTTACGGCGCATTGGTATGTATACTTATTGTATACCGTATCTCAAATATAGTCACAAAGTGGAAAGTGACTATATTGTAGATGAAAGTAAGTATAGTTATTTATCGGACTATTATGAAAAACTTGACTGTCTTGCCAAAACCAATAAGTATGTCTATTATCCCTATCTTAGTATAAAGTTAAAATATTATATAATTATTATAAGTCACCAAAAATTAGTACGAACTACATTTTTTCATTTGCAACATATTTCCTGAAATAAATAGGTAAGTATTTAGGTACACTATGTAAGTTGAGAAAAGCAGGATGAAATAACTACAAGATAAAAAGAACTTTTTATATACAACGTTTTTAAATTTTCTGTTGAATTATTATGCTCAATATGCTCAAACTTGTACTTGGTATAAAGTAAATAAAAAACAAACAAATATAGAATACTGAAATGCCATTTTGACATTTCATTTTGATTTCCATAGTAACGCACGTATATATTAATAATTTTCCCCCTTATAATAATCCCCCTTAGCAACCAATTAAAGTCTTCTACTTTTTACGGATTTTTCTGAAATAACTTTCCATACAAAACAGAATTAACTGAAAATGAATTTAATTCTGCTTAAAGATGGCTAAATGTATTAAAAGAATGCATTGGCATCATGTTCTGATAATATATTCTAAAATTTTGAAATGTCTAGCTAGTCGGGAAGTTAGTTAAAAATCGATTGCAAGATTCGTACTGGACAAACAACCACCGGACAAACAAGAATACGAGCTAATAAAAACGTCGTAAAATACGCGGTGATAACCCAAAAATCTATTACGATAATAAACAATTTTGAAAGTTTCAAACATTATTCTGAATCATAATGAATAATAAATAAATGAAAAAGTCATAATGGAAATTAAATAATTAACTCCGTTAGTTAAAACTGCGTGATTTTTCGCAATTCCGGTTAAAAATAAGTGCTTGCAAATCTCATGAGATTGTCTATTATAAGTTGATATGAAATACATTTGTTGTAAAAAAGTCATTAGGTACATAGGCACATTTATTTTATAAAAGGAAACCAAAATTTTCGTGTAAAATTGAAATGAGTTTGGATTGATGTAATACTATCGATTGAGGGTATTTGATGAAAATTGAATTAAAATTATTGTCGTTGATGGTTTGGCACTATTTCCGCGGAATTTGTTTTAACGACATGGATGTCGGCTTTCACTATATTTGTGCTATACAATGTACATATTCGTATTTTGATGTAACATGTGACATTCCTGACTCGCTATTATTTATAAAACTGGCAAAGATTGAAGTCTTGCATTCACCTAAGGCTTATACTTCAGTTGAGGCATGGTCTAAAAAGATTGTGACTAGGCGATGCGCGGATTGTGCAAATGACGCGAGCCGAACGAAATATAGTTTTTCATAAAAATTCAACACACGTCCATTGATTTAATGTTATGTTATTATTATATTAGTAATAATAATAGTATATTCATTGACATGTTTTCTTTTTCAAGTAAATGGGTAACGTTTTTTAGTCATCTTTACACGATTTTAGAATATATTCCTCTGACGCCATCACGAAACAAATTGACATGCTTACACCTCGACTGTCGATCTCCGATTGGCGACGAGTGAAAAATTTTTTCCCACCTACTGTTGAAAATTATTTGCCATTTCACTTATGTATGCTCTTAATTTGTTCTCAGTACTCCGAGCCTACATTGACTAGAGAAATAACCGATAAGTACACCGTTTACTTAAGATTTTTAATCTTTTTACTTTGCTGAGCGATATTGGGCCCACCAGTACTATCATCTTTTATAGTATGTTTCATAAAGAGTTAAGCCGCGTTGACACGGTCCAAGTACGATCCAAGTAGACTTGGATAGGAATAATTAGTATGAAGATGTCTCATCCAAGTGACAGCTTCACACTATTTATTCCTATCCAAGTGACAGCTCCATACTATTTATTCCTATCCAAGTTAACTTGGATGAGTAGGACGCGGTCCAAGTAGCTTGGATAGGAATAATTAGTATGAAGATGTCACATACGAGTGCACTTGGATGGCACTCGGTCCAAGTGTACTTAGATATACCTTCTTTCTTTACTTTTACCTTTTGTTTTTGTTCCCCATCATCAATTACTGCCCTGCCAATTCTCTCCGAGGCCTGCCATACCCTCAGTTGAGCTGTTGACCATATTTTGTCAGGGACCATTTTTGGACCGCGGGTCCAACATTGACCTTCCTGGAAGCCAAGGGCCCCCATCGGGACCCCGGCCCTCGAGTTTGACACCCCTGCTTGAGTGCCTACCCACTCACCAGCTCCCACCTCATCAAAAAGTGTTAAAGACTTACAGTAGTAAACCCGCCAAACTACCGATCGTGTCACCTATACTGTCTACCAACTAAACTCACCACTGCTCACTACCAGTACTAGCCGGAGCCTTGCGCCATGTATCGCACCCCACCGCCTCTTCGGGAAGGTCCTGACCCTACCATCACCCCATTACAACTGGCGTCCACATTTGGTCATGCTGCGACATCAATATCCCGCCCGGCGAGGAGGCCGGCAACTACGGAGAAATTCAAACCAACCAATACGACTCGATCTACCAAGAAGTTTCCAATAATATGAACGAACTGATTGCGGCCTTCAGAGGAAAACAAGCCGGGGTTAAGGGAGAATCAGCAACACTCTCCTTAACCTCTCGGAAACACAAGGCCCGCTCAACCTCGCCATGTCAAAACTCAAAAAAATAGCCATTACTCAGGAGGCCAAAAACAAGCATTTGGAGGGGCTTTTAAAGAATAGGACGATCGGGCTGAAGATCCAGAAAAAGGCCATCTCCGATCTACATACTCAAACCAAGACGCTCAAGACTATTCATCATACCGCACCAAACATTACGGCGACATCCACTCCAGCGACCACATCATGGGCCACAGCCCTCGGCCGAAAAAGTCGCCCCCTCATCGCCACCTCTGTCTTTCAAGCCGCCGCTCCTGGCAACACCAACAACCATTTCCCGTCCCTCTTACCCCTCGCCCCCAGACCGGGCGCTCTTTTCTTCCCGACCGGCTCTGGGGAGAAACAATCACATCCTATGGGAGTGTCTGAGTATGTGCTCCGAACGGGAGGAAATGCTCAGGTCGGTCCAACCAGCTGTTGGACCCATCGGCCCGTCCGACCTGGTTGCTACTAAGGCCAACTATCTTGCATTCAAAAAATTTGCGGCGTCTTACTACGGGCGTGAAGATCTCTTCACATAAATTTTGCTGCCTGTATGATTAGCTTCGTTCTTTGTTATATTAAAATAGTAGCTTCTTTTTCTTTAAAGTAAATTCCATGTGCTTTTTCTCTCCCTGGCACTTTGCATTAGAGTAAACTCAGTAAACTCAGTCAGAGCTCACTTTGAGCGTAGCAACCTAAGTCTTGGGCATCTTCTCCCAGGACACTCCCAGGCCAATGTTTAGATGCTTCAAATCACCAATTGATGGGTCCCGTGATACTCTCGATTAAGACCGAGGGTGGTACGGGGCGGGTTTTGGTGGAGGGAATTTAACTTCAATGGGGAGAAAAAATCTGACACCACCAAGAAGATCCTGAAGAAGGCCTTCGACCCCAGGTCTCTTGGGGTCCAAATAACCGGGATCAGAAATGTAAGGAACGGGGGCGTTATTGTTCACTCCCGTTCTGAAGTCGAGGCCAAGGCTCTTGTAAAAGCCATGGAGACCTCGGAGGTTGCCCTACGAGCCGAGCTCGCCGAGAAGAAGCAACCTCGAGTAATAATTTTTAACCTACCATCAACTCTCACCGATATTCAACTCCGGCAAGCTATATACACCTCTACAAAAGAGCAGACCGGCCTTCTAGAGTCCGCTTATAAGGACATCAGGCTAAGCCACAAAGCCGGGCCTAGAACAGGCAGATGCCACTTTGTGGTTTTCGCCCCGGCGGCCATCTGGTCTGCTCTCCTGGCAGAAGACAGGCTATACATGGGATGGGAATCCTTCCCTCTGAGGGCCATGCCACCTATACGGACATATGGCCAAAGGGTGTGCGAACAAGACCCCAACGAGCAACCACTGCGCCATCTCCGGCCACGACGGAGAAGACTGCCCCAACAAAGGAAACCCACCCAAATGCGTGGCCTGCCACAAACATAAACAGCCGTCTGACCATTCCACCGGCAGTCTCGATTGCCCAGCAAGGCTACACGCTGAGATGCGCGAGAGAGCGATGGTGGACTACACTGCCGCGCGATGATAACCTTCACTCAGTTGAACGTCAACCTGAGCAACGCCGGCTCGGCTGAGTTGATTGAGACTATGCGGGCCACGGGCTTGTGTCTGGCGCTGGTGCAGGAACCGTACCACTGGGTCACTGAAAAGGGACTCGGGTGCGCGAGCCTTGTCGTCAGTGCCAGATGTGCAGAGCCAAAGGCCTGCGTATTCGCTCTTGACCCCCGCCTTGGCGTGCTGTCGCTCTCGCACCTGTCAACTGAGTTAGTCGCGTGCACAGACATAAGTTTTCCCGGAGGAGGCAGCGTGGTAGTTATCTCCGCCTACTTCAGCTTTAAGAGCACAAAGGAACACGTGGCATCAGTGCTCGACGGCATTCTACGCGCAGTTGATGGCAGGGATGTCATCATCTGTGCGGATGCCAACTCGCAATCCCCCCTCTGGGCGCCCGTGGATATCCCCCTGTGCGACGCGGACATCATCGAGGAGCTGGTGCACCAGCACAACCTGGTTGTCCTCAACGACCCCAACAGCATGCCGACTTTTGTGTCGCACGCAAACCGTGGAAGCACCCACATCGACATCACCCTGGCCACTGAGTCCGTCGCGAGACGGATCAGCGGCTGGAGAGTCCATGAGAGCGCTTCCATGAGTGATCACCGGTTAGTCACTTTTGAGCTGGCCGCTGACTCCTCGCACGATGGCGTCTCTGACGTATCCCCACCCGCGCCTACGCGATTTAGAACGCGCGACGGGAATTGGGAAAAGTTTGAAGAGGTGCTTTCCAAAAAGCTTGACAGGACATCTAGAACCCGTTTTCCGGACCTACATTCGGCCGCCTCACGACTGACTGCAGACATCACCGGATCAGCCGACGCTTCACTCGGACGCTGCAAGCCCAAGCCACCAAGCCAGTCGCCGTGGTGGACGCAGCATGTTTCGTGCCTGCGTGAACTTTTCAGAAAAGCACGCAAGGTCCATCAACGTGAACGCCTGCGCAAGCTACCACCTGCCTCCATCGATCCCCTTGCAACCATGGCCAAATCCACCCGAATGGAATACAAGAAAGCAATCACTCAAGCCAAGAAAGACTACTGGCGTAACTTCGTCACCATCGAAGGAGGTTCAGACCCCTGGGGTCCTCCATACCACGCATTGAGGCTGGGACTCAGACCAACGAGCCTCTTGTGCGGTATCGAGAAACCGGGTGGCGGATTCACCAGTAGTGAGTCTGAAACGGCTGCGGTCCTACTCGAGGCCCTCATCCCCCTGGATAATGAATCCAGGGATGATGATGCCATGAGGATGGCCCGATTTGAGGCTTCTCTTTCTATCGACACGGATCACTCATCGTTGCCTTCCGAACAGGAGATCAACCACATCGTACGCACGTTGATTGCTGGCAAAGCCCCAGGCCCGGACTGCATTGACAACTTACTTGTCAAACGCACATGGGCCATCGCCGCGCCAGAGATAACAACTATCTTCAGTGACTGCATCAGGAGCGGCACGTTCCCCGACTGCTGGAAGAGGGACTTACTTAAGGTAATCCCCAAAGCTGGCAGCCGAGAACCGTCTAGCCCCAAAGCCTACCACCCTCTAACACTTCTGCCCGCTCTGGGCAAAGTGCTGGAGAAGCTACTGTGCTGCAGGATTGAAGCCCACCTGGAGACACACTCGCCACTTTCCGATAAGCAATTTGGATTCAGAAGAGGCAAATCAACAGTCGATGCCATAAGGAATGTGATTGCCATTGCTGAAAATTCCCGCCGTAAATACGTCCTAGAAGTTTTCTTGGACATTGCAGGTGCGTTTGATAGTGCGTCCTGGCCTCTTATACTTCAAAAGCTCCGGCTGAAGAGACTACCAGGAAATTTTTTCGCGTCAATTCAAAGTTATTTCACCAATAGATCGATCAAGTTTCGAGTTGGATCAACCACAATAGAGAGGAACACCAGCATGGGATGTCCCCAGGGCTCAGTCCTCGGGCCCCTTCTCTGGAACGTACTCTTCGACGATCTCCTTAGAATTCCGCTTCCAACCGACTGTACTGTCATCGCCTACGCAGACGATGCGCTTCTGCTGGTCCAGGCCGACAGCAGGGCGAAGATTGAGAGCACCGTTGGCGAAGCCTTAGCATCGATTGAGGCTTGGGTTAGATTAACTAGACTATCATTCGCATCTTCCAAGACAGAACCCATTGTCCTCAAAGGACCAAGATGACTTAGCTGTTCGAGACCATCCACAGTCCGATTCGGTGACACGAGAGTGAAAGTGTCGAAGATCGTCACCTATCTTGGCGTCAAAATGGATACAATGTAAAATTTCCAACACCATGCCGAAACCCAAGTCCACAAGGCTGGGGTGGCCTTCCAGAGGGTCGGCCGCGTGGCTAGTGAAGGATGGGGCTTAAAAGTAAGGGCGCTCAAGATCGCCTACGGCGCCATTTTTATGGGAGTGCTTGGTGCCCGCGCATTCCCAAAAGTGTTAAACTTAGAATCTCTCTTTTAAGAGGACAGCGCATTGCGCTTCTGTCCATTACCAAGGCCTCCCGTACTACCTCAACTGACGCGCTCCCGGTCCTGGCCGGCATTTTCCCACTTGACCTGCACATTCAGGCCAGCGGCGCTTCAATAATGCTCCTCAAGGGCGAGGAGGCCGACGTCGGTGATTTTCACCTCGTCCCCCCTCGGCTAGCTTGCAAAGGAGTAGCATTATTGAGGCGCAGAATTAGACTTATGTCGCTCGATGCGGCCATTAAAACCTGGCAGCGAAAGTGGGACGAATCGACCAAGGGCCGGCACACATATACGTTTTTTTCAGACAAACAGTGGCGAATGGAGATAACCAAATATCTGACTCCAGACCATTGCACCAGTCAATTTGTGACTGGTCATGGTGGATTCGCTGGCAAGCTCTTCGAGCTTGGACTTGCAAGCCGTCCGACATGTCCATGCGGAGGGGAAATACAGGATGCCAACCACATCCTATGGGAGTGTCTGAGTATGTGCTCCGAACGGGAGGAAATGCTCAGGTCGGTCCAACCAGCTGTTGGACCCATCGGCCTGTCCGACCTGGTTGCTACTAAGGCCAATTATCTTGCTTTAAAAAAATTTGCGGCGTCTTACTACGGGCGTGAAGATCTCTTCACATAAATATTGCTGCCTGTATGATTAGCTTCGTTCTTTGATTTAATAAACAAGTAGCTTCACTCTCTTTTTAGTAATTTCCATGTGCTTTTTCTCTCCCTGGCACTTTGCATTAGAGCAGAGGGGGGCAAACTGCGGCCCGCGGGCCGCATGTGGCCCGGCGGGTATTTTTTTGCGGCCCGCCATCATTAATTGTACTTCTGACTACGAATAACTTTTTATATTTTTTAAAAAAAACAATGGCAATAGATTAAACTTTGTTTAGCAATAGTACGCGATCCATTTTCAATAGATATTGTTAGTGTACCGACAGAGCTACAACTTGAGATTATTGATCTGCAGTGTGACACTGATTTAAGAGAATTGCATCACCGTGAAGAAATCTCCAAATTTTACAATGCCTTTAATTCAGACAAATTCGACCAACTGCGATCGACCAACGATTATGCAAGAAAAATGTTCGTTTTTTTGGATCAACCTATATGTGTGAACAAACATTTTCGATCATGAACCTCAATAAAAATTCTTTACGATCAAATATCTCCGATACCCATTTACAAGCAGTTTTGAGAATATCAACTACAAAATTAGCACCTGAATTTAAAAAAATGTACAACAGTTTCATTCTTCTCATTATTTTTTTTGTAATGTTTATTTTTCGTGATCATAATTAGTGTATATCAAAAAATGGTATTTTACTTGTGGCCCGCCGCTCATTTTTAATTCTTAAATTTGGCCCTCCATCCAAAAAGTTTGCCCCCCCCTGCATTAGAGTAAACTCAGTAAACTCAGTCAGAGCTCACGTTGAGCGTAGCAACCTAAGTCTTGGGCACTTTCTCCCAGGACACTCCCAGGCCAATTCTTAGATGCTTCACATCACCAATTGACGGGTCCCGTGATACTCTCGATTAAGACCGAGGTTGGTACGGGGCGGGTTTGGTGGAGGGAATTTAACTTCAATGTACTATGCGGATGATATTTAGCTGCCTTTCATCGGCCGGAGTTTGAAGAACATTCAAGTTAGGTTGAAACTCTCTTGAAGGTTCCACAGTAGGTACACGGCCGATAGAGATCCAACGTTGCCTCTTTACTCGCAGCGTGATGTTTGGTCTACTTTCGTATCTCCTTATTACTCCTAAAGTTATACCACCGCATATCCAGTATCAGTATTCTAAAAGCTCGATTGCTCTGAGCCTTCGTAGAGAGCCATAAATCACTGGCGTAAAACAACATTGTCAGAACGCAAGCTTCAAATAAATTAAATTTTAGTTTTAACTAAGCACAGACGTGAGTCCAAAACATTATCCACAGTATTGAATGTTGTGTCAGTCATTACCATTCAGATAGCGAGCTATTTTTTGCAAAGTCTCATGTCCCGTGATATGCACCCCAAGGTATTTAAAGCTTTAGCTACTGTCGATGTTTTGCAGGAGACCCATCAAATGTAGTCCTAGCAATTAACAGACGCCTCAGAACCCAAACCTCATGGGAAGACTTTAAATCAACGTTAGAGGAAAAGCTCACGCAACCAACCCTTCTCAACACTGAGGAGAGCATAGACTCCGCAGTCGCGACATTCACGGGCGAAATACTAGGAGCCGTAAACTCAGCCACCATAGTTAGACCATCAAATCATACACTCCGCCCAGAAATATCACAGCGCCTTAAAGATAAAATCAGAGAGAAAAATAAAGCACGTTTGGAATGGCAGAAGCAAAAACTCCGCGCATCCAAAACGATATACAACAGGTTGATACCAGAGATTAGGAAAGAATTAGCAGACCTTGATGACGCCAGCTGGTGCCAAAAAGTCAATAATCTAGTCAAGGGCAGCCCACCATACTGGTCTCTAACAAAAATTTTAAGACAGACTAGGCAGAAGATAACACATATCCAGGGACCGAATGGCCCGGTATATTCTTCTATAGATAAAGCTGAAGCATTTGCAATCAGCATAGCAAAACAATTCTCTCCAAACACTATAGACAGGAATAATTCAGAAATAGTTAATCATGTCAAACAAATCACCAGGAAAGCCAGGGATATTTACAATAAGAGGTCAGATCCTCCACCAAATCCTCTAACTCTGGCCACGGTCACGGAAATCGGTTGCCTCATTAAGTGGCTTAATAACCGGAAATCTCCTGGTAATGACGGTCTAACAAACAGAGCCGTCAAAAACCTCCCAGACAGAGGTATAGAAATACTTACGCAGATAGTTAACGCCAGCTTAGAGCTCCAATACTTTCCAGCAGCCTGGAAAGTATCGGACATAGTCCTTATTCCAAAACCCGGCAAAGACCTGACGTGTCCTGAAAATCATTGACCTATTAGCCTATTACCGACCTTTAGTAAAATCTTTGAACGAGTCATAAAACGCAGACTTCAAATCATGATCGATGAAGCAGACCTCATCCCAGAAATCCAACACGGATTTAGAGCAGGACATTCGACCAACCATCAACTACTTAGGGTAATCGAGTACATAACCAAAGCATTTAATTATAAAGTCTTTACAACAGGACTCTTTCTAGACATAGCAAAAGCCTTTGATAAGGTCTGGATCAAAGGTCTTATAGTCAAGCTTTCAGAATCAGGACTCGACATAGCCATGATCAACATGATAAGCTCCTTTCTCCGGAATAGGAGCTTTCGTGTTAAACTTAACGGAATTAGATCCACAACAAAAATACCCACAGCCGGAGTCCCACAAGGATCCGTGTTAGGTCCCACCCTGTACAACTTGTACACAAAGGACATACCGATTCCCACCGACAGTTACGGTAGCTCGACCATCGTTGCCCAATACGCAGATGACATAGCTATCCTAAGCAAATCGCTCAACCTCAACAAAGCAATTAAGCAAGTCCAGACAGCGGCAAACCAAACATCCAACTGGTGCGATAAATGGCGTATTCAGATTAATCCAGCTAAGAGCGCTGCCATTCACTTTGCCAGGCATACGAATAGGCACCGCCTTAAAATGATAAATCTCAAAATGCACAACCACATAATCCCTTGGGATAAGTCGGTTAAATACCTAGGTCTTACGATAGACAACAAACTCACATTTAATAAACACATTCTAGAGAAAAAACGCCAAGCCGTAATAGTTAATTCAAGACTTCTACCCATGATGGGTCCCAAGAGTAAACTGTCTACTCGAGCAAAACTTCTGCTCTACACAGCAATCACCAAACCAACAATCACCTACGCAAGCCCCATATGGGCTTACTCAAATCCTAGACACATTAAACTCTTTCAGACCATTCAAAACAAGGCATTGCGACGAATCACGGGCGCACCGTGGTATTAACGCAATACTACACTCCACAGAGACCTTAACATTGAAACCATCCATGAACATATCATGAAGTTGTCGAAGAGATTCTACAAATCCATGATAAACCATCCCAACGCGTCTATTAAAAATTTATTGATCGAAAATGGAAGCGACACAGACTACGTCTATAGGAGGCCGAAGGCAATCCTGCTGGATAAGCATCCACCATAGTTCCTTCACATCCTCACCACAGACTCCCTTTCACCCAAGCGACTAACCTGTTATTTTTCAGCGCAACATGAAAAGGCATTGATACCCGACCTCCCCCCGAGGATAATAAAAGATGAAGGGCACCCCGCCGCCTGACATAGGTGCAGGCGGAGGGAACCTTCCTCCCAAGTTTTAAAAAATTTAAATACTTACCACAAATATATCATGACAATGGGATTCAAGTATAAAAGATTAAATACTGCTCGGCGGGGTTGGACCATCGGACTATCAATGTCACTGCAGAGAACATCACCGGAATCAACCCGACCAGAGATACGACCTGAAGCTGGGTCATATCACTGTTATTTATAAATAAAAGAATGTTTTTTCTTTGTATTTATTTTTTTATTGTATTTATTTTATTAAATAAAATATGTTTGTATGTGAGATTGTAAACCTGTGCGTGCCCCTGTATGTAATTACAGGGACACGCGCAATGCCAAAGCCTACCAATAGCCATCAACCACAGATGAAGGAGATAGGGGGCCTAGCCCCGGGACTCCAGCTAAAAGTAAAAGGCAATATACTAAAGAAGAAGAAAGAAAGACGATGTTTTGCCCGTCAATAATTAAGGAGACATCTGCATGGCAGCAGGTGTTATTGCAAAAAAAGATTGGTTTTCTTTGCGTGCATTTTCAAGCCAACGTGAGACGAATTACAAACAATTGTTATGCAGTCTATCAATTTATTATCATTTCAATACCTTTGATTAATTTGTCGAATAAGACAACATCATTAGCGTATTCCAGGTCGCATAGCTTCACCGCAGAGATGATAGCTATACCTTGGTAAAGTGACCCTGTCTGACTTTGATCGTGACCCGGAACCATTCTATGAAAAACTACTGAAAATGGCAGAGGAGGTTCACAGAGGCAGAAAAATATCACCAGCATTCAAGTTTTTGGCGTTACGTTTTATGTTAATTTTACGGTTTACTCACAGCTTGAATCCCATAATTTTTTCGTTGCTTATTTAAGTATATAATATTATCTATTTACTAAATTACCTAAATATATATTTATCAAATTAAAATTATTTTAAAATACAAAGGAATGTAATTGACCATGTATTCTAACGTTTTATGTAGAAATTGTTTATATTAACGTTATTACCATATTTGTCATATAACTAGTTGGTAGGTACTAGATTTGAATATTGTGATAAATTGCATAAATAGTTATATTATAGATACCGGTAGAGGGTTAATCTATGTGAGTGCTTTTTACCGGGTTACCAGGTGGCAAAAGTCCCTCAGCGATGGCATACAGGATTCAGGTCTCGACAATATGCTGAGTGGTTTCAATTTTTCCTTGTTAATACAAAGGATATTAATTTAAATCCCACTTGCAAACAGTGAACAGCAGCGATAACATGATTATTAGTTTATATTTTCAAAAGCATATTTATTTTATTTTCACGAAAAAAAATGCAATAATTTATAATTTTATTACAGCTCACGCAAAAACGACAAATATATTCTGACAATAATAATATACCGAAATGCAAAACTTGTGTGAATATAACTAAAACCGATTCCCGTGAAATAGCACAAATCTCTCATAGATTAAAACTTGGGTTTTGACGTATACTTAAATTCTTAATTGTAATATCAAATCTAAGGTGACTTCCAGAGGCGGCACAAATAAAATGTAACAATAGGATGAGTTGATTAAAGGAATTCACATTTTATAAAGTTTATCTTTGACATAATATATTTAAATATATCGCACACCCAGTAAGATACTGTCGTAAGTCTGAAATGGGCGTTTTAGAGTTATGGATGTGGTTGGATTCGTATTTTTTTTTGCTATTTTAATAAAATACTATCGTATCTCAAACTCAAATAGTGTCGGAGAGAAAGCACTTAATACAGTACATTACTTTCCGAAAACTGTTGAATAGATAATAAAATAGTGTTGTAACTAAGTTACGACAGTATTTTACAAGAAGCTTTCTAAAAAACTGAAACAATACTTTTCAAAAAAATACTGTTGTAACTCTGTTACTACAGGAAAATCTTGAGATACAGCGTAATTTTCTCACTAATTGCATGGATATTATTGTTCCAAAGTATTCAAATAAAAAAAACTGGAAGCAGCAGAGGCAACAATTTTTGTCATCAACAATTAAATGGAAGTAAAATACAAGAAGTATGCAAAAAATACTTTATCAACACATTTGGGGTGAGTGAAAGGTACTGCTCCACTGCATGGAAAACAAGAGATCTTCTTTCCGGAACGCCAATTCTAGAACAAAGAGATCACAAAAATCACAAAAAAATTAGTGATGTTTAAAAAAATGATATAAGAGCTCACATTAAGTCTTTCCCAGTGATCGAGTAACATTATTTGCGTGCACAGACGTCTAAATTGTATTTAGATGGTAAATTAACAATTGCTGAAATGTATCGGTTATACAAAAAACAACAAGATGACAGCAATATGCCATTTGGAAAAGAACACTATTATACGCATCTATATTTAATGACGAATTTAATATTGGCTTCTTTAAGCCTAAAAAAAGATTTGTGCGTTGAATGCGACCTATACAATAATTCTTCACCACCAGATGAAAAAAACAACTTCAAGAAAAATATGAGACACATCAACCTGGAAAAAAGAGGCAAGGGATGAAAAGATCAAAGACGTAGCAGAGTCCCGAACTAATGGCCAAAATAGCGTCATTAATGTAGCTGTATATGATTTGCAGGCTGTTTTACCGCTTTCTTGCGGAAATGTGTCAACTTTCTATTATAAACGAAAGTTTGGCAATGTACAATCGTACAGTCTATAATATCACTGAAAATATTGCAAACTGATACATGTGGGACGAGAGTCAAGCTGCATGAGGATCCAATAAAATTGGTAGCTGTGTACTCGATTACAATGCATGTGAAAAATATCACCACAATGAGCATTTTATTTTTTACAGTGACAATTGTGCCGGGCAGAATAAAAATAAATACATTGCTGCAATGTATTTATATGCCACCGGGAATTCACAAAAAAATTACAACGATCTCTCATAAGTTTTTGGTCACCGGGCATAAACAAAATGAAGGCGATATCGTCCATTCTACAATTGAGCAGCAGAAGACCAGGGCTCTAAAAAGTGGACCAATATTTGTGCCCAGCCAAATAATTACCATTGTACAAACAAGTAAGAAAACAGGACAACCATACATAGTTAAACCCATGACGACAAATAATTTTCTCAACATGAAAAAACTAGCAGATGAAATCGGTAAAAATTACAACACGGATGAAAATGGAGAAAAAGTTTTGTGGCAGAAGATTAAAGTTATAAAAGTAGACAGAGACTATCCATACATTATTTTTTTTAAAACCAGTTATGAAGAATGTAGGAAATTGAATGTTCGACAACAGCAAATAGGCAAACCGTTACCAATAGATGGTCTCAATATATCCAAAGCATATGAAGAGTGGCCAAAAATAACGACAATTAAAAAGAAGGATTTGCTTTCCTCTACACCGCTAAACATCGTGAATTTTATTATGATTTTTTGCTTCTCTTCCAAGTGATTTTTAAATTTAATTTTATTTTCCCATTAAATTAAATAATTAAGTATTTTTTTGTTGTTTTGAACTAATAATTGTATTTTTCTTTTTTTTTCAATAAATCTTTAAAGATTGTACCATAACTTAATATTTTGAAAACCTTCCTTTACAGTGCCCAACAAATTAGTTGAAATTATTAGAGTGATGGTAGGGAAATTTACATAGAAAGTATTGAGTTGATTCAAATTTTACCATGAAATTGTCAAATATCCTAATAAAATACAGTCGTAACTCAGAAATATTCAAATATCTCCGTTTGTATATGTTTTAGAGAAAAATGATGAATACAGTTGAAAATAGATCATGTTTTTCCATAAAAATGAGTAATAATTTTTACATTCAGACTTTTCCTGTATTTACAAAGAATATTTGAAACTTCAAATGGCTCTCCTGCAAAATGCCAATTTTTGACTTACTACAGTATTTTACTGGGGGTGCGATATATCTTTTTAATGTTTTTATATAATTATCTACCTAATTAATAATTAAAATACTTTATAATGACTATTACCAAAAAATGTCTCAAATTACAAGCATTGTATTTTTCTGTTATGTGCCTTTTGTATTAATAATGAGAATTATTAAAAAAAATGAAAGTTGATTAGGTAAATTAAAATTTTAAATAAATTCGTTTCATTATCAAACTTAAATGGCTTACGAATTATAATAGTATATTTATATATATTATTATAATACAGTATATTTACGCTAACAAAATACATACCATTAATTTATTGAGATAGCATTGATCTCTTGATAAAACTGTATATATTATAAGATAGTCCTCATCACATTAATGCCCAATGAATAACTATAAGCATAAGTATTTTAATGTTTAATGATGGCGTAAGTTAATGATACAATCCAGTGACTTGCTGACAAAAAGGCGTATGTAAGTATTGCTTTTGTTTTAATTGATATAGTATTATACAACTTAAAATACTTAAATGTTACCAATTAATTCATAAAATACTCTAAAAATGACATGTCAATCAAAAGAAAATGTGTAAAATATCTTATTCTGCCTCTCCCTCAAAACTGTGTTTTTAGACTTACGCCCCTTTGTCATATTGACGACGAATTTGTGGAATATAATAATTTTATTCATAATAATAAAGGTAATAATTAACCAACTTGATATTTTAGAAATGCCAGTAGGATTTTGCTATTTACATATCAATAAATTAATGATGCTTTCAATAAAATTGTTAATAAAATGTTTTCTCTAATGAAATGATTTGATAATATAATATAAACCTTATTTGAGGATAACGCAGTTAAAGTAAAAAAGTCGATACGTATAGAAAATCCATTGAATTACAAATTTACTCTTCTTCAAATTTAAAATACGTTAGTGCACGCAAGTCTCAGAAATCAACGCAAATTTATAATCTAATATATAAAAAATAATATTTGTGTGTTTGTGTGTTTGTTTGTTCGTATTTAATGCGCAGCCATACCGTTCATCCGATTGCGATAAAACTTTGTAAACTTATTGCTTGCACTTGCAAGAAGAGTATAGGCTATACTAATATATAAAAATGAATGTCTGTCTGTCTGTATGTCTGTCTGTCTGTGTGTCTGTCCCGTATGCGTTCCTATACCATTCATCCGATTGCAATGAAATTTTGGTAAGTGGTTGTATGCATACCCATAAAGGTTTCTGAATTAGAAAAATCATCATCTTCTTCTTCTTCTTCATTATATTTTCTCTTATTCGTATGGTTCCTATACCATTCATCCGATTGCAATGAAATTTTGGTAAGTGGTTGTATGCACACCCATAAAGGTTTCTGAATTAGAAAAATCATCATTTTCTTCTTCTTCTTCATTCTATCTTCTTTTATTCGTATGGTTCCTATACCATTCATCCGATTGCAATGAAATTTTGGAAAGTGGTTGTGTGCACACCTATGAAGGTTTCTAAATTAGAAAAATTATCATCTTCTTCTTCTTCTTCATTCTATCTTCTTTTATTCGTATGGTTCCTATACCATTCATCCGATTGCGATGAAACCTTCGTCAGTTGTTGCGGTAACACCCGCAATGGTTTTTGAATTAGTACAACTATCTTCTTCTTCTTCTTATTCTATATTCTTCTATTCGTATGCGTTTCTATTCCATTCATCCGATTGCAACAAATTTTTCGTCAGTAATTGTGCCAACACCCGCGAAGGTTTCTGAATTGGTACAACCATCTTCTTCTTCTATTCTATCTTCTATTCGTATGCGTTCCTATACCATTCATCCGATTGCAATGAAATTTTGATCAACTGTTGTGCTCACGCCGCAAAGGTCTCTGAATTGTTACAACTATTTTCATTTTCTTCTATTCTATCTTCTTCTATTTGTATGCGTTCTTATACCATTCATCCGATTGCGATGAAATTTTGACCAGTTGTTGTGAGCACTGAATTAGTACAACCATCTTCTTCTTCTTCTATTCGTATGCGTTCCTATACCATTCATCCGATTGCAATGAAACTTTGGTGAGTTGTTGTGCCCTTGCCCGAAAAGGTTTCTGAATTACTACAATCATCTTTTTCTTCTTCTATTTGTATGCGTTCTTATGCCATTCATCCGATTGTGATGAAATTTTGACCAGTTGTTGTTCGCAAGCCCGCGAAGGTTTTTGAATTAGTACAACCATCTTCTTCTATTCGTATGCGTTCCTATACCATTAATCCGATTGCAATGAAACTTTGGTGAGTTGTCATGCGCATGCCCGCGAAGGTTTCTGAATTAGAAAAATCATCTTCTTCTACTATTCGTATGCGTTCCTATACCATTCATCCGATTGCGATGAAACTTTTGTCAGTTGTGTGCGGTTTCTAAATTATTATTATATAACATACAAAGTTTGTTGTTTTGTTCCATCCAATTTTGATTTTTTTTTTACTACATATTTATAACATTAATAACGTTTTCATATTTTGGATTCGATTTTAATTTAGTGTTCTTATGTTTGACCTTTACTCCTATTATAATTATTTTCATATTGCCATATTGTATTACACAGATATTTTAATATTAAAGAAATAATTACCTCTTATTATTTTTCAAATATCTAAGATAAATATAACCACGAAGCGACCCCGTGCGAAGCCGGGTACTTCAGCTAGTATTATATAAAATATTAGCTTCAAAGAAAATTGGCCGCAATGGATATCTTTTATTGAAGATATTTTGTTTAACAATTGCATTGTTTATTTTTTAGTTGATACATTATTGACGATGTAACTCATTTATTTGGTTGTAAATATAATAAATTATTTATTATAATTGTATATTTTTATAATAACAAAATAAATACGTATGTATTAAATCTCGTATTTAATGTTGTTTGTCAAAAAATAAAGATGTGATCAATACGATATAAAAATATTGTTTTGTAATAATTTGTCATAGTGGTTAATTATTTTGTTCAAAATCACAGTTCGAATATGCCCTTATTGCTATGCAGATAGAATTAATTTTCACATTTTGTCATTTTACTTTGGAAACATTGTTTGACACAGACCGGATGATCTGAAGAGACTTGTAGTTTTGGGTAGCCTAAGTTTTGGGTAGCGAAGTAAATAAAGAGTGTCGTCGCGCTAGAGCGACAAGGTGAAAGAGCTGACTTGGAGCAGTCATCACTCTGCCCTGAGAGAAGCAGAGTATGGAGAGGGGTGGAATATCTTGGTCGCTCAAAAGATGACAGAATTTCATGGTGATCACGATCCTAAGCCACGAGGGAACGACTAATAAGAAAAAAATGCACTGTGATTTAAGTATTTAATCACATTCATATTTTATATTGATATATGTACAGAATAATTAAATATATGTGCCCAGACAAAGATGTCGGTTACTAGGGAATTTTTTTCAATAATGCTGATTCAGTCAGTTAGTCAATAAACATAAACAATGATATAAGTCCGACACTAACATACTTAGTATAAATTCTTTTTAGTTCTTCTGATAGACCTTTTACAAAAGCTCAGTATGTGAATAATCGGCAGCAGAGAATAAATTTGCTTCCTAGAAGTGATACTTTCTCCGAATTACTTAACGGATAATAAATAAGCTGTAAGCTTTACGATTTAAGCTAACTTTTAGCGATTCATAAAATCAAATATTCCATTTTATGTCAGTACTCTATATAATAAGTTAATCTTTCTCACATGTTATAAGTCGTCAGAATTATTATTCTATATACTGTCATGTATAGGATGATATTCTTATAACTACTATATATTATTTAGTATCGAATATAGATAGAGAATATCATACGAAGCGTGTATTTATAAATTCTGGCGTGCACACACTGGTGGGCCAATGGATCTGGTCCCCGGCCAGGATCAAATAAAAATAAACACATTCTAAAGAAGTGGGTGAACTAAAAAGAATATAGCTTTACTGCTAACATTGCCATGCAAGATGTCTAAAAGAAAAGGTAGCGCCCCGCGGATGACACAAACGGACACTCACGATCCGATTTTTTTTGGGTGCCATCTATCATATTTTCAGGATCAAAGCGCATAGTGTCTAAAGCACATAATTTAGAATAATGTAAATGTAATGTATTTGGAAAAGTGAACGTCAATAAAACCGGCTATAAACATGCCACATAATCGTGAAGTTCGATAGTTTTGACGGAAAATAATATGACGTGTAGAGCGACGCCGAGCGAGAGAAAAAGATGCAATTTGTTTTATGTAACATCGGTCGGAAATCAAAACGGTAATAATAATAAAATTCACTTATGTGATTCGTGGGCAGTAGAAAAAATCGCAATCTGCGAAAGTTTTTGATTGTATATTTCGTTCAAATCAATTAACGCATTATTACTATCTAATTCAATAATATGAAACAATAATCATTTTCTATAAAAAGTTTACCATATTTTACTCGATGTATAAAGTACGATCTAAATTTACAGTTTCGTGTGACAGTCTCACTATAATTGGCCTTGAAATAACAAAATGGCAGATACAGATGAATATAACTTTCAAAAAATGACTGCGATTTTTTTATATTTAAGGTTCCAATTCACAGATCACATTATGTGCTGTCACGTGCTGTCACAGTAAGTTTCCGCTACCTACGGGAACAATGTGTAATGTCGTTATTCTTGATATTTAAAATGTTCTCAGACTGATGATCCCATCCCGTACATTTTAAACTTTTAAACGAATATTGTCACTTATAAAAATCTGCGCAAAATCACCAGTACAACAATGAGGTCACCTCACACATACTGCGCTACATCGACACCCGCACGACTCAATGGACGTTTTTTTAACATTTTCTACATGCCTAAATATTTTCGACTCATGTCAAAATCGCGCAAATGTACTTTGTTTTTAGTGGTTTTCTCTATGGATTTTCTATTAACCTATTATCTATTATCTATGGCGTGCAGGTTGGGTTCTGTTCAAAATATTATCTGTGGATGCAATATCGCAAGTAATTTTAACGTGCGCACACGTAGAAACTGGTAAACTTAATTGAAATTAGCATGAATGACGAATGATAATTAAAAATACTAATAAATTAGAGTTGGCACTCTCCATCATTGAATTTATAGAGATAATGATCATTTAAATCATCAAAATGTAACAGTACGTGACGTGACCATAATGTAATTGCAGTGTTAACCTTCAATCGACGGTGAAAGATGATGTTCCTCTATTGAACAACCCTGTATTACGTATTTAATATATCTACCCAATACGACATACAGCCATAAACATACACCTATGCTTATAAGGAATTGTTTTGCATTTTTCTGATAAAATTGAAATTCATATTGTACTTACCTACCTACCGATGAATTTAAAACCAGCAAAAGCATTTTAGAAAAAAATGGGTCTACCGAAATTCCTCTTTTTGTATTCGGTTGTATGCCGTAAATACCTGAAATAAGGTAGGTATAGAAATTCTTGCGAGCTTTGCCAAAATATCAAAGGGTACCTACCACTAGTCATTTATGAGCATTTTCATAGGAGTTGCCATGTCTTCTTTCATACTAATTAAAATATGATTCAATATTGTATCTTGTAGCACTATAGAACCACCTCTGGAATTTCCGTTGAAGAAGAATAACTACTTGTTATATTTTAGCAGTGTTTCCTAAACTTAGAACATAATTTTACTTTGGAAACACATGTTTTATCGGTGTATTAATATACATACCTTCGTATTGATATACGAATATTGGGAACTGTAATGCCAGACGGTTATAACTGCAGTTTTTTCACTTTTAAAATTTTTTTCCATAGTTTCAAATTGCACATTCTTTGATATGGCAAAATATTAGAGCTGTAACTTAATTGGTCACAAAGTAACGTTAACGATATTTGTATCTCACGAAAATGTAAAAAAAAGTTGATATGGCAAAAATATATATCTGCTTAAACTACAAGATGGTTATAACTTATTTTTAAAAGAAATGATCAAAGGTTTCTGTTAAGATATTAATTCCGCTCATTTTGATAGAAAATACTTCAAAATATCTTATAAATTAACTTTTGTCAGACGGATTTAAAAACTTTGTTTTTGCTCTCCTGTAAAATTGTGTAAACAGCAGTTATAACCGTTTGCCATCACAGTCCCGTAAAACTCTGACACAATAATATGATCTAAACTAATATAGTTAGGTAACAATTTTTATATAAAGTATCTATAGTTATATTAAATATTGTAGGTAAATGTAATTTATCTAAAATGTGTACCTATATTATCAAAGGTACATAAACGAATTCGTAAAATTATAAATACAAAAAAGCAAAATTGGTTGTTTCAGAGCTCGGGGCCGTAAAAAATTCGCCCAGCTCCATATACAAAACTTTATATTACTTAACAGCGTTTATATTGTTAAAGCGCCAGAAAAAAAGAAGAAGAGAAGAAATATCATATATTATACATATTTTTAAAATCGTTTCACTACTACAGAAGCTGACAGTGACAGCTGATAGTATATTACGAGCCGCCAAATTAATATAAATAATTTATTAATAACATTTTTTTATCAACTTTTACATCAAATGTTTTCGAATATGTTTCTTATTTCGAATATTTTATTTTTAAAAACTTCATTGATTTTCCAACGCCTTGACAAAAAACATTTAATGATAAAGCGCTCAACGTTTACTGCCATGGAAATAATAAGTGTTGCTTTTAACGTTCTATAAAATCTACTTCTGGAATTTTCTTATTAATAAAGAAATCTTTTTCGATTGTTTTAGCCCGTTAGCTTTACCCAATGTCCGAGTTGTCGAGTGGTCGCTTCTGTAGCCGTAGGTAATTCAATTTTTATCGTGTGTTTTTTTTATCCATGTAAACCTAATTCCATTTACTCGTACTTCTCGTCAAAAAATCTGCAAGGCTTCGGCCACATAAGCAGGTGCTTCGCTAGTCCTGAACTAGATGCTATGCTTGTCTACTAAAAACACTACTGCCACATTGCAAACTACGTGCTTAAGTACAAATTCATTTGACATTATTTGGGAGCGCTCAAGTCAACAACGACATGTCACTCTCAAAACTAACTCATACTGAAGAAACATCCGCCATCTTGGAAAATCCATAGGCAATAGCAAAATCACTAGGTGAAACAATAAAAATAACCAACACGTTTGTTCGCCGGGTGACTCACGAGGTGACTCATAATCACGTAGCGAGGCGCGAAGCGTGCAGTGTGGCCATTGCGATAGAATAGTGTGCGTTCGTTCACTAGGATATATCACCTAGCACAGTACATAATTATATGCCTAGCACGAAGCCACCAAGCAAGGCACCTGCCTATGTGGCCGAAGCCTTAAGAAACCTGTTTCGGGAGGCGGTCAAGACCCACATTGGATTCTAGAGCTAAACCAAAAAATAATTATGACAAAATACATAGTATTTCATCCTTAGATGCACGCGTAAATGGTTACTTAGGTATTAGTGGACGTGAGTAAAATATAAAAGTGAATCATTATTATTATTAGAACGTCTTATTTATGTACATATAATAAATAGATTTACCATATTTATCAATAAGTACAGTGAAATATTAGTGTTTTGTGTATATTCTCACCAGTGGCGCACCCGGGCAAGGGGCCCTGGCACACCCCAAAAATAAAAATTATCAGAATGATTTTAAACATTGAAATTGAAAGCCAATAAACTATAAAAAATATGGCAAAAAAATAATTTGTAATTCTCCAGCACCCTTTTTAGGAAAATTTCTTAGATCTTAATTGTTAACACAAAATTTTCAAAACACTTATGGCGGGTTTTTTTGAAACCCAATCCCTAATGGAACTGTCAACAAATTCTCGGTGTCCACCCGAATTCCGGAGTGGTGTAGGTCATGGCTGGGGAGGGCTGACAGGGCTCTAGCCTGGGGGCCCGGGCTGTGAGGGGCCCGGCGTGTTGGGTTGACCAGATAAGTGAGATAAACACACATCATAAATTAGTTTTAATAGTAAAAAAAGATGTATTAAAAATCGCTCATAATTCACTGTATAAGTACCCTTAATTTGAACCAAAACAGAATTTCAAAAACGTTGATGTAGTATTTCACACTGCTTTTAATCTTATCGGTAGGTAGGCGACCCGCCAAATATCCTAGCCTGAGGGCCCGTTTCAGGATGTAGGGGACATGGTGTAGGTACACCGAGTGCAATAGACAAAAGACCGACAAACGATAAATTAGGCTGTGTTGTGTTGAGTAGGTTTGTGTATAAGTAAATGCAATAATATTTTTTTTCCATTTTCAATTAATATTTTGGAACCTCAATATTAAAAAACAAAAAACCGACGATAAACATTCACCGAAAAAACGAGTACACCCACTACAGTCGGTGGTGGAGTAAATCAAAAGAACTTTTTTTTCAGTGGAATTCGGCATAAAAATATTGTAGCTCTCGTCTAGATCAAGCGGGTAGCACAGCACTATTTGAGTAATTTTTTAGCATAGGTACTAGCTGCACATGTCCAGCATGGTCGCTGGACGGTTCAACGGTTATCGCCACTATGCATCCAATTTAATAAAAACTAGGAGAAACTGTACAAATATGCCGCCGTGTATTGTGAAAATATGTAAAAATAATTATATGAAAAAGAAAAGAGCCTATGGGACTAATTTACATTCTCCTCTTTGGGCTACCCCCAATATTAAATCCTGAGTGCACCACTGATTCTCACAAGATACGGTATGTAACCACGCAGCATTACGAAAAGTTGCGGTTTGCCGATTTTCAGCGTATCGCTTAGAGCAGTGGTTTTACGCCCCCCTTCAAATCTTGGCTCCTTCCCTTCCTTATTTCATAAAATAATACCGGCAATAAACTGTAAACATATAGTAATGAAATAAATGAAAAATGTAATTGTTACGATAATATCAGGGTTTTTTTTCGACCATGTCTGATCCTAATAGGATCATAATATGGGCCTCCACAGAGTAGAGCAGGGGAGGGCAAACTGCGGCCCGCGGGCCGCATGTGGCCCGCCGGGTATTTTTTTGCGGCCCGCCATCATTAATTGTACTTCTGATTACGAATAACTTTTTTATATATTTTTTAAAAAATATTGACAATAGATTAAAATTTGAAGAATTTGTTGTTTCATTAATGTATTATCTCAGCATGTCTTCCTTGCGTCTCGTCTCACACTATGTAACCACTATCTTCTATGTTGAACATCGTGACACATTTAAATACTTTTAACTCTGCGTTGCAAGGAAAAAAAATATATGCCCACGATATGGTGAAGAGTTTGAATGGATTTCAATTAAAACTCAAGTTGTTCCTTCGACAAATATCGAATAAGAACGTGGACTACTTTCCAAATTTGAAGTTGCTGAATATACCAGAATATAAATTTGAAGAATATGGTTAAATTATTAAAGCTCTGAATGACGATTTTTTACAAAGATTTGGTGACTTCCGAAAACTTGAGACAAGTTTAGCAACAGTAGGTACGCGATCCATTTTCAATAGATATTGATAGTGTACTGACAGAGCTACAACTTGAGATTATTGGTCTGCAGTGTGACACTGATTTAAGAGAATTGCATCGTCGTGAAGATATATTCAAATTTTACAATGTCCTTAATTCAGACAAATTCGAACAACTTAAAGATTAAGCAAGAAAAATGTTCGTTGTTTTTGGATCAACCTATATATGTGAACAAACATTTTCGATCATGAACCTCAATAAAAATTCTTTACGATCAAATATCTCCGATGCCCATTTACAAGCAGTTTTGAAAATATCAACTACAAAATTAACACCTGAATTTGAAAAAATGTACAACACTTTCATTCTCCTCATTAATTTTTTTGTAATATTTATTTTTCGTGATAATAAATAGTGTATATCTAAAAATGGTATTTTACTTGCGGCCCGCCGCTCATTTTGAATTCTTGAATTTGGCCCTCTATCCAAAAAGTTTGCCCGCCCCTGGAGTAGAGGTTTGTATTACCTAACAGATTTTGTTTTTTGTTTTTACGAGAAATGGATGTAAGCCACTTGCTCAACCTATTAGGTCCATACCCTGACTCACACACAAATTTAAAAACAATATGTGTACTTGCCATGGTTTTACTATTATATATAATTGATTTTTTTAATGCAATGGATGTGCTTGTTTATTTAACAAGTTCAGATGTCATTGAGGAGAGTGCTACTGGTAGCTCATTTTTTCCTACTAAACTGTCTATATTAGGCTGTATTAGGCTCTATATTTGGATATCACCGCAGCTAATGTAGAAAATCCTGTTTTGCATAATTATAATGTTACGAATGGCAGTAGTACCAACTTGCATTGCTTTACGTGTCAATGTATTAATTATGCTTCACATCGATGCAACCAAAATTAAGGCCTTATCACGCGTTCTCCAGGTACAAGTGACATAATTGAGCCATCCACATACACTCGCGAGGTGTTATCTCTTGCGCGACAAGCGCAAGCGATTGCGAGACTTTCGACAATACGAAGTTTATAATAGTCATTCCAAAATTAATTGCCACCGCGTCGCGCTCGAGACGAGAGTTTTTATGGCTATTCCATAATAAATTACGTCACCTAACTTGTACACCGCCGAGCATACATATTGCAAGTTATCGCGACATACAGAATCTCAAAGGAACCGAATGCCACAACTGAGTTGTCATGCTTTCTTCTTGCACTCGCGCTTTTTTATGCCAATTAAAAATGTGTTATGTCACCTAGCTTTTACGCATAATTGAAACGCGTAAGATGAGCGCAGTACATTTTTTGGCACTCGTAAATAAAGCTCGATGAGGATCGATCCATCGTCATCTGGATAAGGTCTAAGCTAGGGTTTTTTTCAATAAAGTAGCGCATGATAATTCTATCAATAATTTTTACTTTTCAATAGTAGTCAATCCAAATACATCATCTTCTCCATCGACAAATGGATTCCATATGGACGCAAACTTTGTAAAATCAAGATCTTCGAAATAATGTGAAAAGTGCATAAGCAAACCACCCAAGTCTTCAGAAGGTAAACTGAATATTATTTAACTCGACTAATTATTTTTTTAAGACTATAAAACTTCTTATTATACATTTTATTAACCGACTAATTATTACTGTTACACGTAATTTTTGGTGGTCATTTCATCCCTTTTTGTGGTTTATTGCAATATCATTCTGCGCAATGTATTTCTACCACACACATATACTAAAATACATAAATATTATATTACGATACATAAATACATAAATATTATATTACGTGGCAAAATAATCCTTATATTATATATTAGATTTCAAAGATTTCTCTCTTTGAAAATAGGTATATTTTTTGAAAAAATGTTTATCATGGTAGGTAATATTATAGTTGTTAATTTAAAAAATAAATAAAAATAGAAGAGTAAACCGCTTCTTTGAAGACACTGCATTACAAACGAGAAGGTCGCGGTATGACGAATTATATTAATCATATTCACAAAGGTAATGTAGAGAGAACTGAATGTTTTGACAATACTGGATAGCGTAGTCTTAATAAATTATGTTACCAAAATGAATAAAATGCATCTGCTAAGATATTTTGTCTTCAAATTTTATATAATATGACTCTACAACTTGGAAGGTAAAGGCACAACATAGATATATGCTAGACGTTTTTGAAATGTGATGCCCTAGACCAGGGATGGCGAACCTTTTTACATACATGTGCCAAAATTTCCGAAATATTATTTTTTGACTGTCTGACGTGCCGAGTAGTTCGAGCAGAAAAAAAATGATAAAATAGTTACAAGAATTCTAATAAAAAGTTTAAAAATTATAAGTAAACAATTGAGTTCTTGAGTATTATTACTTTAATACCTACTTAGTTTGGCTCTTTACGCACAAAACTGACGTTAAAATTTTTCGGATCAGACGAGGCATCATCTCCCTACAGTGGTCTCAAGCATTGTAAAATGATTTTAAATCGATCAAAAGCAGAGATTCGCGACACGGCTTACCCCGCAGCCTGATGCGATCAGTGCTATAATATTATTATGTGTGACGCATAACACCTAAGGACCCATCTATGCAATTTAAATTAATTATAATGCTTATTCTTCAAGAGTATCAGCTGCCTGTTTTTTTAAGACAATGCGATATGTCATTTATGCACGAATTTCGTCGTTTCCGTTTGCGCATCGATTGATAAATATTATTCGTAAAAATATTATTAATTATCGAAGAAAATACGCATTTTTAATATTATATTATAATTTATATTTAGGTAATATTATATTATAATTTTTGTAAAAAAATATCTTTTAAATATTGTACTTACTTATCTTTTTTCCCCTCTTCAATACAAAACATTCGCGTGCTATGCAAAATCATCTCGCATGTCACTAGTGGCACGCATGCTTTAGGTTCACCATCCTGACCTAGACGGACGCTTAGAGTTTTGTAGATAGCTAAACGAATTAACAATTCCATGACCACCAAACTCCAGATTCGAGATAGACTATCTTCGGTTTCTCCAATTTTCGGTCATATAGCTCACAGGCAGAATGAAAATATTGAAAAACTCGTGATATTGGTTCAGGTTATTAGTCGGAGAAGACGGGAGACTTTCCTCCAAATGGAATGATCAAATCAAGTTTAATCTGTGGAAATGACGATCAGATGGCTAAATCATCCAGATTTTCAGTTATGGTGTCATGTTACTTTGTATTAATAGTGTATTATTTTCAAAATACTCAGTTTAACAACAAAATTTATAAATCAATAAATATTGTACTAGTTTATACGTGCCATAATAATTTTTGTTATGAGAATATCATGAAAAATGTATGACACCTTTCCTCTTAAACCAGAGGTCATATATTAATTGCGAATGATAATAAAAATCTGGGCTCTTTTAATTAAGGTAAACGAGAATGGACCGTTGCCGTCGCCCGAGGTAGGGAGCTAAAATTGGGAGAAACGTTGCCTTCAACCTCCTTATTGATCAAAATCTCCATCGATCCGGACGACGCGAAGATTTAGTTTCTATTTTTAATGTTTACGGAAATCTCGCCCAATTTGGTTTGAAATTATTTTATACTTCGATAAAATTAGAGCTAAAGAATTAATAAATCGTAATAAATATAAAACTGTTCATACAATCTTAAATTAAGTAATATTTTAATAAAACAACAAAAATTTGGATGCGTGATATAAACAACAATTAACATTTTTTTTAATAAGCTTTCGAGAAATTCAGTTAGTCTACATAAATAAATATCATTACGGATGGTCCTAAAACTTGTTGAATCAAATATTAAAAAAAAAAAAAACTTTTAAGGCAACGTTATTCTTTTTTATTGTAACCTATTATGTATTTTTCCTCCATGAAAAAGATCAAAAATTACGTTTTCTAGTACACCCACATACAGTTCAATCACTTCATAAAATATATTTTATGAAAAAGTTTCTATCAAAAGAATAATAAATTGCCTACATAACGATTTTTAAGCCCATTCGTTAGAGAGAAAAAAATGAAGCTGATTATTACTATATAAGTTAAGTCCAGCATACAGAGGGGTAGTTTGGTATCCAGACCGCTCCGAGAGTTTAACGAACACATCGTTTTTAGAATATAAATGCCAATGTTGTGATATTAAAATTATTTTGTTATAGAATATTACGAAGCATGCCATTTTATTCACTGTTTGTAATAAATAAAATTATATGGTTATAATAATTAATCAATTAAATATGGTACTAAAGATATTGAAAAAAAACTTCTTCTACTTATAGAAATGAAGCTTGAAGGTATGCATTATAATGGTATAATATGTAGGTATAATGGTCCAATGATGAGGTTACCTATATAAATCAATTTCTCAAAGTTTTACATGTCCGGACGAAGTCTTTTGAAATAATATTTGTATTAAAAGTTTAGTAAATTGAATTACTCGTATTTATTCTCAATAATTAGGTATGTTGAACATACATAACTTGAAAAACCTAAGATATATAATAACCACTAAAAAAATGACATTTGAAAAAATACGCTGGTCGACGGGATTTGAATCCGTATATCCAATGGTATCGCGCCAATATGCTTTAACCAATTAAGCTACGAGCCTCCTACTTAATTGAGATAATTTAAACAATTCAAACATTAATTTAGTAGGTCCTACATGAAATTCTTATCAAATTGCGTTATTGTTGACTATCGGTTTTTGTATTTTAAATTAAGGAATATTATATAAAAGCATATTGGCGCGATACCAGTATACGGGTTCAAATCCCGTCGAGGATTGTATTTTTTTCAAATGTGATTTTTTCCAGTGGTTATATATATATATATATCTGATGTGTTTTCAAGTTATGTATGTTCAATATAATATGGAATGTTACATTCTCAAATCTCGTAAATTATTTGTGGAATAAAAGAAATTGTTTATTAAAAATTATGTATGTGTATAAATAACATTACCTACGTATTCATTTTTTCATAACCTGCTTTTGCTATTTTAAATAGTATAAAAGTTTATTTTTACCGCAAAGATGTCAGTCACAGAAGATTACTGCATTATGACTAAAAACGGAAACAACATAAAACAAGCATATTTTTAAAAGACGATAAAATGTATTTTAGTACCTAATATTATATATATTATATAGCCTTGGGTCCCAAGTTCGAATCCTGGGTCTGGCATGTACACATATTGTTTTCCAATTGGTGTGTATCAGGGTATGGACCTAATAGGTTGAGCAAGTGGCGGACATCCATTTCTCGTAAAAAACAAAATCTGTCAATACAAACCTCCACTCTGTGAAGGCCCATATTATCCCATATGGATCGGACATGATCGGATATATATAAAACATATAAATGAAGTATAAGCCGCTTAAATCTCAGTTAAGTAGGTGCCAATGTATACATTTTATTTAATACTTCTATGGTATAAATTAATATAATATAATCATATTATTTTATGATGTTTTCAGATTTTTTTTAATATCCAATACCTAATTAAGATAAAGTAAAAAAAAAACAAGATAAATTATAATAAGTATCTATCTCAGAAATAACAAACATTACAATAATATTACAATTTAAACAGTTGAAACTGATTTTATGGCAATTGAATTGTTGATTAATGCGTTTTTAATAAATTTTAAATTCGTTTCATTGTCCGAGTTTCGCCTTTCGGCATCTTCATGTTCTATAAGTTTCTTTATTTAAAAACAAAACATTGTGTACATAACGAATCAGAATTCAAGACGTTCACAACTACCTGCACAACCGATATATTTACCTGGGAAATAAATCAGAAGAAAATAAAATATTTATAGTATTTCATGTTCATGCTTAGTTTGTTTGATTCACGTAACTCAGTATATATTATACGTATTGGTTTTATTTTCGCCCACGTCCAAGTGCAAATAAATGGACCTACCTATCTGAAAAATCTTATTTTGCATTCGTATTTTTTATAATGAATTTACATTAAACTGAACATATTATTTAATACATATACATGTATATATTATAAGTGTGTGTGTATTGTATTATTGGCATCTGAAAATTTGAGTCCTGTCAATAATATTGTTGAAAGGAAAACAGCTGAAACGTCAGAATTGTTGATTTGCTTAACAACCACTTGTTAATAATACACTGAAATTCCCTTTAACATTATGGACAAAAAACGTTAGAAGCTAGAAGGCTTCATCTTTTATGATGCAAGATCTTTGGTAGGTAGGTAACTACTGATCACATGATCCTGGCACCCCCCAAACATAAAAATTATCAGAATGGGCTTAAACATTGAAATTGAAAGCCAATAAACTATACATTGGGATTTGTAATTCTCCAGCACCCTTTTTAGAAAAATTTCTTAGATTTTTATTTCTAACACAAAAATTTCGAAACACTAATGAAAATACTAATAAATCCCTAATGGAACTGTCTAAAAATTCTCGGTGTCCATCCGAATTCCGGAGTGGTGTAGGTCATGGCTGGGGAGGGCTGATAGGGCTCTAGCCTGGGGGCCCGTCGTGTCGGGTTGACCAGATAAGTGAGATAAACACACGTCATAAATTAGCTTTAATAGTAAAAAAGTCCCCTGCGGCGCTATTATACTTCATGGCCATGAACATTTTAAATTATATAGGTAATTGTGTAATATATTTTCTGAGTATTATGTGTCGACAGCTTCATTATTAAAGTAAAGTAGATGTATTAAAAATCGCTAAAAATTCACTGTATAAGTACCTACTCTTAATTTGAACTAAAAAAACATTTAAAAAACGTTAGTTTAGTGTTTCACACTGCCTTTAATCTTAGCGGTAGGTAGGGGGCCCGCAAAATATCCTAGCCTGAGGGCCCGTTTCAGGATGTGGGGGCTATGGTGTAGGGTGTAGGTACACCAAGTGCAATAGACAAAAGACCGATAAACGAGAAATTAGGCTGTGTTAATATGTTGAGTAGGTTTGTGTGTAAGTTAAATGCAATAATACCTTTTTTTGTCCATTTTCAATTAATATTTTGGAACCTCAATATTAAAAAACCAAAAATCGACGATAAACATTCGGCGAAAAGAACGACTACACCCACTACAGTCGGTGGTGTTGTAAATCAAAAGAACATTTTTTTCAGTGGAATTTGGCCTAATTATTGTAGCTCGCTATACCAAGCGGGTAGCACAGCCGATAATATTTGAGTAATGTTTTAGCATACTAAAGAGAAAAAGAGCCTATAGGACTAATTCACTTCCTTGGGCTCCCCCCAATATTAAATCCTCCACTGCAGTGCGTCTATTTGCTCGATTTCAGTGACGATTCTCAAGGTTTGGTCAATTGTTTTTTTAATTGATAATGAAGTATTTAAAGTTTACCTCGGTTAGTTATCGTCTCATTATTATTATTGCACTGGGCGCCCTGCGAGAGTTTGTGAAGGGGTAGTGTGTACTGTGTTTTTATTCTGTGTATCGTAAATATTTGGGGTAAACAGCAGTGGTAAACGACACTTTCAAGAAAACCTTTAACTGATTATTTTGTCTTAATATTAAATATTTATAATACCTATATATTTTGTTAAAATGGTGTGTACATCATCATTGCTTCGTTTTCATTATTTTAATATTAAAACGTTCAATAAAATAACATACTTGTCATAAAAGTACATGGATATACACAGTTCAGAATGACATAGACATATGTCTCATCTGAGAACTGTGAATCTACCACTCGCTCACGTACGTTATCTATACCGCGTACTCCAATTTCGTCCTTGACACCAGTGTTTTCCAATATTAAATACAATACTAATAGGACAAATTCATGAAAATAGGAGAAATATTTCCTGAACCGTTAATGCAAAAAAAAATGTTCCTAAGTTTTAAAATCTTGTATTATAACTGATTATAACTGTCTGATTGTGACTACAAATACGATATATACCATTCAAATTCTATTGTTAATAGAAATAATCAAAAACCGCTCTGTAAATAAATTGTTAATAATCAAATCTGATAAGTCTTTCGTATTTATTTTTGGCATGAATTTTCCTGGTGAATATGATATAATTTTTAGAATGAACGGTCTTAATTAGATAACCCATTTTTTATGTATGCTTCGTTCTTTTGTTGTAGAATCTAAGGCATTTTTTTTCTTTCTTTTGACCATATTCCAATAGAATTCCAATAGAATAGGCCATACATAGAGTAGAGGTTTGTTTTAATAGATTTTTGTTTTATGAAAAATCGATATTAGTCACTTGCTCAACTTATTAGGTCCATATTCTAACTCCAATACAAATTCTATAAAAACCAATGTGTATATTTTACAGACCCATGATTTGAACCTGGGCCTCACGACATTATAAACAGACGTGTAAACCGCTCGGCCATCGTAGGCGTAACATATTTATTGAAGAAAAAACCCGATATGCATAGAATACTAATCACTAAATAGCCGTTCTTCAGACTTATAGTAATATAATATTATATAATTAGTGTACCTATATAGCAGTTAATAATAGTGCACACGTAAGTTGTGCATAACGATATTATTATTTGCTCATGACGGATAACCTGAAATAAAATCAGCATTTAATGGTAACTGGTGTTATATTAAAATATAGATCAACATCAAAGACTGGCGGCATTAAATACGTCTTATTATATTAATTATTACACTTATTCTTGATATCGATTATCTAACAGACTCAACAGAGATTATCATATCGACATAAATTTACATAAAAAATATGTAACTAATATTTCAAGCTTTAAAATAAAAAATACAAATACTAAAGAAGTTAAACAATAAAACAATAAAACAAGATTCAAATTTTCAATATTATTATAAATTTAAATTGTTAATATGTATTTTTAAATGGGTGTTCGTATATTTAAATGTACATACCTACATATATTTATACATGTACATTGTAGAGTTGGGTATATCCCGAGAAAATCTCAATCTCGAGATTCGGAATTTCCCGAAATGATGAAATTTTGAATTCTCGAGATTCAGGATTTCTAGAAAAGAATTCTCGAGAATTCTCGAGATATCGGGAAATTTAAGAAAATCAGTGTAAAAACAGACATTTTTTTATTTATTTATGTAAGAAGACAAACAAAATAGAAGAAGGAAAACAAAAATAATTCAAACATTACTTATTAAAATGGAAATCGTTGCCTCTGACAATCGCGTACGCTTTTGAGATCCAAAATTCCCCGACGTTGCAAAAATTGCGCTCATTTTGAGTCAACGTTGGCTTAATTGTGTTAAATGCCCCCTCATCAGTCTTTGAACGTTTTGTATTTTCTGTCCACTTTTTTCATATAAAAAATCTTGTCAATGGAAGTCAGTGGAATGACTGTATTATAATTTGATGGTATCTTGGGGGCGCATCGAATATTCTCTGAGGGCGCCGCGTTGCCAATCCCTGCTCTAGATATACTGTATCCACGATCGATTCATATTGTATTCAATTAATAACTGATAAAGCAGCCACTACAATATTCAAAAATAGGTATTCATTTAAAATAAATTTATATTTTGCAGTTTTCACTGTAAGGTATAACATATTTTAATTAATAATTGTCGGGTAATATGAATTTAAAGAATAGTAATAAATTGATTGCAGAAAGTAGTGTTGCCTTGCTAATTAAGATTTTTGGACCTGTCATTTAATAATGCATGGTTTTCATCATTCCGATTACGTAGGCATTCTATGCACGTAGATGTAAAAATATCTTCGACCCTTGATTACCATTTAAAAGATAGAATTTAGAGAAATTCTCTCTTGTAAAAAAGTATTTTACAAAGTGAGTATTGGGAACTTTTATAACGCTTCTAAATCACTTCTGCCAGTTCTGCCCCATGACTACTATCAATTACATAATAGTTGATTAAAAATAGTTCAGGCACTTTCTTTCCTGCTTTTCGATTTCAGTGTACTTGATTAAAAAAAGTTTTAAAATAATATATTGAGGGTGGTAGACCAAAAATCGTTAGGTTCGTTATGTTTAAATAAATCAGTAATAAAGTTAGGTTATACTTTTTTTAGAATGTCGTCATAAGTATCATGGAATACGTAGGGAAGTTTGGGACAAATTTACAACTATAGTTAGGCAGGATTTTTTGTGAAAAATATGTGATGAAACTAATAAAAATCATTTTTTAAATTACCTTCCTGTAGTAACAAATTGTTATTATGTCATTTCGGCTTAGATTTTTTATATTTATGAATTCTTTAAATGCTATGATAATGATTTCTATCGAAAAGAATATAGTCTAAGTATTGTGGAACCTACATCAGGTCCCTGAGGTGGTTAATAAGGATCAGAAAACTTGAACGCGTATTCACAGATAGTGGGTTAAAATACCAGTCTACTGAGAGCGATTATGTTTTTCTAGGTGTTGACCTTGTTTTCCGGATTAGGTATATGTGTATATTCTAATACCTACGAGTCTTTCGCGTAGAGCTACGTCTGCGTGAGCGCGTGTGTACAAAGTATCGAATGTCCCGATATTGCTCATCCGTCTAGTAGAGGAGCAACTGACATCACTCAGCAGACTTGAGAGTGGGTCTATCATTTGGGCCCCGCATCAGTTGAAGTACGGCCTTATAGTGGAGAGAGTCCAAAAGAAATTTCTGAGACTCCTTTACTTTCGGCTGTATGGATATTATCTGTGGCTCTATCCGACTGACTTTCTTTTAGGTATGCATAAAATTAAACATAAAATTAATTACTTAAAATTTAGAAGGAATCTCTATTTAGCTACATATTATTTCCGACTTATGCGCGGCATAAATGTGAACTCTGCCATTTTTGGTGGTGTTGGCTTGTGTGTCTCTGATAATTACCTTAGGAATCGAGGGCATCCGTTGTTTGTTCTCCCAAGGTGCATAACTAACATGCCATTAGTGATTCCAATTGGGAGGACAATAACCATGTTTAATGAAATCGCTTCAGATATTGATATATTCCACTTACGTGAGGTGAATTTAGGTGGACGTTGTTTTGTAAGTTTTTAAGATAGGGTCTATCAATAGTTCACTCTGTGTGCTACTTTTATTTTTGTTATTTTATTTTATGTCTTTTCTTATTTTATTACTTATTGTATTATTAACTCACCCCTATAATCTGTATTTTTATTTAAAAAAAATGTTAACACTTATTTTATGTTATGTCGTGAACGCTATGAATTTATAATTTGTTATGTTAATTATATGTAAAATAAATAAATTTTACTGATTTGATTTGATCACCCTACAGTGCGAGATCATGCATATAGATATACCTGAAGCTAAACAAAAATAAATACGTTTTGACGTGGATAGCAAGAATAACGAAATAAAATAAATGTGTAATCTCCACTAATCATGGCTTTAATAATATGCAGTCGAGACGTCTTTGTACGTCTAAAAGCTTGCAGTATCAATCTGATGGCACACCTGTGTTCCGGTGTTTTTATCACTACCTACAAATAAAAATAAATAATTTATTTGTAATTTCATGTATTTTTTGTGCAAACGCATCAATCTAAAAATTTTATGGTAGTTTGTAATACTTTATGGAACGTTTGATTTATTCATGACTAGTGTTTAATGCACAAAATAAAACCTATAAATTATTATCGAAATATCTAAACATAACATCACGATGAACGCATATTATTTACGCTTCGTCTCTAAACAACGTAATAAAATATTAAAACTGAAACATTGATTGAAAGCAATGTTATTATTATTATTATACTTTATTCGAGGTGATGGTGATGATAAAAAAGATTGAAGAAGTAGTAAAAAAAAAATCAAAATCTATAGTAGGTAGATATACTTGATCCGCACAATGCGACATCCCGTGAAATATCAACGCCTGCATATTATTATCATTCTAGCAGGGAGGGCTATTCTAACTTATCCCTTAATTCCCCTTTAACACAGTGTTAGTATGTCAGTATGTAGATTGTGCCCATATATTTCACCACCATATTGGTATCGGTAGTATTCAACACCATAACGTGAAAACTGAAAATTAATCAAACCAGCAACGTTATTCTACCCATATCAATTAACTCCAAAATCAATACAAAGCGATAAATGTGATGTCGTATTCCGGCAGTTAATTCTTCCGAGAAGTTAACTGTCAGGCGTGATTTTTCTTAATACGCCCACTCATCAGGGCTATTCTGACATATCATTTGAGCTCTTAGCTATCAATGTTGAGTTATACAGTTAACACTTTTACTTGATTCTAATAGGATGTATTCAATGAAGTAATACGCAGTGCGGTGTGTTAATAATTATTGCAGATAACCGATTTTTTTATTGAATACTCCAAGAAATATCCGTGTTATTTTGGAGTAATATAAATAACGAAAACGTGTTTATTGAATTTTTCCAAGAAATATCCGTGTTATTTTGGAGTAATATAAATGACGAAAACGTGTTTATTGAATTTTTCCAAGAAATATACGTGTTATTTTGGAGTAATACAAATAACGAAAACGTGTTTCCGTGTTAACTATTTAGAAGAAACCTGCAGTGAAGATTTGAAGTAAGCAAAGCTCTGACAGAAGAAAAACAACCTGGATGACAAAATTGCTAAGAGCAGCGATATATAGGGAAGAGATAGCCAAAAACATCGTCCAACAATGGATATTCCATATAAATAAGAATATTATTTTACTATATGTACGTATAAGATTATCATTAGGACCTCGCAACTAAGGATGGGTCACGGATTTTTTTCTGTTCCTACGCTGAGTGACCATTTTCCAGATTGGTGCCCCAAGTATACAGCTAGCAGTTATTGATCTTCTTCTGTGTTTTATTGGATTGCTCAAAATTATTCTTTCAGTACCCAAATCCTTATTTTGTTGAAATGTGATGTTATCTTTCTACATCCGTGAGGTTACTGCCAAAAGTTGGTAAGTCTCGAAATCATGTTATGGAGTAATTGCAATTTGAAATTTGACATGCACTCTAAAATCAGGCATACTGCTAATTTCTTTGTGCTTTATTTGCATGTTCTATATATCGGATAACTTTGATTTTTTTTCTTGCATACGTATTTATATACAGACACATAATCCGTTGTTAACTCTAAATATCTAAATTATTCACTTACCAACTTTTGGTAGCAACCCCACAAATTACACAGTAGTGTATCTCTTCCTACAACTGTTGATGTCCCTGATTTCATAATGATTAATATTCAAGGATTCACATAGATAGGTGCGTATGTATCATATTATATTTTTAGCGTAGCTTTTATTATATAAATTTAATTTTCATTTCGTCATCATGAACCTGGAAACCTGTACATTTGCAACCAACTTTTATCAATTATTTGAAGGTACAGAAAAAGTGAGAAATGGCTCTCCTAAAAGGTAATTGGGCATCTCATAATAAACACGCATGCATATAAAACAAATGAAATATCAGTTGGTTATAATATAGATTGCAATTGAATCAGTCGCAAGATCTACATTATATAAATATAACATAATATTACGCATTTAATTCAGCAAAGTGTTTTAATATAAGAAAAAATATCTCATATTAACGATATTGTATGGCAAAAAACTGTTGTATAATTCTGTAAAATGTGAAGTATTTTATCTCGTATGTCTATACAAATAGAAGTGTCGCATACATGAAACACTAATGGATAAGCTTCCCAGATATGAAGAGAATAGGCATACGTATATATTAGCTACTGTTCTTGAATCTGTATAATAGCAACTAATGGATTTGGTTGGGATTAAAAAACAAAAAAACCTTTTGAGGATTCTCACAAGATTGAAAATAGCTAATCTTAAGATGGTGAATATTTACATTTAAATTAGATAACAAGATTTCAATATTAGATATAAAGAAAATCCGATCATTGTTACCTAGATGTAAATAAATACTTTATTATTTTACTTATTTTGAATTCTTGAATATTTCAGTCTCTGCGTATTTATGATATTGTAGAATATTATTGTCAATGGCTGTAGGTTGTAGCACATAAATATGCTCCCTTTGGAAATTGATTGCGTTTTGACCTTTTTGTCTGGGGGACATTTGAGATCTATTTCAGAGGAATGCCCGTAGGGTTCTGTTCCTTCACAACTTCCTTTTGTGGAACATGCTTTGTTATAATTTTCTTAACCACGCGATGTATTGTCATCACTAGATGGTAGGATGGCACAAACGGCTACCTTTTAAACATTAATAATATCGACTGATGGTACTTGATGGAATTTGAATTTAAATTCTAATGTAATATAATAATGTTTTAATTCTGAAATGGCTACTTAAAAATTGCAACATCTGCAAATAAGGCTCTGGAAAATATATTACGCAGAGATCTTAATAGTAAATATAATTTATGTGTCTTATAATCATGACCCCCACAAGGGGGGCTGACAGGGCTCTAGCCTAGGGGACTGGGCTCAGGGAAGGGGGTGGCGTGACGGGGCGATCAAATATAATAAATAAATACCCATCACAAATTTGCTCTAATATTGAAAAAAAGTGGGTTGTAACCGGAAAAAAAAATCTTTTTTTAAACGGTACATGTTCAAACACGCGCGTTGCTATGCTAATAGCTAATGCTAATAGAAATGGCGTATTTCAAAAAATACTATCTTATTCTTAGGTCAATAATTATTATATGTAGCATGTTTATCATATTAGAATGGTCAAAGACATAGCTTATAATCAGTATCTTTAGAAATATCTTCAAATGTGTTAATCGTGCCCATTTTTTGAATAATAGCCTGATTCTAGTCAAATTTGGGATCACAGATTATAAAATATATTTTTTATCGTAAATATTTCAAATTATAATGTTAACATTAATAATTTTACTAATGGTTTTATAAATGCGTTTAAAAATTAACAAATCTAAAAAATCTTAAGACCACTGCACATGGATGTACTGAAATATGACTATATTCTAAAACATTAGATCGAGAGGTTTAAAAGAAGAGTATTTTATGTAATAAAAATAGTTTATGTAGTCATCAAATTTTTTAAATAAATATAAAGGATAATAAGGCTTCAAAATTATATACATAGATTATCTACAACGTTTAAGGAATGTTTAGGGTTATGCTCTGAAAATGCCATAAAACCTCCATTTTGACGTCCGATAATTCAACCGCTTGATTGATCTGAACTCATTTCTCAGAAAGCGTAGGAGGCCGATTAATATATCAGTTCACATGCTGTATATGTATTAACAATATGTTTAATTATTATGTTTTTTGGGATTTCAGACTTCAGTAAACGGGATTTCAGCATTAGGGATTTCCGCCGTTAGGGAATTAGACTACATCTGTAGACCACGGCTACAATGCAGTAATTATTATTACAACCTGATTTCATGATAAAATTTATATAATGTTAGTGCTTTCATATATTTGTACTTTAGACTATCTGTATTTTTCATCAACCCACCATACTCCCACTAGACATGTCGTCTCATTTAGATCCAAAATGTTAGTGCTACAGAATTAGTTTCTGAGTTGCCGTCTGTTTATTATAATGATGGATAAAAGTTGAGATAAACAACGATTTTTATTTAAAGATCAAGACAATTGCAGCCTGGTATGGAATAAACATTTTAACAAGCTTACAACTGGGTAAGCAATAATGATTTCCGTATTGAATTGACTTTACAGTCATACTTTTCACGACTTGATTTACTACTGACTCGACTTAATTATTATTGAATCCGCCTTAAAAATATTCACTTCATAATAAACAGAATCATCTGCCTCTGTTTCTTTATCAATTAAGCTACATAATTAATTTTATTACCACCACTAAGTACGACTGTTCGACAACAAGAAATCGGCGATAATGGGAAGTCACTGTGGTCCATTGATATACTACTAGATGAGCAGTTCCCATACAAGTGTCATTTTAAAAATGTACCACAAAAGATATTACGAATATCGTCTTATAATATTTCCTTGTAGGTATAATGCGTTAAGACCGTTAACATGGATTCCCGAATTTCACCCGTATTGCGCTGGCTGTAAAACTAAATTTGCGTTCTTGGAATAGTGAACCTAAGGGTGCTGCAACGCAAAACAGACAGAGCAAGTCGTCATGCGCTGACTATTAGTTAGAGTAAGATGCAAGCTAGATCGGGCTTACTCAGTAAGTTTTAACAAAGGCCGAGTCGCTGAAAATCGGGCGTCATTTTAAGAAGCATATGATTCATCCAGTAGCATATCAATGCTGTAGTCGCATATAGAAGACTTCTCAGTGTCGCTCCTGTCATGGTGGCAACGCGTGGTAGAGGCGTGTTTAAATAACGTATCAGCTCTTCATTTAGATTCGACTGCTTTTGTTCTTCACAATAAACCAAACGATTATTAAAAATAATTCGGATCGTTTTAGACATATTTTTATACTTAAAAGCTTAAAAATACGTAAATTGATAGATCCGTAAAATGAAATGATAAATTTGGGGGCGTTTCTCATTTGAAAACGGAAGTGTGATTAGCTGCACTGGAGGGAATTATTAGTTCACAGTTTTAATAGGTGTATAAAAAATCCTTGTTTGATAATACCTACTTCCATATTACGTATATATATGTACTTATATCACAAGTTTTCTCATGATTCTTTTCCGGTTTATTGTTTGTTTAGTACACTCCATACACTAGGGGTAATATTTAACAAATAATAATAATTCAAATAAAATATTTTCACTATGAAATACGTTGTTTATTATTTAAAGTCCATAGGCATCTATATCAAAATACAGCGGCTTCGTGAAATAATATTAAAAATGAGATGGAGAATAAAAATATTCGCCGAATTTTCTTTCTTTTGTAATCGACAAAAGATTAACATCGTGAAATCTTGATTTTATATCTCTCTCTTCGATGTACCCTGTCGAATCTCTAAAGCAACGCCCACTGCCTTTTGTTTATGAGCTCATTTAAGGACTGGCGGGAATATTTAAAAAGTGGTATTCCATACATTTATATAGAGCCCTGCCTCTCACCTTCGATAACGTTATTATTAGAAATATAATGTGCATGAATTATGGGCGAATCGATATTTCAAAGGATAAAAACACTTATCCGTATAGTGAAATATGTTAGTTCAAATCCCACTCATTCTAATTTTTTTCTATGATTATTTCGATGGGGATATTTCTTAGGTTTAAAAAAATATGTAATCTAATATTCGATTGTGCGACAATTCAGTATTAAATTATAAAATAATAATTTCAACAAAATCCATAAGTACATTTTTACGCTATTTCATTTCTACTACTATAATTTGTCACTTTCCAGTTGGATTTGTCTGAACATCCTGAAATTACCATTTTTCAGCCATTTCTGCTTCGGATCTTATGTTTTCATCAGGAGATGCGTATATAGACTGCATTGTTTATAATTCCTATACGGATCTATAAAAATTTCATCGCAATCAGATGAATGGTATAAGAACGCATATGAATAGAAGAAGATAGAATAGATGAAAAAGAAGAAGAAATGGTTGTCTCAATTTAGAAACCTTTGCGGGCGTGAGCACAACACTTGATCAAAATTTTATTGCAATCAGATGAATGGTATAGGAACACATACAAATAGAAGAAGAAGAAGACGATTGTACTAATTCAGAAACCTTTGCGGGTGTTGGCACAATTACTGAAGAAAGTTTTATTGCAATCGGATGAATGGAATAGGAACTCATACAATTAATAGAAGAAGAAGATGGTCGTACTAATTCAGAAACCTTTGCGGGTGTTACCACAACAACTGACGAAGGTTTCATTGCAATCGGATGAATGGTATAGGAACCATACGAATAAAAAAAGATATAATGAAGAAGACGAAGAAGATGTTTGTACAAATTCATAAACCTTTGCGGGTGTTGGCACAACCACTGACGAAAGTTTCATCGCAATCGGATGAATGGTATAGGGACCATACGAATAAAAGAAGATATAATGAAGAAGAAGAAGAAGAAGAAGATGGTTGTACTAATTCAGAAACCTTTACGGGTGTTACCAAAACAACTGATGAAGGTTTCACCGCAATCGGATTGATGATATAGAAACCATACGAATAAAAGAAGATATAATGAAGAAGAAGAAGAAGAAGAAGATGGTTGTACAAATTCAGAAACCTTTGCGGGCGTTGGCACAACCACTGCTGAAAGTTTCATCGCAATCGGATGAATGATATAGGGACCATACGAATAAAAGAAGATATAATGAAGAAGAAGAAGAAGATGGTTGTACAAATTCAGAAACCTTTGCGGGTGTTACCACAACAACTGACGAAGGTTTCATCGCAATCGGATGAATGGTATAGGAACCATACGAATAAAAGAAGATATAATGAAGAAGACGAAGAAGATGTTTGTACAAATTCATAAACCTTTGCGGGTGTTGGCACAACCACTGACGAAAGTTTCATCGCAATCGGATGAATGGTATAGGGACCATACGAATAAAAGAAGATATAATGAAGAAGAAGATGGTTGTACTAATTCAGAAACCTTTACGGGTGTTACCACAACAACTGATGAAGGTTTCATCGCAATCGGATTGATGATATAGAAACCATACGAATAAAAGAAGATATAATGAAGAAGAAGAAGAAGAAGAAGATGGTTGTACAAATTCAGAAACCTTCGCGGGTGTTGGCACAACCACTGATGAAAGTTTCATTGTAATCGGATGAATGATATAGGGACCATACGAATAAAAGAAGATATAATGAAGAAGAAGAAGAAGATGGTTGTACAAATTCAGAAACCTTCGCGGGTGTTGGCACAACTACTGACGAAAGTTTCATCGCAATCGGATGAATGATATAGGGACCATACGAATAAAAGAAGATAGAATGAAGAAAAAGAAGAAGATGGTTGTACTAATTCAGAAACCTTTACGGGTGTTACCACAACAACTGATGAAAATTTCATCGCAATTGAATGAATGGTATAGGAACAATACGAATAAAAGAAGATAGAATGAAGAAAAAGAAGAAGATGATGATTTTTCTAATTCAGAAACCTTCATGGGTGTGCATACAACCACTTACCAAAATTTCATCGTAATCGGATGAATGGTATAGGAACCATATGAATAAAAGAAAATAGAATGAAGAAGAAGAAGAAGATGATGATTTTTTTAATTCAGAAACCTTCATGGGTGTGCATACAACCATCTTCTAAAATTTCATCGTAATCGGATGAATGGTATAAGAACCATATGAATAAAAGAAAATAGAATGAAGAAGGAGAAGAAAATGATAATTTTTCTAATTCAGAAACCTTCATGGGTGTGCATACAACCACTTACCAAAATTTCATCGCAATCGGATGAATGGTATAGGAACGCATACGGGACAGACACACAGACAGACAGACATACAGACAGACAGACATTCATTTTTATATATTAGTATAGCCTATACTCTTTGCAAAAGTGCAAGCAATAAGTTGACAAAGTTTTATCGCAATCGGATGAACGGTATGGCAGTGCATTCAATACGAAGAAACAAACAAACACACAAACAAATATTATTTTTTATATATTAGATTATAAAATCACTCTGCATCTTCATCAGCAACAACTGATGAAGGTTTCATCGCAATCGGATTGATGATATAGAAACCATACGAATAAAAGAAGATATAATGAAGAAGAAGAAGAAGAAGAAGATGGTTGTACTAATTCAGAAACCTTTACGGGTGTTACCACAACAACTGATGAAGGTTTCATCGCAATCGGATTGATGATATAGAACTCATACGAATAAAAGAAGATATAATGAAGAAGAAGAAGTAGAAGAAGATGGTTGTACAAATTCAGAAACCTTCGCGGGTGTTGGCACAACCACTGATGAAAGTTTCATCGTAATCGGATGAATGATATAGGGACCATACGAATAAAAGAAGATATAATGAAGAAGAAGAAGAAGATGGTTGTACAAATTCAGAAACCTTTGCGGGCGTTGGCACAACCACTGCTGAAAGTTTCATCGCAATCGGATGAATGATATAGGGACCATACGAATAAAAGAAGATATAATGAAGAAGAAGAAGAAGATGGTTGTACAAATTCAGAAACCTTCGCGGGTGTTGGCACAACCACTGATGAAAGTTTCATCGCAATCGGATGAATGATATAGGGACCATACGAATAAAAGAAGATATAATGAAGAAGAAGAAGAAGATGGTTGTACAAATTCAGAAACCTTCGCGGGTGTTGGCACAACCACTGATGAAAGTTTCATCGCAATCGGATGAATGATATAGGGACCATACGAATAAAAGAAGATATAATGAAGAAGAAGAAGAAGAAGAAGATGGTTGTACAAATTCAGAAACCTTTGCGGGTGTTGGCACAACCACTGCTGAAAGTTTCATCGCAATCGGATGAATGATATAGGGATCATACGAATAAAAGAAGATATAATGAAGAAGAAGAAGAAGATGGTTGTACAAATTCAGAAACCTTCGCGGGTGTTGGCACAACTACTGACGAAAGTTTCATCGCAATCGGATGAATGATATAGGGACCATACGAATAAAAGAAGATAGAATGAAGAAAAAGAAGAAGATGGTTGTACTAATTCAGAAACCTTTACGGGTGTTACCACAACAACTGATGAAAATTTCATCGCAATTGAATGAATGGTATAGGAACAATACGAATAAAAGAAGATAGAATGAAGAAGAAGAAGAAGATGATGATTTTTCTAATTCAGAAACCTTCATGGGTGTGCATACAACCACTTACCAAAATTTCATCGTAATCGGATGAATGGTATAGGAACCATATGAATAAAAGAAAATAGAATGAAGAAGAAGAAGAAGATGATGATTTTTTTAATTCAGAAACCTTCATGGGTGTGCATACAACCACCTTCCAAAATTTCATCGTAATCGGATGAATGGTATAGGAACCATATGAATAAAAGAAAATAGAATGAAGAAGAAGAAGAAAATGATAATTTTTCTAATTCAGAAACCTTCATGGGTGTGCATACAACCACTTACCAAAATTTCATCGCAATCGGATGAATGGTATAGGAACGCATACGGGACAGACACACAGACAGACAGACATACAGACAGACAGACATTCATTTTTATATATTAGTATAGCCTATACTCTTCGCGAAAGTGCAAGCAATAAGTTGACAAAGTTTTATTGCAATCGGATGAACGGTATGGCAGTGCATTCAATACGAACAAACAAACAAACACACAAACAAATATTATTTTTTATATATTAGATTATAAAATCACTCTGCATCTTCGATTTGCCGCACTTCAGCAGAAAGCAGTGTACACAGGTACTTCATATCAAATTCAGTTTATGTAATTGAATACCTAACATAATATACATTATCAATTAAAAAAATGTATTTTTGGACATTTGCCGCCCCCTGAATCATGCCGCCGAGATTTTTCGCACCTCTAACACCCCCGAATGGCGCGTTTCTGCTTCTATATTTTTTATGAAAGTGGTTGATCGAGCGCAATCTCAGCATTATTATAAAAATGTTAATTGATGATTTTGCCCACATACAGTGTAAACGTCCAACAAAAATGCAATAAAAAGATTTCTTGGAGCAAAAGGATACATAAATACCTACCTATATTAAATTTAAAAGATTTACGGTTGACGTGTAAGATAATCATTATTTGACTGTTCATTTTTCTGTAATAATTAGATTATGTCCGAATAATATTTTCATTTTCACCTTTTCACCCGTTCTGGATTAAAGCAAATAAAAAAAATATTTCTGACTGATAATTATTATTAAACACTGATACAACAGAACTGATGTTAAATCAAAATAATTACTAGATAAAAAGAACTTTTTATATACCAACGACGTTTTTAAATTTTTTGTTGAATCATAATATAAACTTGACTCAAAACTTCCCTCCTCACTTCAAAATAACATCTATTTTACAACGTTTTTTTATGTCGTATTCTTATTTGTCCGGTGGTTGTTTATCCGGTACAAATCTTGCAGTTGATTTTTAACTAACTTCCCGAGTCCCGACTAGCTTGACATTTGAAACTTTTAGAATATATCAGAACACGATGCCAATGCATTGTTTTAATGCTTTTAGCCATCTTTAAGTAGAATTGAATTCATTTTCAGTTAATTCTGTTTTGTATGAAAGGTTATTTCAGAAAAAATCCGTAATCCAATCCACTATTATTGGTTGCTAGGAGTCTGGGGTCCTAGAAACTAAATTATTAATATATATACGTGCGTTACTATGGATTACTCAATATGAATGTCAAAATGACATGTCAATATTATTTCTATCACTATATATACGTAATATTTTACGTTTTTATTTTTCCATATTTAAGACGTAAAATTGGACAAGAAAAGGTTTTCCATGGTCTTCCAAGAATGCTTTCAAGCTTTTTTTGGAATTCGGCAGCCCCAAAAATATATAATTTGATACCTAACTTGGAAATAGCTTCCCTTAATAAACGTCGACAAAAGGCAAGGATATAAATCTAAATCGAGTTTGTTGCTCTCCCTAAAACAATGTTTTTTTTTTTCACTAAAAACGTTGATTTCGTATGTAACCACAGAACAGATAATTAGATCATTCTGAGTTCCTTGTGAGTAACTAATGCTCGTAAATACATAATATAATTTATTAGTATGTTACATTTAAATAATTACAAGATAAAAAGAACTTTTTATATACCACGTTTTTAAATGTTCTGTTGAATCATATAAATTTGACAATAATAATTCTAAGTATTAATAAATACTTTTTTTGTACTTGATAGAAATACTGTATAAATATAGTATACTTAAATGTCATTTTGACATTTAATCTTGATTTCCATAGTAACCTTAAAAAAAATATTCAAAGATGGTGCGAGTAAATCTCAAAGTGGGCGGTGGTCGAAATTGATGATAGTATTTTTAAATTGATATATTTAAATTAACGTAATGAAATTTTTTTTATTGATTTATCTCACCTACTTATAATTAGGTAGGTACTACAAAGTTTTTTTGTTTTGTTTATAATTTTGCCTCTTTTCAGCATGTTTCACCATATTAATTAGCTACAATTAGAAGTCTTTATCATTTGTCAGTACCTAAAATTATCTATCTAAGATATTTTTTGTTTTTCATGATGTAGCAACGGCCTTAAAGAGTTTAAAAGAATTTTATATTGAAGATTCGTAAGTACTAACTTTAAAAAGTTTTAAATATTTTTTTATGTGTTTACTTATCTGTTGCCTAATCGTAAAGAGGGTTCGCGGGAAAATGCTTCACGTGGGTCACAATCCTTATTCATGAGGCAACATCTAACATTCTCGCAGAAGTGTTGTTGTTTACAAAGTAGGAGTAGTGATAGAAAAAGGTGTAATACCGCCGTTTAAATATAACCTATAATACCAAGAGCGCACAGATTTACTCTACGCAACTACCAAGATCTTAATAGTGAAAGACAAGTAAATAAAACTACAGATATCTCATAATATTTTGTGAAAAAAAACCGGGTAAATATATCTGTGTATAAAACGCGCCTAAGAAAAATATTAGGATATATGAGATAAAGGCACAAACAAAACCAATTAATGTATGTTGTAAAACCTACAAATGAAAATACTCAAATTCATTGCCGAAAATTAATCAGAAATTACAACTGGTATTTTTGATATTACTAAGCAGAGAAATTGTAAAAACTAATTATCTACAATGACGGAATCATACGACAAACATAAAAAAAATTCAAAAAATCTACCACATTTATTTTTGGCGGAAAAGCTTCAAAATTTTTATTTTTTTCGGAATATTTTTATGGCAATTAGAGCTAAAAAAGTTTGAATTTGGTTTTGGATAAATTTTTACCAAAATATGCTATTTATACTTTGTTGGTTTCTGGATGGAATATTATACTTTAATTTTGGCTTGACGACACTAAAATTGGGCGTCGTGAAAGAACTTGTATTGAAATTGAAAATGTTTCAATATGAAATACTGAAATAACGGAATTGCTGTTTTCATTCGGTTTTGTAATTCTTAGTACAGAAGACCCTGCAGTCAACCCCTTTGATCACAGTATTATAAAGCTGCTATAGTTATGTAAAAAAAATCAAATACTTTTTGTCATACAACATGTGACATAAAAATATATATTTGAATATAACCATATCGCACCGTGAGTGTAAAACCAACGTATGTGCAAATTACATAGTTTGGAGATATAAGGGTTTGAAGTTTTCATTTGGTCAGGATAAATAGAGTTTCCAAAATAAAACAATAATATTTGGTGTATGTATACATTATGACATGTTCTTTTATTAATTTTATTTTTTTTCATATAAATCCATCAAGATTACAAGTTTTAGCAGTTGCTATGGTTTTACACTTTCATGATGCATAGAAAATGTTGATATTTCGCAGTTACCTTAATTGCAGTAAGATTTTTATTGGGAACTTTGGTAATACCATTATAATATAATATATTATATTATTATTAAATAAATCAAAAATGATATTTACCTATAATATTTTGATATTTTAGGCTTACTAACTATAATTTATTAAAATAGATGCATACAATTTTAAACCAAAATAAAAATAGCAAATTGTAATGTTTTTATAATTAATTTTATCGACGTCAATTATTATCTGAATCTGTATTTAAATGTGTAGATGAAAGTTTTTTTTATAAAAATTATGGTGTATTTCTGGTATCACTTTTGATGAACATAGGGAAATCAAGTCATTTAATTTTGCTTCGGAGATCCGAGGTGGTTTTATAAATGCTTTGTGTAGTTGAGGTTGTACTGATTGACGTCCGCCCTGACGTTTTCTAATATTTATTACATCAAACACTTCTGTTTCATACTTATTTTTATAGAACAGGCAATAAGGATTGTTTTTCCTCACTTCAATAACGCAAATGTCTACCCAACTAACCTTTTTACTATTTTCGTTGAGTTGAAAATTATTGCCCATTTCATTTGCTAACTTGTGAAAATCAAAAATCTCGTCAGTGCCAATTTCCAGTGAATCACTGGAATCCACTGTATTGGTATATAAATTGGACCTGACTTCAAGACTATTTTTTTGTTTCTCTATGCAAGAGTGTTATAGAGTCACCCTCGTTCTAGGTGTGTCCTACGACCAAAAAGTTGTGTGTGATTTTTGGGATATTAAAATCCTGGAGGGCGTATAAATACATTGCTGTAATAAATTTATTTTTATTCTGTCCGGCACAATTATCCGAATAAAAAATGACTTCCTTCCCAATTGATTTATCTTCCAAAAATTTTACAACACAAGAACCAATTGCATTGGCCCCTTTGTGTGTAGTCCCTTCATGCTAAACAAAACAGTAACCATTTTTATTATTAATGTGTGTAAGATGATAAAATTATAAGTTGAAAGCTTTCTTTTATAATATAGCACTGATATCTGGGCATTTGGTGTTGATAATACGGCCTGCAGATTATAGCAACATACTATTTTATTCGTCTTTCGCCTTCTGTGTTCTCGATAATTGTTTATTTTTTTTGATGAATGTCATATATTATTTAACTTGAATTATATTTTTCTCTTCGCTACTGCAATTTTTATATTTTTCACAGAAGTCACATAGGTCCTTGTTTGGTTGAAAAAAGCCTATATTATAATGGGTATTGTTCCTCTTGCAAACCAGCAGCATCCTTATCTATATCCAACATGGGTTCTTCAGCATCAGGAAATGTACTTGTCACATTTTTGAAAATCTGTAACATTGCAAAAACAAAAATATCATAGATCTGATTGATATACTGTTGTATTAATTGAAAGAGTTTATTATTGTAGGTGCATAAAATAAATACATAGGTACATAAGATAAGTCGATAATAATAAGTTTCATAACAATAATAATATTAAGGTTAGTTTTGTATATCATTTTAGTATAATATTTATCACAAAGTCTTACCTTTTTAGAAGTTTTTCAGCTTTTAAAGCTAACTCCACCATCATTCGAATCCTTAAACTTATTTTTGATAAAAACAAAATACACTGCACTACATTACTTGAATCAAAGGAAACAATAATGTGTTGTAGAATACGTTTGGATGCGTTATCAAAGTCTTAACACTGAATCATTTCAATAATTGCCTGCTATCACAATAATAAAAACAATGCCACATTGCATTCACCAAAAGAATGCGTCTGATGCTCGGGTTTCACAATTAGTCATGGATAATCATTTGCAGATACTATGGTTTTACATTAACAATGGAAGAAAATCTTTGTATTGTAAAACCCAAATATCTGTCTTTTTTAATAAACATTTTTAAGTTTGCAGTAACTTCAATTTTACATTATCAAGTTTATGACTTTTGCAGTTGTTTTGCATTTAAATCTCGAAATTGAAAAATTTGCACTTGCTATGGTTTTACACTCACGGTGCGATATGTTTATTAAAAGTATTTTTTTAATCGTTTTGATATGATATGACCGATATTCTAATATTTGTAACATTTTATAAAACTATCTTCGAGACATCGTCACATATAATGTCATATTATTAACTCGTAATGCATTTTACCTCATTACTAGTTAGCATACTATGTTTTCTGCTTTCGAAATATCTAGATAGCAACGTTCCCTCTAATTTTTCTATTGTGTGTGCGGATCATCAACGCATTTGAGCAGTGGCGTGCGTACCCGGTGCGGTAAATTTACACCCCCTCCCCCCTCAAACACACACATACAATTTTTCATTAAAACTTATTTTTTAAGGTATTTTATATTTCAGTGATTTTTGCAGTGAAACTTACAGAATTCCGTAATTCGTCAAAAAAATCTTTTACTGCATTAATGCATTCGAAAAATTCGAACGCATAACTTTTCCTTCGCCAGATTTCGGGAATATCTGTGTATTTAGATACATGATTATGAATACCTTGTACAGAACGCGTAGAATCATTTATTTTTATGGCCAATAGTACATTATCAATTAACACTGCTTTGACTAGATCGCAACCAGATTTTTTGCGCTCAGCGATCTCAATTTTCACTCAATTTTAATAACTTCTTTTCAAGTTTTTCAATTTCGTAACAGCATCCCGGTGTACTTTTTGACTTAAATGCCTTTTTAAAAGATACAACCTCCTTTTAATCCACTTTTTTCTAGACGTGAATTATTCTTCTTGCATATTTGCTGCAAAGCATATGGTGCGTTTGACAATCATCTGTTTCCGAATAAAAAAATATATCACCAATTCTTACTTTTTGCGAATGCATTGAAGATGGCATCTTTTCTGTTTTGACGATTACAGAGAGCCATTTCAATTTAAATTTATCGCAGGATTTCTTCTTAATGATCACATTTGAACGATCACATACACTCCTTTTTGTCATTTTTAGGGGATAAGTTTCCTATACCTAAATAATTAGTATAATTATTGTACTATATGTAACTGTGCAAGCTATTGTATTGTTTACTTGAATTGTTTGCTTTCTTTTACAATATTTTTATGTGAGGACTGTGCGGGGAATGAAAACTTGTGTGCGGACACATTTTGGTAGGTGTGCGCGCGCACACCTTAGAGGGAACATTGCTAGACAGTCGACGTCAAATTGGCGCCGATTATCGCCAATGTGTTATTTAAATAAACTTATTAATCTTCTTTGAATACATATAAATCGGAACATAGAACAATCAGAAACGTATTAGAAAACATCTTGAGTCCCTTTTGTTTTGAAGTATTTCAAAATTATGTTGTTTTCTTAAATAAAATTATTAATTAATAAAGTACATATGAAAAGAAAACTTGTATTAAATTGAAAAGGTCAATATGAGCACTATTCAAAATAACAAAGATACAGCTTAAAATATCAATATACTATGTAAAGAAATATTTTTTAGATACGCCAATATCACTTATTTATTTATTTTTATTTTATTAATACTTCAACAGGCCATGTGGCCAAATAAAAGTAGTGTCGTGATACCGTAGTGTATAACTAGAAGTGAAATAATTACAGAAAAACCCTGGATTTGAGAAAATTACAAGAATTTAATATTGTTAGCTTTAATGATTTTGTAGAGTAAACAAGTAGAAAAGGTGTCTAAGTATCTGGTCGCTTCATTTGAGACTAAATATTAAATTTAAATTTATGAAATTAGTATTTTTATTCATATTAATTTAATACTATAAGTATGTAACGCTATTACCATAATAATAAACGTACGTAACAAAAGTAAATTATTATTATAACCAGATATCAGCGGGGATATTATTATAATGTCTAAGAAGAGGGACTTCTAGATGCAACCGTTACCTATATATGAGAATAAAATACATTAAAACTAAATCAGTCTAGTTTTTTTTATCGTGTGTATCTGTTTTTTTTTATTTCACGCGGACAAAGTCACAAGCAATATCTAGTAAAAAAAAAACTAAGTAAATAAAAGTTTTTTAATTCAATTTCATTGTTTCCTCACACCAACGTAATACCATTTATTAAATCGAATAAATAAAAAAAAAAACTCGATTTTAACTTGAAAATTCTTACTCGTACGTTGGTTATACATTGGCGCAGAATTTATGATAGAGACTGATTAGACAAGACTTATGGGTAAAAATATTTTATATGAGAGGTTTCCATAAATGTGTTTTCTGATATTTTATAACAATATTACAAAAAATACAAACTTAATGTAGGTACCTATTATTGAATTTTCGGGATTTTAATATATATCCAGGAAGTTCTATTTTTGAATTTCCATAAGAGATAAGTAGTCCACATCTCCCCTAGTTGATTTGGCTTCTCAAAATTAGTATAAAAAATATTGTCTATAGCTCCGCTGTTATTGAGGTTTTGTCCAGTATTGCAATTTCAAGTCGATTCGCCAATATACTGGCCGTTCATACTTAAACTTACAGTAGAAAGTCATTTTCCAAAACTACCATCTATTGATAAACAATTTTAACATGGGTTATTTTCTTCCAACATATCGGCATTCATGGCTATAATTATTGGTGTACTATTCTTTCAGCGTTATTGTGACGATCTGTATAATCCGCGCCAGCTAACATTGGATATCCCTAATTATCTGCTATATGGTTTCGTGTACACACTTCTCTGCACCGCTGTCATTTATTATCTACCATACCACCTTTAATAATATATTTACGATAAACAAGTAGTGAATTGCAATGACAAACCATTTCGACCCCTCAAAATGCATATCTTGCAAACGCCAATTTCTGTTACTGTTTCTAACTTGGCATGTGTTTTTGATTCACAATTGCAACATTTTTTGCAATAAGTATTCCGTTATGAATGTCCGAGTGAAATTACATAATATATTCAGGTGAATGACGTTTTTTGAAATCTCTCGATAAGGTGTGCAGTCTCGATCTACCCCAGCTGTGTGTGTATGACGTGGAACTATGCCATCGTAATAGATTCTTGGATTTCCACCGCGTGTACTTCTTCCTTTGTGCGCTCGTTGCAGAGGCCATTATCAAGAGATATGTGTTTTTTTTGAACAATCACAAACACCCAGGCTTTGAGTAAAACACATAAATGTTTTTGTCATGACCGGGAATCGAACCCAGAACTCTCGGGTGGAAGGCCAGCGCCTTTCCCACTGCACCACGAGAGCCGCCGAAGAGATATGTGTTATAATGAAGTGAAGTGTAGGTGTATGAATGCAAACGGCCCTCTAAGAATGCCTCCTTAATTAGCTAACGCCGAGGAAAGAAGGAAGAAGTACACGCGGTGGAAACCCATATATATATTACGATGAAAAACAACTGTGAACGTCGCAAACATTATGGAACTATTTATACCATTGGCAGGAATTATCAATTAAGTTTTTATTATTAATAATTTTTATTTACTGTATAAAAATAAAAAAAAACGTAGGTATTGAATACCTACTCAAGAAATATACTCAAGTAATACTAAAAACAATGTAAATGTCTTTAAGATATATTTTACATTATCTTTAGTACTCTAAGCTTAAGCAATCAAGTAAATGGAATATATTTTAAAACTCGTTTCACTTTTCCGTCTTATGCTGAATAAAATAGTGCCTAATGGTAAATAATTTTCAAGCAGACAAAATCGACGTCTGGGGAAATAGTATAATTTGAAATGCTCTGTGATTATGTTGCTTGAAAATTGAAAAAACACCATAGACATCCATCATGATTAGTCAACTCATTCAAATAATTGTAAATGTCAACTGAAAAAAAAACACATAGTACCTACCGTGTTATCTAGCCAATGTTTTTATACTATTTTGTAGTGAGTCATTGATCCCATGATATCACCCCTAGTCTATTCTAATGCCTCCTTATGCAAACAGATTTCAAAATTAATATTAACCTTCAATCTTTGCAAATCAGAGAATTATGCAAGCGAAAATGACATATAACATAAATGTACCTAAATCTATAATCTTACATAGGTATATTGTGTAAATATATGGTAAAAACGTAATGAGGCCAATTTGTTATTGTCCTGCATTCAATACCCAATATCCGATAAGAAACTTCCGACTGTTTGGTCAGAATATGACAAAATGACTTTAAGTAAACACAATGACATGTAGTTTTTCTAAAGCAAGTTACATAATGCAATTTAATTTTAATCGATGTCGTAGTGACGTCGTTTGGATATTTTTTTAATATTTATCATTTTTGTATAATAGCATGGTACTTAGTCGAATATGTAAGTAATGATTATGTTATTCCTTTAATACGAGAATTAAGGTGATTTAAAAAATTTCCAAAACCGGAAAATATGATTCATTGCTATGATGATTCATTGCTATGTATCGCGTTCTACAATCTAGAGACCGAAAAATGAAATTTCAACATAAAATTACATAATAAATTCGATATATACAATACATTTTTCTATATTTTAACAAAAGCTTGCGATTTCTTGATTATTTTAGTTTCTCGAGAATTATCGACTTCAAGAGAATTTTCATTTTGGAGAATTCTAGATTGATTTGATGATCTCTCAATAATTCTCGAGAATATCGAAAAATCAATAGGTATTTTGGCTTTTTTTAAACTCATCTGGGCCAAATTTCCGGTCGGCCAATTCCGTGAAAGAACAACTTCAAACCCTTTCGAGCTTTTTTTAAAAAGCATTTCTTGCCAAAACAATTAACAAATTACGTTTCGTTTCATAGTTGAGGGATTTTTTACCTTTTACTATGCAAAACCTTTCTTAACCGGGTATTTTTTTTTTATTTTATCTTTCCTTATTTTTGCTTATTAGGAATTTCTCAAATTCACGAGGTTCTCATAGACGCTTTCTTGAAAAATGAGAATTCATTAAGAAAAATTATTTCTCGAGATTCAAGATTCACTATTTATGATTATCTCTCGAGATTTTTCGATCACAACTTCTTATATCACCAGAGAATTTTTGACCCATATCATTTTGGCATTTTTACCTTAGCGATATTTGGTATTTATATATTTCTTTATAATAACACTTCACAATGAAAATTAACAAAAAGCGAATGAAAGCAGTTACAAGATATAATTTATTTCCGGGACAGAACAAGTTCGGTACGTCACATATGACACTCTCGATGTTAGGATTAGGGTATACCTACTTTTCTCATATTGCCTATGTCCTATACAAATAGCCACTGATATCAGCAAGTAAATAAGTGTAAATATAAAATATAATATAAAGCTGGCCGGGGAAAATAAATAAAATATGGCACCTGAAAAATTGTCAAATTAAAAAATAATGGGAGAAGAGTAAAGTAATGTAATATCGTTAAAATGATAATAGTAAAAGAAGTTTAATAATTGTAATGCACAATCGTTAAACATGAAGTGCCAACTAATTCAATCAATAAAACATGAAATATTTAGTACTATTAATCTCACAGCGTATAAGATTCGGCTTTCTGCCAACTTAACCTTCTATAAAGAATGCTTTATAAATCATTTATCTACCTCAAATAAAATGTCATTTGTAAACTCGTTGAAATATTAAATTATAATTTTTGGGCGCCTTGAAATGTGTGTATTTACAAATTAAATATAACAGTATAAAAATAAAAACACAGCTAATCGTTAAAAGTGTTATTTAATTACACACAACCAATTTACATTGAAATTTAAAATGGTACGAAAATAAATAGAAATTTTAATACAAATTTGAGAAGCGTTCCTTGGTATGAACATAGAGTATCTATATCTTTTAAGATGGTAATAATTACTTAGCTTTGTTTAAATTGTGATGGCTGGAATCTGTTGTCTCGTTTTCTTCCTTCCGTCCGAAAGAAGAAGCGTCATCTTGCGTTGAAACTGTCTCTATTATGTTAAACGAACACGTCCGATCTCTACTGAATCTAATCTTGGAGTCCAGATCTTGTGGGCGGAAATAAGTTATTTGTTGATATGACGCTTTCAAAAAGGCGGAAAGAAACCCCATTGGCCTATTTTTAACCGTCATTGTTTTAGAAACAAGGGTTGGCACACACTTTTAACAAGGTTGTGCCAAATTTTGTTGTTAATTTAATTAACATTATTTTAAGTCTGCGTTTGAAATGTAGACATGTCACGTGAAATGTAACATGACAAAGTGTATGTACTAAATGCTATGCTTCTTAAAATATCAGTCCCTGACATAGTGTCAAATAGCCCCAAACTACAACTGAGGCTTTTAGGCAATCTTAACCCGATGGGTGTGATCCGAAAGTGGTCGTCATGAAGTATTATACTTGTCATATCGGATGGAGATTTTTGCGCAATGTATGGTTGACAACTGCCTTCTTCTTTTCTTTAAGGGTGACCGTAATGCATTTGAGAGTGACTTTTAAAGCTGCAATTTAATACAATTTACAAAATAGGTTTTTTATTTTAAATTATATAAAAATTCAAGTTTTTATTTTTAATTACAAATTACAATATAAAATGTACGTTCATTAAATGTGCAATTTTCATTAATACAGGTATTGTGATCGCAAATACCCTGTTTACTTGTGCATGGATTTACTGCTGACAGTACGTATTATTGCAGTCATAACAAGAAAATGTACGTGTAATCATGTATTATCCTGCAGTTGCAAGATTGCATGCATGAATCAAAAAAGTTCGGAAGCTTCTGAATGTAATGCTTATGAGAGTGAGTTTTAAAACTGAAATTTAATACAATTTACAAAATATGTTTTTTATTTTAAATTATATAAAAATTCAAATTGTTATCAAAAATAACAATATAAAATGTACGTCCATTGAAATTTGCGATTTATATTAACATAGGTATTCTGACATCAAATACCCCGTTTACAGGTGCATGCATTTACTGATAACAGTACGTATTATAGCAGTCATAACAAGAAAATGTACGTGTAAACATGTATTATCTCGCAGTTGCAAGATTGCATGCTTGTATCAAAAAAGTTCAGAGGCTTCTGAATTTTCATGCATAAGTTGGGATTCTTTCGGTCTGCTCCTGCGCAGTAGAACATTGAAGTTAAGCGCCCTCCACCGAAACGAACCTGCCGGCAACAAAAAGAACGTCACCGTGTACAACCTGTCAAATAGTACCATAAAATGAGAACATCGCGTCTCGCTTACGCTTGAAGAATGATATTGGAGAGACAGTCAGCACTTTTACACGACGTGCAAACAGTAAGTTATTGGCACGATACTGTAAAATACACACTATTGCTGCCGGTAAATCCATGCACATGTACAGGCGCTAAAAGCTTTAATTCAATATAAATAAACAAAATCAAGATATACCTACTAATTTTTATTTACTAAAAAACCGATATTTTCTTAAATTAAAAATATTTGATTTATTTATAAATTATTCAAAATATTTGTGTCACCTCCACCATAAAAAAATATCTAGAAATATGATGTTAGTCATTATACAAAACAGACGATCAATGAAATAATATAACATGGTTTATTCATTATTTTTAAATTAAAAAAACGTATTTAATATAAATATCGGTATGTGTTTAAAATGAAAATCATCAGTAAAATGTATTTAATTGCAGTCTTTGCTAGAAACGTCGATCTTACTTTTAAAAATGACCGGTGACCGACGAACCGTACCCAAAAAAAGTAAAACGCTGTCCATAATAATTATAACATTAATAAAAGTTTTTCATGACAACTTCGAATAAAAAGGAAATTAAATTTTCTTTCTTCGATTTCTTGTAAGGTACTCGTAAATAAATGAATTACTGAACAGTTAATGTTTTAATGGTTTTTGCGTAAATAATATAATTATGAGCTTTTACTAAACTTTTATGTGCCAAGCGCTTGCGCTCCAAACCATGATATTATATTATCGGTGGCGGCAAAGTAAAATGCTGAGTTTCGCATCAGTTGTTGGTCGCTCTCCTCGATGTGCGCAGTCCGAAACTTTCACCATTAAAGCTTTTGAACCGAAAGCTTTTAAACAGTGCATCACCTTTTTGCATTTTATTATATTGAGTTGTTCAGAACTATTTTTATTGAAGTGTTAATTGTATTTTAAATTTACTTGAAGTGATTTTAAGTAGTTTTTATTATCAAGATGAAGTCGTTCTCTAATTTACATATTACTATCTGTATTATAATAAATAACTTTAAAAATAATTATTTAATTAGCTTTTAAAATGTGGCACTATTGAAGAAATATTTAGTGCTTGTGAATGAACTTAATACTATTGAATGTGTAATTATATTTCAATATACACTCAAACTCCTGAAGTATTTCTCCAGTTAAAACATAAAGGTAAGATAAATACGAATAATATAATTTTATTTCTACAAAACATTCCTATTTAAAATAACAATTCTAATTTTTATTCTTGCAACGGTGGAATTAGAAACAAAGGTGGTTTTTACTGAAAAAATAAATAAAAACCATAAATTCTTACTACCTAGTAACCAATGTACCTAGTAAACAGATCACTGTATTTTGTTCCTCGAATCACATCGTGTTACTAATAATAAATAATATTGAAGATGATAATGATAACACATGCAAATATTAGTGGTTTATTTTTTTGTGTACAAGTACGCATCTATTTGTAATTTATAGGCCTCAGGGACTATTAACTTGTGTAAAATTGTATACCTACTAAATTTGTGATAAATACGGATATTATTATAATTTTTATATGGTTTAATTATTGTATGAACCGTTTTGAGGCCCCTTCTAACTCTTTTGACAAATCAATCGCGTTATCTGCATCAAAGAAAATCGTTGGTGCTTATTATTTTGTCTTTTATTATTCAAAGGAATGATTTTAAATATTTCCTTTCATTTATTGTATGTACAGCCGGGTAAAAGTTCAAATGATTCTTACTCTAAATATTATGTAATGAAGCATGAATAAATTGTTGTCAATCAACACTTTGAACTTCTTCGACTTGTTTAGTTGTATTCTTTGTAAATATTGAATGTATTTATAACTTGTATTATTCATCAATTTTGAAGACACCAGAAGTTAGTTATTGTGTTTAAGCTAAGTAAAGCCAAACCCTATTTTGTGCTACTACAATAATAAATATCGACGTTATTTAGAAAATTCTCTGCAATTATAAATGTTTCTCACTCTCGCTTGATATATTTTTATGAAAACAATTGACAAATACTTTTGTATTGTGAAAGAAAGAGTTACATTATTTGTACAAATTAATTCATATGTACTCTCACGTGGAAAATAATTGCAAGCACAAACAGATTCACAAATTAATTGAAAGAACATTCAAGAACACAACCAGGCTCGGATAGAATTTGAGTATACATAATATATACGAGACGCATTTTGACAATATTGCTATAGGTTCTAGGGGTCACAAATACATATAATATCGATGTTGCCTGTTAATATTGATGTCAATTTTTAAAAATTTTGTTTCAAAGAAATCACCAAAAAGTTCTTCAATAAAGCTTAAACCAACGCACGGATCGATTGAAAATATGGGACTTTTTACCATGTCATCAGCATGGTCGCAGGACGGTTCGTCCTCTTTGGAAAATGAAAATAGTTGTTAGTACAATGTGTTGAAAATTATCGATTCTCAGGATCATTCTTGGGTTTAATTGCCTGGTTTAGTAATATATGTAGGTACTATGTAGTCTATATAGTAATATAAAAAAAAAATATTTTAAATTATCAAGCAATGATTACCTACCCGTTTATCATCTTGTTCCACAAATTACTTTAATAATAATACCGATTCGAGTATTTCGTTTAAATATTTTATTAATAATTTGAATCTACAACCAATGGAATGTGTTTTACAATGTTTTTTTTCATGTTATCCAATTCTGAATAAAATAGCAAGTAGAAAGAAAACGATTTATTTTCAGTACCTATGCAACTTACTGTGAACTACCAAGAAACATATTTTTAATGATTTTTTTCGTAAGTAATATTCATTTACGTATTCAAAAAACAGTATTATTTCTGGTGTATTATGTGTCTGGTCTATAACTCTGGTGCATAGTAAACCTATAAAGCATGGAAAGATATTATAAATAATAGTGAAGAAAAGAATATGCAATACATAATATATATTATAAATAAATATTGATGATAATACATTTGAAACAATAAGTAAACAATGAGTAAATTACCATTTATTAGCTGAAATCTGAACATAATAGACAAAAAATTGAAGTAACATTAAATGGATTTTTATGAAGAGTGGTTGTTAGCCTTTAATCAACTACCGGCATCGCGCATGAGATTAAGCATAACCAAAAAAAACATAGATTTTTGATAGCCATGGGAGTGGTTCCAGCGGTTCATAGCTTCAGAGATGGTGGCTGTACTAATCAGACCACCGTGGGATAATAAATTAATACAAATAAATGAATGCCTACTAATTTGCCGCATCCTTAAAAATATAACAATTTAAGAAAAAAAAAGTCGACATTAACCCTTAATTGCATGGTGTTGCCTTTCAGCTTGTGATTGTATATTTTTTTGTGTAAATGAAATTTATTTAAATTTTTGCAGTTCTCTGCAGTTCAAAAATATTCTGACAAAATAGTTTTAGTTTTTATGAACAGGTGTCACTGTTATTTAATAATAATATTGTATATTAAAATATGTGATTGCTAGAAAAGTAATATGTAAATTAAAAAGTTTCCGTCAAGCAGTTAATGGTGCTATCAAATAAGCTAACCGCACTATAGACAGCAACATTACATCCATCCTGCTATGAGCGTATCATGACGTCATGTCATATAATTACAAAAAAAAATGATGATTACAAAGAAAAATGCAAATCATAATGGTTGAATAGAAAGATTATAAATAAACTTATGAAGAAATACATAATATAAAATGTCTTAAAAAAAACTCGCTTTTTGGCTAGCCATGGATTGTATTGACAGCATGGTCTACTGAAAATATATCGTAAATCTATCCAACAGCTGGTGAATAAGGTCATGGCCCTCATATCCTAAAGCGGGCCCCCAGGCCAAGATGTTTGGCGGCCCCCCTATCTATCTCTAAGGTTAAGAGCCGTGAAATGTGCTACAATAGTGATCCCCAAATGGTATTCTGCAGAAATGCAGGCTTATGGCATTTTTAAATAAATCAATTTGAATTGTCGGCACGGTATCATAATATGAAGAAATGACCGCGACCCCTTTTGTCATTCGGCCTTTCGCCGTATTGGATAAATAGTCGTTTTATTAGCCAGACAGCACACTAAAAATAATTATAAAATAAAATTTCATTTGTGAAATAGCGCCGCAGGTGACTTTCCTACTATCTGTGTGTTAATCTCGCTTAAGTGATCGACCCGCCACGCCGGGCCCTTTCTAGCCCAGGTCCCTAGGCTTTAGCGCTGTCAGCCCTATTTGTGAGGGCCATGAATATGGTACTTGGTGATCTTGATTGTCAGGTGCAATCAGCTTAAAATCCGAATAAACTTAACTATCCCAGCATTGTCGTTACGACGATGTAAGCAGTTAATACTAAATTTATGCATTTTACTGTGGTCAGTAAAACTGTGTAATCAATAATAATTAATCCGAACCAGACGCAAACAATAAATAAATTATTAAAGCAGGCAATGTCCACGATGAGATTTAATGAAACTTGCTTGTACTGTGAGACCAGGCAAGGCTAAATACTTGATACAGTATTTATACTGCCTGCTATATTTTCTCAGTGAAGCTAAGTTATTCATAGTGAAGTAACAAGAAATGAAATACGTAATTTCAAGGTACGAGCCTATCAATAAGATCGATATGAAAAGGTAATCTTTCTTTTATTTTGTTAACTGTCAATTTATGGTGGAACTGCATTGTATTATTGTTTAATTTATTAAAACGCAGTTTTTTTGTAGTACTTATTCCACTTTTAATCAATAAATTAGGACCGATTTCGTCCGCCTCAGAGAGACATTTTCAACTGAATACATTTTTTTTAAAACAATATTTATCAAACAAAATCCAAAGCGACAGAAATAGTATAACAATAGTTACATACATTATCCGTCCAATAATACCTTCCCAATAACAAATTAATTTAAAATTAATGAGGTCGGACTATAATATTTCATACTACATTAGGGGCACTAAACAAATTATTTTAAAATATTAATAAAACACAAAATATGAAACAATCAACACTTACAATAACATTAATATCAACAAATAATACCAGAAGCTTTGAATTTTGTTTGATAAAAATATTGTTTTTAAAAAAAATGTATTCAGTTGAAAATGTCCCTCTGAGGCGGACGAAACCGGTCCTAATTTATTGATTAAAAGTGGAATAAGTACAACAAAAAAATTGCGTTTTATTAAATTAAACAACAATAAAAGGTAATGTCTTAAAGCCCAGATCGTCATTTATATTCCTCAAATATTTTCAAGTAAATACATAATATATAATATATTTTTAATAATATATAATATATTATAGTATATTTTTTTATTTATTAATAATGTATAGAAAATTACCTTGAAAATTTTGAACAACTTGATTTAATCAACGTAAATCAATACACTGTACTATATTAAAACAAAAAGAGTCTTAATAATATGCATCTACCTACCTACGTAATCTATGAATACGCTGATTGTTTGGAGATGCTTAATGTCAGTAGAAATATCGAGAGTCGAAACAACAGTAAGTTTTAGAAGCGCCTAGTTTCAAAACCCCCTAAAACGATTTTAGGTTGTTTTGAAAAAAATAAGAAAAACTAATAAGTATCTCTTAAATCTGTGAATTATAATGTCTTTATTATTTAATTCGTATATACTAAAGAATATTTTGGCTTATCCATTCTAGGGGTATTTGAAAAGTACACTCATCCATTTTATCGGGTTTTGAAATTTACTCTAATTTTTGATCTTACGTATTGACGGTTTTTGGCGTTTTTTGGTTGTCATAAAGCTTCATATAGGTAACAAAAATATCCATCTAAATACAATATAAGTATAGGTATAACTTAAAAATTTTCAAAAACCGTTTTAGGGGGATTTGAAACCAGGCGCTTCTAAATGTATTGTCCCTCGAAGGTGGACAAAACCTGTTCAGTTATTTTTTGATCAAAGAGGAATTAGTATTATCAAATTATGGTTTTATTTAATTAAAATTAATTATAGTAGTACTTTTGATAAATCTTACTAAGCCAGCGAAACAAATACTATTGAACATTATATAATTTAGAAAAACACTAACTGAGAGAGTATATCACAACCAATAGAAAAAACTTTTTTGAAAAAAGTAAGCCAACCGGTCGGGAATCGAACCCGGCATCTCCAACGGGTAAACGCCCCAAGCTCGTCGCATTCAGCCATTATGCTACGGAAAACATACTAATGACGACAAATATTTAAGCTATTGGCTATTAAATACCTACCACTCAGCGCTCTTCGAAATCATGTTACTTCGAAATTATTAAAAAACTTTAAATATATTTTTATTAAATATATTTAAATGTGCTACAGTAAAATATTGAAAAGGTTCCGTTAAATTTTACAACATATATGTCAGTTAATATGTTTAATTTAATTAGGCAACGCTATACTGGACTAATTTAATTAATATACAAATCACATTAAACACAAAACAATAAATTACAAATTAATTAAATTATACTTGCATTGCAGCGTAGTAAAATAATTCTTATTGCTTATTACTTTACATAAAAGTTATACCCTTTGTGTTTAAACAATATACTTTTAAATATTGTTAATTAAAATAAAACACAATATATTATATTATTATTTATGTAAGTATATTAATTCTTTATTCATTGAATTGGAATTCTAACGGTTTTAAGACAAAATTATTAAAAAAAAACTTTGTTTCAAATCATTATATTATTATAGTATTTATTCAACATAATTTTAAAATGATCTGGACATCAGAGTAATAATATAAAGAGATTGGCTATTGTTTGGAAAAATGAAACCGTGTTTCTCGCGTGTAATGCACAGTAGAGCCTCAATTTTATTATTATTAACATAACTATGAAACGTTATACCATCATGTCGCTTTTCAGTACGGCTACCAAGTTTAAACAGAACATAGTTAAATCTATTATTTACTAAATTAACTAAAAATAATTACCACTAACTTTGCATTTGACACAAAAACAATAAATTTCAGCAACATGTGCTCGCAGTTTTTAAATGAATGTAATCATTCAAATCAATATTTACCGACGACGTTACCAACAAAATAAATATTTAATTCAGTTGTGGAAATTCTATCTTACTCTAACTCACCTTGCTGACATATAAGCATGCCGAATGCTTTCTTATTCGCACTTATGGCTTGTTTTTGTTCAGGCCTTGGTCTGGACCGATTTTATTTGATTCGGACAGGGATACAAAATATACATATTATTTACAACCATGAAATTATACTATATAATTATTAAATTATTATATTAAATATTAAATTATATACCTACAGATCAAAGTTATTATTTATTTATGACGTTTATTCCAAGAAAAACTCTAAGACAATAATTATCTGTACAATAAGCAATTTATATTTACTTATTTTTATAGAATATGTTAATTTAGGAATGATATATTTTTTGCTTAGATATAACTTATAAAAAGAACTGACAAATCGAGCTGTGATATTGCGCTCAATTTTTTTATATGTACGATTAGTACAATCTGGAAAGAATCATGTCTAAAAAATGCTACCAAACGATCCACATTGAATTTTAAAATTCGTAAGTCGTCGATTTGCGCAATTAATAAAATAAACGTTGTTTTACCGCAAAATTGCGTTCAGTGATGAGACTCATTTTAAGCATAAGGTTTGTTAATAAGCTATATTGCCATATAATATAGAGTGACATGAATCCAGAAGAGACCCTTAAGACTCCATTACATCCATACACTGTTTGGTGCTGTTTACAAGATGGTGGCATCATAGGACCTTATTTCGATTTCGCGAGTTCCAGAAATGCGTTGCGCCCAGCTGACGCGTTTTACGCCCGAGTAGCAAAAATGCTTTGCGCTCAGTATTAAGCATGGAAACCTAGGAAACGGTTTTGTTGTGGCTTGCGTACCGTCGATGAAAACGACGCAAACAACAAGAAAATAGACTGTACAGACTGCATCCAATTTCAAGTGATAGCCCCATAAAAGCAATTATAATTAATTACCTAGATTTTGTTTTGTTCTTCCGAATCATCAGGTATACAAAATATTTCTACGAGCTTTTCCCAGCTTGTGCATTTTATATTTCTTTAGAATAATCAGAAGATTCCATGTCGTATTTAAAGCCTTCCTTTTTTTCACTTCATCAATAAATAATTCTGTATCGAAGTATTCTCGCCCCATTTTAAAAAGAAATAATGTCTCTTTTAAAACGAACCGACAAATTACTTCCGCGCACGTTGGCGATCGCGTTGTTACTGGGCGCAATAATTGGTGGCATAGTACCTCGACTCGCGCACAACACGCGCGAGGTCAAGAGTCTGGCGTTTTCCCGGCGTATTCCGCGCGAGAGTCGTCACGCGCGAGCGCTTGTGAACAGCTGAATTGGATCACATGTACATGGAGAACGCGCGATTTGTCACTCGCGCGTAAAAACGCGCCATGTGGACAGGCTCTTATTGATATCAAAATTAGTCGATAAGTTAATTTAGAGAAATGGATCTGTCAATTGGCCTCCAAGGTTGTGTGATTTGATACAATTGTATTATTTGCTGGAGGCCTACATAAATTCATTGGTATATTGGTATACTGATAAATCAGCAACAATAATTTATGTCTTGCAAAATAACATTGTTTGTATATAATATGTGTACATATACGGCCAAGGGTGCTCAAAAAAGTGGCCCAAAATTGGCCGTCGAGAATGCACTTTGTCAAGGGGTAGCCATATGCCCGAAATCCTTTTTATTTTCTAATGCTAATGCCATGTATTTATCTTTTGAATAAAAAAAATAGGTTAAAAGTTAATTTTTTGTGTTATTTTTTTTACAATTTCAAGTTCTCTTTCTTCTTACTCGTACCATCATGGCTGAGGATTGTGACCACCTTTGAATTTTGCCATTATTTGAGCGACCAAGACTTTCCATCCCTCTCGATCTTCCGCATCTCTCAGGGTAGAATAAATGGTGCCCCCAGTGAAGTCAGATCCTTTACTTGGTCACTTCAGTGCGCCAGCGCTATTTCTCTGCTTCATCTTCCCTAGAAGCCACCCAAAACCACCAGTTTCTTCAAGTTATCCGGTCCACACCAGACAATAATATGTCCAAAAAACTGCAGAATGCATCTCAGACATTATTCTCGGGAGCCGTTCCTTTATCTGCAGTCTCTGGACGATTGACTGGTTATCTGACAAGTTCTATTGGGCTTAAAAATACTTATAGTTCATACCTAAGGATATATTATATAAAATAAGGAAGTATTTATAATTAAATCCAATGTTAGCTATAATTATGAATTATAGACTCATAATTTAATTAATATTACTTATATTATTTACATTCACTGCAAATTATATTCTTTGTTGACTCTACATAATTCCGCTCCTTTATAGTAATTTGCACGTTCCGATATTATTATCATTTACCATCCACTCACCTAAAGGCTATCTCGAGAGGCTGTGTGGTTTCATTTTACCTACACACTCTTACCCCAATCAATTTCTCCATACAAACACTAAATGATTTATCCAAATATGTACATACCTATAAATTTTGTTAACAGTGATTTTGTGGAACAGCTAATACAGCTTACCCACACATTTTTGTATTAAAGATCATCATTTTTATCAGTCTTGATCAATCCACAGTTAGATAAAACATTCGTTCCATTCCTCTCAGTCCCGTGTGTTGCGTCAATGTGTATTTTCACAAACTGAACTACACACGATTGCGATTAATTGGGGCAGCCACTTACTTGCGCCAGATCTCAAGAATCGGGAAGAAAACCAAGAACCAACAGTAATTTACACCGCTTATTAATTAAGACAGTAGATTTTAAAACACAATACATAATATTATGTTACGTGTAAAATATAAAGCTGGAATTTTTTCCTGAAGCTTGACAGTTCATGAGCTATAAAAACTAACACCATACATAATACCTTTGCTGTTTCCTGCTTAAAACCTTTAGATATTTCCACAATTGTAATTCACAATTGAGTAACGTGTTGTGAAGGATTTTGAGAATAAAATTTAATATGTTACGAAAACAAAAGACAGATTATACCTACTTTTGATGCATTTTAGTTTATAGTTTTAACTAAATTGTTCATTGTTATTTTATTTTATAATGTATTATTCTCCTAGCTGTTGTATAGAAATAAATCTATATTTTATAAAAGAAAAACATTGTTTAATTTTTGGAACTCGCTTAATTGGGCCAAAATACTTTAGCCCCGATATGTCATAATTAAGCGAAATTTACTCTATTTCCTATTCAATCGACCTCAAGATTTATCTTTCTTACGTTTCTTACCTATTGGATTCAAATCAATGGCTAGGATTGTTCAGTAATCAGTAATTGTTTCTCATTTGAGCTACAATAAGTATGTACCTATTAATTTAATTTCCATTTGGAGTTTTAGTAACCTTTTTTAAATTATATCGCATACCTATCTATTTTGGTTTACTTACCCAATCAGACAGTTTTCTTCTAATGCGTTATATTCAGCGTGCACCTTTCCATACCACCTTGTGCTACTATTGTACTATACGTTTTTAGATATTATGTGGATACACCATGTTTTGCACGCTTATGTAGTTATGGGCAGTACAGACTGGTTGGTATATTTACTACCCGTGACGTCTTTACGCTATTATTAATGAAATTTAGGCGCTCTTAAAAGTTATACTGAATAAATGTCTTTGAAGCAACCTCTCAAGATTTTGGTTCACTTTAAATAGAATTAGCGTTTTTTGTCGTATTTTCACATTGTTTATTATTTACACTGTATATTACAATGACAAAAACTAATCACATTATGACTATATGAAGCATTTGCACAGCTATTCTTAACAATTCACACTTTGGCATGTTTTTGTTATTTATATTGGTCCAAGTTAACACGGAAGCAATTCCATACACAAGGTACCGTACCGTACCGCACATACCGTATGAAATAAGTCTCTCATTAAGCGGACCTCGGTCAAATTCGGGTATTTTCGTGCTGGCGTATCTATGGTTGTTCCACATGTTCCAATTGTATTGAAACGCCAAACAAGATTTTAAAAAAATCAACATAAAGCGTCAATTACATTGAGCTTTTTTATGAGCTGATTATTGGCAAATTTAAAAGCGGGCGGTTCAGCTACTGCGATTTCATGATTACACACAAAATTTTCCATTCGCTGATAAGCCACAAGCCAGCGAGCGATTTTGACGGAACGTAGTTCGTTTTTTTGCCGGGAGGTCGCTACGCTCCATAATAATGTTTCCATTAAACGTCAAAAAGGTAAATTTCAAAATTAGTAGTTCGTTTTTCCACCACCACGCTCTACTGCACAGACGCGATACGCCCACAAGCCGGCGTGTAGCTTATAAAGTTGACCGGCTTTCAACTTTTCTCGGTGGAGTGTTTACAACCTGCTTATTAGCTTGTTCGATGATTACACTGGGCGAATTTACAGGCAGATTATAAATTTGCCAATAATCAGCTCGTAAAAAAGCTCAATGTAATTGACGCTTAACCTACAATAATTTTAATATCATTGTAGCATGTAATAAAAAAATACATTACTACTAATTTTATTTTCCACACGATATTTGACAGCTCGTGGAGAACTACAAATTATACTACCCGTGACGTAGACTATTTTTCAACATAGTCGCATTTTAATTTTCAATATGTAATTGACGTACTCTATCTCCCTCTAAAAATTAACGCAGCCAAGAGAGGGGGTGTTAAAATATAGCATTTTTGACAGTTAACTTCTTGTAATAGTTAACTGCCTGAATACATAAAGTGATACGTTAGAATAACCTCGCTGGAGATAAGATGTAGGAACGTGAAAGGTTTAAATTGTTACGTGAATTTTTAAACTTCTCGTATGAAGAAAGTTAAACAGTAAAATAATGTTTAAAAAAGTCCATTTTCGGCATCTTATGGTGAGTGATAGAATCGCTTCATATAGTCAGCCTTTAAGTCTTTTTTTATATTATCTTTATCCATATATAAATAAAGATGAATATTTGTCTGTGTGTGTCTCGTATGCGTTCCCATACCATTCATCCGATTGCGATGAAACTTTCGTCAGTTGTTGTGCGCACACTCGCGAATGTTTCTGAATTAGTACAACCTTCTTCTTCTATTTGTATGCGTTCCTATACCATTCACCTGATTGCAATATTACTTTGGTCAGTTGTTGTGCGTACACTCGCAAAGGTTTTTGAATTAGTACAATCATCTTCTTCTTCTATTCGTATGCGTTCCTATACCATTCATTCGAGTGCAATGAAACTTTGGTGTGTTGCTGTGCGCACCCCCGCGAAGGTTTCTGAATTAGTATAACCATCTTCTTCTTCTTCTATTCTATCTTTTTCTATTCGTATACGTTCCTATACCAAATATGGAAAATCTATGTTTATCGCATGGACAGCTGTATGTGGCCTACTCGCGCGTTGGAAAATCTTCTGATTTATTCGTGTACGCACCAGACGGAAAAACAAAAATATTGTGTATCTATAAGCACTTCAATAAACAGAATTAAAACACTTTCTTTCTTTGTGTGGCATTGTAACGCATTCTAGGTACTCGCTAGTTTTATAATAATAGTACGATAACAAACAACTGTGAAAACCTCAAAGATTTTTCATATTATTATATAATTTTTCTAATATTTCTACTTGCCTTGCTTTACCTTATGAATTATTATTACATTTGATATTCCAGGAGAATTTCTGTTTATTCTGAAATTCACCTCTATTTATTGCACATGACATGTGCAATGTGGTTTTCAAACTTTTCCTTAACACGACACCCTTAATGAGGCACCGTTAAATAAAACAATGTTGCTCAGGTTTATCAAGTATTATAATTAAAGTAATCACAGCTTTATTCATTTCCCGTTCTATTATGAGTTTCGAGGAATATCATTATAGCCTCATCGTCAAAAATTTATATCGATTCAGTTTGTTTTTAATATTTATAACATCCAATAGCTGTTCATTGCACAGGCAAAAAAAAAATCAACGATACCCAAGTACCTCGAACCAAACACTTAGCACTTAGTTTGGATTTTAATATTGCCTAAAAATACCGTAATATATAACGATTGCCAAAATTATAAAAAAAAAAAAATAACACGCTGACATCCGTGGAAATTAATTGCAGTTCTCCAGAGCTTCAAGCCACACATTTTGAAAAACTCTAGCATATAAAGCTACCTACTAAATTGGATATAAGGAAATCCTTACATTGTTAGAGAATATGTTTTATATATCACTTGGGAATTCTTTGCTTACCCACTTTGCGCAATAATTAATTACATCATAAAGCATGCTTTGTACATACTTATTATTCAAAATACAATGTTTATAATAGGTAACGATTTGCGATTCAATTTATTTAAGGGCGCAGAATATGGCAACACAACAGAAACGAAGATTTCACGAATTTGATAATATTGCTACTTATAGGTAAATAATAACAAGATAAAAAGAGCTTTTTACATACGACGTTTTTAAATTTTCTTTTGAATCATATAAACTTGACTTGACTAGCTTAAACGATCCAAAAAAATTGTACTTGATAGAAATAATACTGAAATGAAATTTTTAGATTCATATTGATTTCCATAGTAACGCAAGTATATATTATTAATTTAGTTGCTAGGACCCCAGACCCCTAGCAACCAATAATAGTGGATTGGATTACGAATTTCTTCCGAAATAACTTTTCATACAAAACAGATTTAACTGAAAACAAATTCAATTCTACTTGGCTAAAAGTATTAAAAAAGTGCATTGGCATCGTATTCTGATATATTCTAAAAGTTTCAAATGTCTAGCTAGTCGGGAATATAGTTAAAAATCGATTGCAAGATTTGTACCGGACAGAGAACCACCGGACAAATAAGAATACGAGCTAAGAAAAACGTTGTAAAATGTTGTGTGACTTCTATTTTCTTTGAATTATTCACAACAATAAAGTGGTTTACGTAACAATGAATGGTGTGTATTATTTGTTGTAAAATTGTGCCTCATGACGTCTTTGTATGTTGGAAATCATACATGTTTTAACGGTGCTAGGTGAAAAATCAATCATTTTTTTTACTTATTATACCAGTATTTGTAGATTTTCTACATTTTACAAAATGTAATTTATAATGTCGTTCAGTTATAGGGAAATCTTTTTTATCACATCTGTCAAATTACATCAATCGTAAACACTACCATTTTCTTTATACTTACTATATTTTTTTGGTTCATCAAAATACGCTATTTTTTTCAACATAAAATATTTTAACATTATGGCAATAATAATAATGTATCTACTTATATGTACAGCGTTTAGCATTACTTAATCACACAGCACAGATAATAAATAGAATACCGATAGGCTATATTCAATACGCCGCATGTTAGTCGGTTACCTGCTATCGCCTTACCCGTTATGTATTTCAGTTCCCATTATTTCTGAGTTCCCTGCTTAATAATTTATCTACCAAAATTTGATATTTGTGTTATATGCATTTCAAGTTTAAATATATTTTGTTTTATCACGATATCAGGTATCTATAATTTCCATTTTGAATTCTTTTTTAATAATACTGTTTTTCATGGAATTAGTATAATAATTGTAGTATTTTGTTATTTTGTGACTAATATTGTAATTGATGATACTAATATCAAATGATATTGAATTTCATTGAAAAAAGTCAGATTGTAATAATTACGCATTAACAAATTATGTGACCAACTATGATTGAGTTAACTGATTCTACATTATTATTATATTCATACCAATTTATGATAAATTTCAGAATGTCTAGATATGTACTCCAGATCAATTTTCAATATTTAAATTTATAATAAGTATATTATTTTACTCTCCATAAAAACAGTAGGTATTTTTTTATTTTTCATTAATTTGGTTATTATTTAAGTTGATAACAAAGGAAAAAAGTCAGTAAGTACTCAATAAAAATAAAAAGCAAGTAATTAAATTTTATGTATACAAAAAAGCTAATGGCTAAATAAAGTATGTAATTATTAGGTATGTGCTGATTTTTTTTGACTCATCTTTATTATTTTCTATGTCAAGATCCAAAGAATAATATATTACATATCCATCAAAATCATCGGTATAATCCTGCCCTTCACAGGAGTGTTTGAGGAAACCATATAACGGTTTACCATCTTTGGGAACATCACAAAAATTGAAAATTGTCGTTTAATTGATTATTGCTAAACACCGTTCATATATTATAAAATATCATGTGGTTTTTAAACGGAAATTGACATCTTACGTTTTTTGTGTACATAAATTAAAATATATCGGTAAATTTTTATGGTGATTAGTTGCAATGTTTTTATATTTTTGTTACGTATCTTTTTAACGTAGATTGTCATCTCATTAGGTAAATAAATAAATATGTAATAGCACACTTTTATGTTGATTAGTTCCAATGTTTTTCACAAACTGACCGTAATTACACTGTAGCTGCTTAGAAAATAAAGGAGTCGTAGGCAAAAAACGCCGACTTTTTGGATCACAATACGTATGTAAAAAAAATGAAACACAATTACAGTATATACTTTATCCACATAATTTATTATAAACTACATAATATAATTATTATACAGCCCTCTTTAAAAGAAACCTTAACTATATAGTAGTTAATTATGAGATGAAAGGCTATAAAGCTTTTTTTACATTAAATTGCCTATATTTCTCAAAATGAACAAATTAATTGTGATCAGATGTAGTTAAATGATATAGTATTATTTAATAACCAAAAAAAAGCCAACTTCTCCATTCACATCTTGTATATCAAGGATTTATTCTGCTTCAATAATATATCATACAGATTGTAATATTTTATTAGGTCCTCATGAGGTTTCATACAAGATTATTTTAGAGCATATAATTATTTTCCTTTCAATAATTCGTCAAATGATTACTTTTGACTCTCTTGAATCTCGTAAGTTACTTCTGCTCTTGAGACATTTTTTCCCGCAATCACCAGGGATGGTTTCCAATCCTGGCGTCTTAAAGAATTTAAATTTATATGCGCCTGTCAATTGCTTTCGTGGTCGCGTAGCTATGACCTATTCTGGGTCAGAACGGTTTCTTCAAGTCAAGCACTATTAGCAAGGGGTGAAAGACTAGTCAATGCGCTCCCTAAAAATATAAATATTTTCAATGATCCACCTTATCTGCGTTCTGTTTTATTTTTTTATTTACTTTATTTACTAAAACTTTATTTTACTGTATAAAACTGTTTATGTTTTTTTTTTTCTTCATCTCTTATAGCGGGTAATATTTATTGCAATGTAAATCTCATGTTGTGAACGTCTTAAATTGTCTACAATATGTTGTTTTATTAAATAAATAAATTATTATTATTATTGCGGGTGATTTTTTTACTATTTTATTTTTAAGATTATAATCTTATGTCATTATAATATATAATATAATGTCATACTAATTTTTGTATATTATAGATACCTACGTTAATATCTATGGTATTTTTGATATGCAGTGTTGTGAAATGATACACAAAAATAACCTCTTAACTTCAAATCCATTTTGAAAAAAATGAATGTGTAAAAACCATTTTACTTGAATACAACACTATACATATATTGGCTAATGGGTATATATTAATATAATGTAAACACTATTGCAGTATTTAAAGTTTGCTACATGATGACGTTTGTTCTTTTCAGGGGTTGGATTTAGGGCTTTTTTCCATCTAATGCAATTTTTCCATTTCGACCTCTGAATGAAATAAGTACATAAGACATGGCACTCAGCGAGTGGATAAGCAGTGGATATATTGTATCACCATAAAGTGTTAGAAACCTAATAGGCACTTAGCCCCCATAGCCGTTGAATATACGAATTGATTTGATTTAGCGGAAGTATGTGGCGGCAAAAAGGTACGAAATAAAGACAATTTGAGGTCTTCGATCAAATCGACGATCGCAAATGATGATATTAATGACATTATAATAATATATGTGCTATTCATGTACAACTACATAAGTTATACATTTTTTGTTGAAATGAGCATTAATATCCGGTGCATGGATTTAATTCGTTCTACCTTTTGGTAAAAGTACGTATGTTTGTCATAAGTAAATATTAAGCTATTAAATATTAATAATGAACGTAGCTTAAAGGTATATATCAGTGGCGAAGGGTGACTTTTGGAAAGAGGTAGGTTGTGGAGATCTGTTAGAAAGAACACACTTGTCGGGTATACTTACGAGAAATAAGAAGATAATTCGATATTACTTCTAATGAATAGGTACACACTAATGACAACGACACTCTAATTTAATGAAACTTCAAAAACTCACTGACGATATAAAATTAAGCGATCAGTTTAAATTACGTATTTTTTCAAAACATTTATACACATCAAAAATCATTAAATAAAATCTTTTAATTTCAAGAAACAGTCTATATTTATTAATATTCGATTAAACACCATAGAAATTATTTAGATAACCCAAAATAATACTTCATTTAATATGTTCAATTTGTTGCTGAAAACTATATATTCTCTCGTTATGTGTATCCTTTCCTTTCCGTATCAAACGTGCTATATATTCAAAATGAACCCAATTATTCTGTCAATCGAATAATCTTCGGATGGCTAGAAATCTATTTCAAATTGTAGTAGGTATTCTATACATATGGCATTATTGTCATCACTCATCAGCTCAGATCAATCCACTGCTGGATAAAGCTTCTCCAAACTAACACCACGTATCCCACATAATATATGCAATGCATTGTCAGGTACTTCTTCAGAATTTTAAGCGTCTTTAGTCTAGTCTAGATTTACTACGTTTTTTTTATCTCTAATGTATAGCTGGATGACCAGATTTATCCTCCGATTGTCTCTCCTTTAAGTCAATTTCTGTCCCACTTTGTGCTAGTATTTTTTCAAATAATATTTTCTAATATAATAATATGCTTTATACGGGACCCAAATTATGTATATTATTTAATTAACGAATGCTACATAATTACATCTTGTGACTTATTCAATTGAATATAAATCGATGTGTGTACTTATGTACGCGCGTTAGAAGTTATACTTCGTGGCGTAACAAAACAAAAACAAAACTTGTGATAACCTAGATTCTTCGACTAGCTCTGGTGTGGTGATTAAGAATCAGGTTCACAAAATAAATAAAAGTGATTCTTTGGTTCATCGAACTATCCAAATTATTTGTTTTTTTTATTGGTAGGAAGTTAAAATGGAGTGCCGCTGGTATAAAATTATCTTGTTACTTCATTCCGTATTTATTAATATTATTTACTATTACTATTTTAATTATCTTGTTAAATTACACCTCAGAATGAGGGCCGCTTATTGGCAATCACCGTTATTAAGTATAATTTTTTTATCGTAAATATTTCACTATATAATGTTAATATTTATTTTGCTAATGGTTTTATAAATGCGTTTACAAATTAATAAATCTAAAAAATCTTCATACCATTGCACATTGGTATGAAGCATTGCACATTGCAACATTAGAGCGAGAGGTTTAAAAGAATACTATTTTATGTAATAAAAATACTTTATGCAGTCATCAAATGTTTAAAATAAATATAAAGGATAATAAGGGTTCAAAATTATATAAATAGATTATCTACAACGTTTAAGGAATGTCCAGGGCTATTCTCTAAAAATACCATAAAAGCTACATTTTGACCTACGCTGAGCATGTGGGCCGTTATCATAAGATGATTCATAACTTATTACATTATTGCCCCATAAATACCTCAAAGAATTTGCCTTCGTGGAATCCGGGTCTCCGAGGTTTATGAGTATCTTGGAAGCCGTGCTTTTAGTTAATCGATATTAGTAGGTGTGAATTAAACATGTCTTAATTGACCTAAGTAGAATTAGTTCACTGATGTGATTCTCTTGTTAATTTACTCTATTGTATTATTGTGTTGGTTCACGAGAGACCGAGGTAAGCAAAGCTGTCGACTGTATTTAACTCGTACGCAACGAAGTCCAATTTACGTTTTCCGGGCGGTGAAAAATACGGGCATATTATAAGTACTATTTTGTTACGCGTCGTTATTTAGTGAACCCATTTTAAAGGAGCCATCCAGTAGAATTTTAAAAACTATGAATGCATAAAACGGTTCAATAATTATTTAACATGATAATATGAAAACTGTTGTGCCTAGATACAAAAAGTTATAATAATGTAGATAAAGTACTCGCAACGTCCAGTTTTTTTTTTAAATTTCTGTAGTAAAAGCGCGTTGACACGGTTCAAGTATGATCCAAGTAGGAGTGCCATCCAAGTGCACTCATATGAGACATCTTCATACTAATTATTTCTATCCAAGCTACTTGGACCGCGTCCTACTCATCCAAGCTAGCTTGGATAGGAATAATTAGTATGAAGCTGTCACTTGGATGGCACTCGGTCCAAGTGTACTTGGATCGTACTTGGACCGTGCCAACGCGACTAGATGACAAAATATGATATGGACGTTTTTATTGTTCTGGAGATCAATTTTAAACATCGAAAGTTATTCAAACAATGAACATAATAGCGCCTGTCTGTACACATGCATGGAATTACTGTCGGCAATCGTCTTATTTTAAACTATCATGACAATAACTGTTTACACGTAAAAGTGCTGACTGTCTCTCCAATCTCATTCTTCAAGAGTAAGCGAGACGCGATGTTGTCATTTTATACTACTATTTTGACAAGACGTATTGAAAATCAGTTAACCTCAAATGAATAGTTCGTTTTTTTACCGGCAGGTTCGCCAATATCGTTCTACTGCGCAGGCGCAGATATTTTTTGCGCGGAAAATATCATCACAATTTGGAAGCTTAAATTTTTTTTTGATTTATGCACGCAATTTGGCCAACTGCAGGATAATACATGTTTCCCCATACATTTTCTTACATGAATCAATGCAAGTGTAAGCGTGGTATTATCATGGTATTACACATATTGACACAGGTTATTTTTCCCAACTTATAAATACCTAGACATAACATATTTTGATATCTTTTAGATCTCACTGAGACGAGTCTGGAATTATACATAACACCATTTGTGGAAAAAAAACGGACATAATTATCATGTTTTGCCATCTTACTTCAGATTTAATACTTGCTAAAGTACCCGGCACTTACCCACGATAGCCGAGCGGTAACGTATCGGCTTATAATATCGTGGGTCCTAAGTTCGAATCTCGGGTCTGGCAAATTCACATGTTATTTTTTTTCAATGTGTAATTGGACCGAGTGTCCTTTTCTCGTACAACAAAAATCTGTTAATACAACTTCCATTCTGTGGATGCCCATATATGATCCTCTTAGAATTGAACATAGTGATGTAAACATAAAACGTAATCACCTGGCTTTACACAGAGTCGCTTTGTTACATTTAACTTCCCTAAAAAAACAATAATAATATTTTGTTTTTAATATCAAAGTAACCGTTTAATCTAGCCATACAAAACAATAAAATGAAAAGATTTCTTGCAGCAATAAAAGTCAAACAAAAAAACACCAATTTAAAATAGAATTCCAGAAAAAAATTAAATTAAAATTAGGAAAGAACGAACAAAAAACATATTTTGTATTATTCGACGAGTTTCTACCAAGAATTGACATTTAGCACCATTAAAATAACAAATGTACATTATTGTTATAATATAATATAACCCGGTGCCTGCGTGAATTCGTGTTGTTTGAGATTCTTCTCACGTCTTATATACCCTGTAGATAATATTTGCAACCTTCTAAGATGCATGAAGTCAGTTGGTTAAAAGAAAAGACATGTCAGGTTGAAAGTCTCTTGAGACGTCTGTACACCGTAACTTGCGGTCATTTTTTAAACTTATATAAGATGTCCTTGCCAAGTTTCCGACGAATATTATATTCCATGTATGCGAAAAAAAAATCTTGACGAATGCCGAAAAAAGGTCATGTGCGCTATATACATATGTACATATAGATGAAATAGTAAATACAATATAAATTGTATGGTATATGGTTGCTAGATACATGAAAAATATTTAGAGGTGGTCAGTCATATCTATAATATTTTACAAATAAGAGATTACTTTACAACGTTTTTATTAGCTCGTGTTCTTGTTTGTCCAGTACAAATCTTGCAATCGATTTGTAACTAGCTTCCCGACTAGCTAGACGTTTGAAACTTTTTGAATATATGTATCAGAACACGATGCAAATGCATTCTTTTAATACTTTTAGCCATCTTTAAGCAGAATTAAATTAATTTTCAGTTAATTCTGTTTTGTATGGAAAGTTATTTCAGAAAAATCCGTAAAAAATAAAAGACTATTATTGGTTGCTAAGATGGTGGTCCTAGCAACTAAATTATTAATATATACGCGCGTTACTATGGAAATCAAAATGAAATGACATTTATTTTCAGTATTCTATATTTGTTTGTTTTTTATTTACTTCATATCAAATACAAGTTTAAGCATATTGAGCATAATAATTCAACAGAAAATTTAAAAACGTTGTATATAAAAAGTTCTTTTTATCTTGTAATTATTTTCATTGCCTCTATAATTCAAACACATAAAACAAAATATGTGAATTTTGCTAAACCCGGAATCCGAGCTCGAAACCTTTGTTACGTCACCAGTCTGCTTTTGCGAGAGTAGGGCTTTATACTGAAAACAATAACATGTAGGGACCAGCAAATCTATTTATTTTTCGAAATATTCTCAAAATTTAATTTATGATATAACACATTTAAGATATGTGCAACAAGCGATTTCTCATGTACGTTAACATAAAAGCGTATTTGCATACAAATAATAACATGGCTTATTACAGGAATCGTAATCCGTACCTCTTTGGCAAAAGCAGATACACCACCCTGTTGTTAACTTATGCAAGGAAAAAATGTTTGGTATCACTTGTCACAAATCTTCGTAGTTATGACTCTCTTCAGTAGAAAATATTTTATTAATCTGCTAGTGTATTTTTTATACGATTTTTTTACCGTTAAGGTCAGGGATGGTAAAATTTTGAATGCTTATAGTAAAATACCAAACAATACCAATAAAACATTTTTTATAAGGTGGTTTACCAAGGGATTTTATTCTTAATTTTTAAACAACATTTTTAAGTACGGGGAATCTTTAGGGTCGCTTTTGGAAAAGCTACACAAAACATCTCACGATTTTGATACTGTATCAAAAGTCCATCCAAAGTGAAAATCGAGTCTTTTTTTTAACCTTCCTTTCCTATTTTTTTCGCCTTAAAATTTCCATTCAAAACAGAGCAATTTTAAAGCTCTCCAACTGAAAAGATCAGCTTTTTTATCGAAAATAAACATGCTACCAGAGTCCGAATCAGTTTCCTACCTTTGTCAGATGCTTCGTTTCGTCGGTGGCTTTTCTGCTGTCTTGGTTGTCTATCTACAATAAAATTCTATATGAGCACAATTTTGGTACGTAAATAATTATCATACTGGATCCCCTACAGCTGGTATATACATACCAACATTGCATAGTCTTGATTAATTCTATTAACTCAAAATTAATAAATATTACATACAACGCATTAAAACTGGTATATAGGTTTATGATGTTTAATAGGTTTGAATAAATATATTTTGATAAAAGCAAAAATATCTCCACGTTGACAATAAATAGGTTATATATTATGTTATAATATATAAGTTAAAAATAGAAAAATAATATTATTATTGTATTTGTTTGGTTTATATTACCTTTGATACACAATTCGGTATTTGATTTTGTTCTACAGTTGCATTTATTATTCGGATTCAAATTGGTGTTCTTTTATTTTCTGTCAAATAATTTTTATTTTGACTATAATTATTTATGATAGTGAATAATTAGTAGACTAATAAATCGTAGTGCCTATTATTGTTTTATGTTTAAGTAGAAACAGGATAAAAGAGTAGGTAAGTGAATCAATTATTAATGTTATGATTCTCAATAAAGGATTATTGGTAAGTTTTAAACAAAGTATGTTGATACGTTTAGTACTGGCAGACAATGATTATTAATAATTGTCAACCGAAGATTTTTCAAGGCTTAACCGAGAGATCAACGATGTATCATAACATTTTATAATACAGTTTTTACATTTTCCAGACATAAATAAAGTTCTCATGATTACTGAGGATGAATATAGATCAGTGATTCTTATGTGCGGCCACCAGAGCATTTTTTTGCGGCCACCAACATAATGTTCAGTATTTAATTTAATTGACTGGTCTAACGTTAAATATGTGTTATTGGAAATGAGTCATGACTAAGTACTTAAAAACTATTTTAATAATACCACCAAGAATCGAGTCCATTCAAAGAATTGGTAACAATTGCTTTATTAATATTATCGATTTTTCCTACTACTGTATACTGTAAAAGATCATTCAGTGTAATGCACTTCATAAATAAACATATATCGAAGCCAGTTGACAGATGTGAACTTAGAAGAAAAAAGGAGTATTGAGGAATGTCCATTTGCATTATTTTTAAATAAATAGATATGTTTTAATAGAATGTACTATAATTTTCAAATGTCTTTTATTAAATGGACCTATATATACACCCTTCTCCACCCGCCTTTTCTGTACAGCCGTGGATTATGCGCGGCCGCCTTCCACAGCGCTGTACTGCGACAGAATGAATATTTAATTGCTCACATTTCATCCCAAACGGAGCCGCTCAGTACCAATTATTTGCAACCACGCACCTTGGTGCTTAAGACTGACTCTAAATAAATTGATCAATTTTTTGAGTAAATAAAATTTAGCTTTAATTTTTTCAATCACAACAAAAGTGAAATTTGGTGCGGCCACCAGACGTTTCCATAGAACTGCCAATGTCAATAATTGTGCGGCCATAGTTAAATTTTACGTGAGAACCACTGATATGGATTCATCGAAATGACCTCAAACAAATCCGGGTAATCCAGCTAGTTGCCTATATTATGAACATGTAATAAAATATTGATGTTAATGGCTTCACCAAACCACATCCGCCCCGCACCACACCCGACACGGGACCCTACTTTGGATGTGAAGCATCATTTTTATGACTGGGAATGCCTCAGGAGCAGTTACCTAAGTTTGAATGAAAATTAAAGCTTATACAGAACTGCCGAACATTTTAAATGAAGAGATCTTCACGTTGGCAGTATGACGCCGTAAATTTTCCAAATGCAATAAAATTAGTCTTTGTGGCGACTAGGTCGGACGGTCCGATGGGCCCAACTGCTGTTTGAACAGACTTGAGCAGCTTTTTCCTTTCCGTATACATTTTAGGACATTCCCAGAAGATGTGGTTTGCATCCTGTTTTTCTCCGCCACCTGGACATGTTCAACGCGTGACAACATAAAACAATATAATTGTGTAATAATTTTAACTTTTTAGAGCTATTGATACTAGACAGACTTCCTACTCGAGATGAACTCTTTTTGGTCTTCTGATTCGCAAAGTTGGAAGGGGTGACAGCTTGAAGAGAACTGATCATGATTGATAGCGTAAACGGTAAATACGGAAGACAAAGGACACACCAACGCTAGATGAAATAAATCAAGAATACGACAGTATCTTTATTGGTGTCGGCAATAATTCTCTAATAAATCAAATACGGAGTTTATTTTTTTCCATTCTAATGACAACATTGTACATAATGCAAGTTTGAATTAGTTTGTTTAAGTTCTACCAACTTTACCTCTTTTACAACAATATTGCACACACTTTACATATAGTAATTATTCGTATCACGGGTACTTACAACACTTTGTCATATCTAAGTTAAGTCATTTCGCGTCAGTTGTAAAATTAACGATCGTCCTAGACCCTTCCAAGGAAAACGGCAGCAACCCGCAAGGGTTTAAACTATATATTCTATTATTGATTAATTTAATAAAACGCAAAAAAATAGTACTTACTTATTCCACTTTTATTATTTAATAAATCTGGACCGGCTTCGTCCGTCTCAAAGGGACATTTTCAACTTGTCCAACTTGTTGAAAATGTTCCTCTGAGGCGGACGAAACCGGTCCAGATTTATTAAATAATAAAAGTGGAATAAGTACTAACAAATTTTGCGTTTTATTAAATTAATCAATAATACAATGCAGCCCCACCATGAATAATAAATTGACAGTTAACACAATAAAAATTATATACTCTGTTAACTTTTAAATCACTATTATCACTAAAATACCGTTAAGATCGTTAGTGAAAAAATGGACATCTGCTAAAACGATACACATTTCTGAGCAAAAAGGCATTCATTGCACCTATTTATTGCAGTTACTGCTTGTTTATTATTACTTTGTTTATATTTTAACATTCTACTGATAAATAATATCACATTTTTTTATTAATTCACAGTACAAAACTTTGAAAAAAAAAAACACATAAAGTATGTCATTTATCTCGAAAGTGTGTGAGAGTCAGTTACTGCCTTCTTCCTTGGAAGGGCAATATAGCACGGTTTGTGATAATTAATTTTGCCCTCTCAGCTGATACCAAAATGGAGATGGGAATTTCATTTTGATAAACGGACATTGAATGCCCACGAGAGAATAATATATTTTATATAATTAACCGAACGTGATTATATATCAAACTATAATAATTATATTGTTATTACATCAGACATATTATTACTAACATGTGTAGTGTAATCATAAAGGTTACACTACACATGTTAATAATAATGTTATAGTTATTTTTAAAGTGGTGAAGGGTGTAGGTAGGCTATTAAGATCCGACATAAATAGTGAATACTAAACTTTGTTAGCCAAACGTATTTGTTTCCATTGAAATAAGACTACAATATGTCGATAGCGTTTGTTAGTTTTTAAAATTCAATTAAACCTGCCTAATCCAAGCCATAGTAGATAATAGTTAAAAAATATTCGTTTATCTATTAAATATAGTTTATAAATATAAGTATATTTTTTATCAATTATGATTTGGTTAGGGCTTACTGAATTGAAAAAAAAAAACTAACTAACACCATCTGTTATATGTATTATTAATTCAACGTAAACAAATAAGAATGACTAAAAAAGTGTGCACTATTTTTGTCGAATCGCCCATAGCATACCCAAACTATGACTGCTTGGTTTATGCAGGGTTTAATTGAATTTTCAAAACTAACCAGCAGCATCTACCTCTGTTCAATGAAAACAAATAAGTGTGACTGACAAAGTTTAATGTGCACCATTTATGTCGAATCTTAACAGTCTACCTCCACTCCTCGCCACTGAGTTATAATATTTTTTGCAGTAAAGTTAAATGTACGACAGAGTAAGTATCAATTGAGAATTCTATGCTTTGATTTATTACATTATATTAAAATTAAATTATATACAAAAAAAAATATATGAAAATTACATTATATTAAAAAGGAATTTACCACGTGGTCACATTTAAAAAAAATATAAAGAATTTAGAATATATATTATTAACCTTAATTTGAGATTCAATTATATAATACGGTGATACAGAACGGGTGTTCGGGAACCTTGAAACCCGAGGACAAAATTTGGGTTAGTTACATTTTCGAAATAAATTTACATTGTAGATTAGTTACTGGCAGATCTTGGGCAAATCTTACGGTCGCATTGTTTATCGCCGTTGGTCGACTGATAAAAAGGTTCTCCAGTTTTGCATAGATTAAGTGTGCTGTCGATGTTAATCAAGTACCAAATTATGGAGGTGAGAGCCACAACCACTTCTCGGCCTGACACCATGACTTTTAATATAGGAATCAATTCAGTGGTGAAGGGTGGAGGTAGGCTGTTCAGATCCGCCATAAATAGTGTACACTAAACTTTATCAGTCATACGTAGATATAATTTGTGTTCATTAAAATAAGACTAAAATTTACAGATGGTGTTGGTTAGTTTTGAAAATTCAATTAAACTTTGCGAAAACCAAGCCATAATTAATAGATAATAGTCAAAAATACTCGTATATCTATAAAATATCTAAAATATTCAATTAAATCATACATAGCATTGAATGTTTTAAAGATAGTATAATCTTTTTTATCTATTATAGTTTGGTTAGGCAGGACTTAATGAATTTAAAAAAGATGAACCACCAATAGTGTTATATGTATTCTTAATCCAGCGAAAACAAATAAGTATGAATTAAAAGGTGGGAAAGAGACCCAACATTATTATGGTTTGGTTAGGCATGGTTTTATTGATTTTTAAAAACTAACCAATACCATCTGTAAATAATTGTAGTATTGGTAAAATAAAAACAAATATGCATGACTAACAAAGTTTAATATGCACCATTTATGGCTGATCTTAACAGCCTACCTCCACCCTTTGCTACTGAGGTATACTATCATCTAAGATAAACGAATCCAAAAAACTGCGTATCTCGAATTATGTATACGGATTCAATACCAAGATATGTGTTACCTAGATAATATGTGATCTAACCTTTCCTGTCCCAAAATCATGCTAATTTCGTAAATTGACAAAAGTTAATCTAGCTTATTTAGGTCAAACAATTATCCAAACCATAATAATGCATCAGCTTAGAAGTTTAAAATATGAATTAATAACTATCATGATGGTGACGATATGTTTCAGTGTCAAATACTCCTAACTAACATAAGATAATTAGTGGTCGTAACATTGAAATAATTGAAAATATTTGTCCATGTTTAAATTATACAATATTTAAAATAAATGAAATACCTACCTAAATTGATTGTTCCAACAGTAGTTCATCCATATGGCACAATTGGAGTGCTAAGTACATTACCTATACGTATTATTTGTGTTGAGTATTATTGAATATTCCAGCATTATTCTCCTGATCCCCAACAAGTCCGTCCACACATTTAAGTTGGATCGAGTCCAGAATAGATATCTTAAATTTCTCTACTTATAGGCCATCCATGGACTGAAACCGTTTGCGGTTTCGAACCGTGTGCCATACTAAGTTTATCTTTTCTGTTCATGGAAATATATTTTCACAAAGTATATTATAAGCATCTGATCATATCCGTTTATACCATACACTTACACTTACAAATTTAGTGAAAATATATTTTCATGAACACAAATCATAAGTATAGTATGGCACATGGATCTAAACCGCATACGGTTTCAGTCCATGGATGACCTCTTAAGGACATACGGATTCTTTCCTTATGATAATGATAATGAAATGAATTTTCCGACTCGTTTTCTTCTGGGTATACTATCAATGCAATCCTTGTCGAAGACCCGAAGACTGATTGTTCTTTTAAAGCATATCTTTTTACTTCTTCGTGGGCTCATTTACAATCCGTATATACCTACTGGCAAATATTAATTTTCATGTTCCCACCAATATCACTCGTAACTCTACCTAGGTTCTTCATGATACCCCGTCGCATGACGGATTTGATGTTTCATGATGCTGTGTATCGTGTGATTAATTTATTTGATGGCACCATAAAGGTTGATTTATTTTTAATTAACTACTTATATAATGTTTGTGGACCTAATTTATAATTGTATTTATCATTTTACTATAATATCTACATAAGCAGATACTGTCTTTTATACGTTCTTATTATATTGGTTGTTATTTGTGATTAAATCATTTTTATGATTTGTATTTATTATGTATTATGGCGCATTGGCCAATCGCTGTAATGCCATAATACTCTTTTTAAATAAATAAATCAAATAAATAAAATAGTGATATCATAAAAATATAATATATTATATATAATAAAAATATATACTTTCTATGCAGACTATTTATAAGCTTCTATGTATACCACAACACAGTTTGTCACTTCGCGAACACGTATATTATTTTTGCTTTCACTCTACAGATTGTTTGACATAACATTTACGCACGTAAAAAGTGGATACAATATTCTTTGAAAGCCCCTATAGTATTTTATTACTGAAAGATCCTTTCATCATGAACGAAAGATAGAACATTTTGTTACGGCAAGTTTTATGGTATAACAATTTGACTGTAGATGGTGGCATTATGAAATAATGATAATTCTGAGATAGTATCGCTAATATAATAATATTATATTATATGGCGAATGAAACATAATAGGTTCGAAACCTGGCTAAATGAATGAATTAAAAAAAAATACTAAATTATTATCCATAAAAAATGTACATATTGTTTGAGTTTGTAATTATGATTGAACATCTTTACTGTGTTTTTTTTGTTATCCCTCGCTTACCTTCCTCTAACAGGCACTATTTGCCACTGATAGTGTTATGTTTGGGTATATATGTTTTGAAACTACTAATCCTGAAACTACTACAAGATTAAAATAAGATTAAGACAAGTGAACTTGCTATTAGGAGGGCTTGTAGTAAGCACTAATGGCTAAGAGTGTTAGCGATTTTTATGAAAAAAACTCCTGGGATATAAAAATAGGTTTCCATTCCCTAGAATTGGGCATGCTTATATACTGAAAGTTGGAATAGATCTTGATTTATTTGGTACGTATTACTCCGACTTACACGTGATCTAAATGAGAACTTTGCCATCCGTGGATAGTATTGATCTGTGTTTTTGATAACTATTTTACGTTATTTATTCTTCCAAAATGTAGAACTATCCCAAAGTCATGCCAATTAGCCATACATAACAATATTTTCTCAACATAATTACTTTATTTGTCGATAATAATGTATTATATTAGGTCACTTAACTCATGGTGAATTTAAATGAAATACGTTATTTACTAGTTTATTAAAATCGGGTCTATTTAATTGTCACTGAAAAGTCTTCTATATGCGACTACAGCGACTTCCGGTTATCGACGAGATCTTGTTGTCGGACAGTAAGTGGTGGTTTTAAATACACGGAGACTGTTAGAAAAAGCATTATAATTATGCATTCCCTCTCTCATGTCCTCCTGATATGTTTATATGCCTTTGAGACTTGAACGCTAAATTTATCTTGGTTGTAAGCGATTTGCTCAATTTATTAGGTCCATGCTATAAATGTGAATTTTACCAGACCCGGAATTCAAACCCGAGACCCTCGACTTACTAAGCGGATAGTACGTTACATATCTATCACAGATAATAATAGTATTTGGTACACAGATTCAAAGGAAAAATCGTTATAAGCTTTCGTTAAAAGAATCTGCATAATGAAACTTTGCATCATGCGCAAATAGCTAGTAATGATGTGAAAACTGCTCGGCCATCGCGTAAATTTATTTTAAATTGCCGGTGGGTAAATTCATTGCTATCACTATTGAATTTATTTATAAACGGTGCGTGCACATTTAAAAGAAAACGGAGCACAAAGAATAATAATAAAATGGTACAGTACAGTAAAATAATATAATACATAACAAATACATTTCATCGTTCAATTTTAAATATAAAAAGTGCAATGAAATAAAGGTGCCATATTAAATTATAAAAACAAAAAAAAAGTTAAGAAGGTGGACAACATAAAAAGAGCATTTACGCGGTACTTAGTATTGAAGAATGATATCATTATTTTTGCTTTATATATTATTTTATCATTGTTATACTAATAATTAAGCAATGCTCACTGTATTTGTTATCTTGTAACTTTTTGTAGAACACATTTATTGGCATGAACCGCCTGAAATACCTGTAACGTAGCGATGTCACGTTTTTTGTCCATTACAAGCGAAATAAAAAAGGTGGCATACGGATTTCAATCATCGACCTGAAAATAACCAGTCGCGTATACTACCAATATGCTATTGCCGATATCACAATAAGTGATAATTTGTATACATAATAATATATATACAATTGTGTAAAAATAAATCTACCAAATTTTAGCTTGTATTAGGATTATCAGATGGCAGTAGTAATATAGTTTCATTATAATTAATAATATACTACTGAATTATTTCCTTTTCAAATACCCTAAAATAGTAATTATGATAGTCGATATATTTTTTTCATAAAATAGACAATAAAAAAATCGTTCTTCTTATTATTAACATTTTTTTAAAAATAGGTACTTGAATATCATACTCAATAATTAAACTAACTAAAAAATGAAAATTTTCATTTAATCAAAAAAACCTACTACACGCACGATATTTTCATCATACGTCTTAAATATTTAAAACATATTTAGTTATATATATTCCTTAAATGTTGTTTCTCATGCTAAGAAAACATAAAATAAACATTACCCAATTATATTATTACCTACAAAGTTTACCAATTTTATTGGCCAATTATTCAGGTAGGTATAACTATATCCTTAACAAAGGTGATTTTTTTAATATTTGACCTTTACACGGCATCTACCCATAAAGGGATTAATTAGAGGAAGGAGAAAATATTACAAACACCCGTTCCGGAATGAATATTATACAATATACTGTTAAATGCCAGTTGTATATTCTGTCACAAAGATGCCAAAATACCCTATCCTGGAGTCACAAAAGTAATCAATATGCAAATCTAGGAATTAATCTGAATATTAATTCATTTTCCTATTGTACGTAGCCGATAGTTTCATGTTCCCTTTGAATAAAATCTTTTCGTCGTGAAATTAACTACAAACTTAATAATTAATATAGTATTACGTAGATAGTTAAATTTTCCCTGAGGCATTAACTTTGTTCCTCTTAGAATAATTATCTTAATAGATAAGTAAAAGCTTAGTTTCATTCCGTATCTAAAAATATTATTACAAGATTCGGCCAACGAATCGATTACTTTTGAGATTTCTGCATCTTAAAACACTAATTACATAATGAGATAAGTTGTTCGAAATCCATAGGAAGAGATATCCAACATGGCGACTGAAATCGGTACCCTATACTTATGATAATGTAATAGTGATTTTTTGGGTTAACGTATTTTATAAAACGCATGCAGTCTTTTTAATATAATATTATAAAGGAAAAAAATGATCCCAACTAGAAAGTGCCATCATTAAAGAAACGCTACAAATAAATGAACTAACTGACTATTCATAATATTCAAACAGGTTCATTCATATAATATCATATAATATTACCATTATGTAACGGAGTTTCTACTTTTGTGAAACGTAAACATGGTAGTGGCGTGGAAAGATTCATGTAACACAATGGTAAAGGAATACTAATTGGTCATATATTCCTACTATTTACAAGAAGCTAACCGTTCAAAGAATGGTAGGCCTTCAAGTTTTCCAGTGTTATGGAACGTAATGATACTAGAGTATACGTTTTATATAACTTTTTGCACTTATTACTAGACTGGTACACCTCTTTGCCTGATTACCTTGCATAAAATTAGATTAAATGATATTTACTTATATTAATTTATGTAGTAATAAATGAATACATATTACATAGATATACCTACATATTATATAAAAAAATATTTTTAGAATATAATAATATTACACCATTTTCATCCTAGAGCTGGAATGCAAAATTATGAAACATATTATACTCTACTAGATTAATATATTTACAAACTATGTATATGGATTACTTAAGTTTCAAGAACTGTATATAAGTGTTTTTGGGTGAATCATAAATATGTAATAAAATAACTTCAGTGTATTTTCCAAAATGTTTTATGGACTTTCAAATTTATTGTAATATATTATGTAGATTAGGGTTTCATTGCCGTAGCTAACTGTTAATATACTGTTTGCATATCCGGATCATTATTGAGAAAACCAAGTAGGTACTTTTTAAGAAACAACACATTTGAAAACAACAAGGCGTAACTGGAGCTCACCAGCAAAATGAGAATTCGGCGTTCTTTCTGAAGAGTATTTCCAGGTTAAAATTGTTCTACAAGAAAACGAAATTCCGAGTACACAACGTGAACGTGAAACCAATAATTTTGTATAAATGGGTCTTACCCGGAACATGACGAAGAAACAAGAAAAGGTTCTCAAGCATATTATAACAAAAATTCTTTTAATTAGGTAATAACCACCTTCCACTTATGAATATAATTATTATTGAAGTTATACTTTTTTTGGCGCATTTGGGAAATCAGATCAGAGTGTATTTTTGGCGTGTGACATGTAACACATAATTTATTTTTTCACACGAAAAAAAACGCACTCGATTGTATTCAGCCGAACGCATTACCTTTACGCCACAATATGATACTGAAATCGTGACGATTATACAGTATAATATTGTAGTTTAGAATTGTTCCGTTGCCTAGGCAGCGAATTTATTATTGTCGTCCATTTGAAATTCCTTACGTAAACAAACGATTAAACGTCAGTTAGTAATATAAGTGTATAGAAATAAACCAACGGCGTTCCAATAAGCGGTCCTTTTTTGAGTGTGTAATTTAACAAGATAATTAAGAGCTAGTCAAAGAATCTAGTTTATCACAAGTTTTGTTTTTGTTTTGTTACGCCAAAACTTCTAACGCGCTTACATAAGTACACACACCGATTTTTTTATTTATTTATTCATATTATTAAAAATATACTTACATACCATTCAGGTCCATGACCGACTACACAACCATTCTCCAGAAATCTCTAACTCTCCCTCTCTAGTCGGTTACTCAGTTTTTCTGCGTCACTCTCAACGTTATTCACCCATCTCCTCATAGGACGGCCTAGGGCACGAATATCCACAGATGTTCCTTCATATATATATTATCTAACAACGTGACCGAACGATCTTCGAGTCTTCGCGCCATTAAGATACTGACTATATTGAAAACACATATTTGTAATTACCCTATAAAATAGTACATATTATAAAATAATATAAAATCTACAAAAAAAATGAAAAAACGTTAGGAGTATCGCAATGGCTTACTACAACTTAATTACAACATTTTTATTAGCACGTATTCTTATTTTTCCAGTGATTGTTTATCCGGTACAAATCTTGCAATCGATTTTTAACTAACTTTCCGACTAGCTAGACATTTCAACTTTAAGAATATATCAGAACACGATGCCAATGTATTCTTTTAATACTTTTAGCCATCTTGCAGTAGAATTGAATTCATTTTCAGTTAATTCTGTTTTATACGAAAAGTTATTTCGGAAGAAATCCGTAATCTAATCCACTAGGAGGTCTGGAGTCCTAGCAACTACATTATTAATATATACGTGCGTTACTATGGAAATCAATAATTTGAAATGACAAAATGACATTTCAGTATTATTTCTATCAAGTACAATTTTTTTTGATCGTTTAAGCTAGTCAAGCCAAGTTTATATGATTCAACAAAAAATTTGAAAACGTTGTATGTAAAAAGTTCTTTTTATCTTGTAATTATTTTATATTGTTAATGTATTATGTTTACGTTTAAGTAAATAAATACAGTTGCACAATATGACCACAAACTTTTTGACTTGAATCATTTAGACACATTCTCCGAAACTGTTAGAATAAATTTATATTATATTACAATCTGTTAAAAGCCGATGGATCAAAAAATTGTACGAATTAAGTATTTGACAGAAGGGAGGTAAATTTAATAGATTTTCAACCCACTTCTCAGAATACTTACCTACTTTATCTCATAAAGATGAGGCGGTGGATCTAGCGGCGAAATAACGAAACATGAAATCTAATACAATGTGATGAGAATATACATTAAGAATTTTATTTAATTATTATATAATATTATGTATAATTATATATATCTAAGAATATTATAAAGAATATGTCAAATATTAAAAACAAAAAACTTTAATATTGCCACTGATAATTCAAATTAAAATTTTCTTTATTTTTACATATAGTGAATATGACATTTAGAAACAAAGAATTATTATTAAAGCAGTATTATATAATTAAAGAAATATATATATATATACCTATTAAGTTACTAAACAGTTGAAAAGTGTAAATACATAAATTATAAATTATATACAAAGAAGTACATCGAATGAGCTAAGCAGACCCTATTTTAGGTATTTATAAAACAATGTCCACGTATAATCATCCTCATGCAGGTGGAATATGTCAATATCAGAAGTGATTTCGTTGATCAAAGTTATTGCTCTCCCAATTGGCATTACCGACGGCAGGTTAGTTCTGCACCTTGGAAGAACAAACAACTGATGCTCTCGGTTTCTAAGATAGTTATCAAGGACACAGGTATAAGTCAGAAAAAATAAGTCGCCAAACATAAATATCGTCTACGGTTTAAACTACAGTATGTACGCATTACTAAAAGGAAGCCAGTTAGATAAAGCCACTGTGCAACCTCGAGTAATGGAGTCTCAAAAATTTCTCCTGAACTCGCTCCACCATAAGGTCGTATTTCAACCGATGCGGGGCCCAAACAATCGACCCACTCGACGATGTAGAAAACCATATGATTTTATTAGAATCGAAAATGGTTTAATAATAAATAATAATTATTTGTTAAATGAAAACAGTACATATATTTCATTGTGCGAATATAAAAATTCTCTATAATTATAATATGGTTTGTTTCACTTAAAAATAAACTGTAAAACAATAATGAGAGTTACCTACTTGAAAAATTTAAGCTTATTATTTAGTATTACCTGTGCAGTTTTCTTGCTTACGATTAATTATTAAATTTAGGTATTAAGGAATTTATAATGATGTTAGATATTTATTTTATGAACACTTTAAAATTACCAACACTTGTTGCAATTTAGTATCTATATAAACTCTTTTGATTATAATATTTTGTGGCAAATACCGAGGCATAACTTTAGACGAACATTTAAACTATTTCTGATCAAAAAGTTACTCAAGAATGCCAGAATAGGCTATATGGTAATTAATATAAAAAGCAAGCTCACCCTTAGAAACAAACTTCTTCTCTATACTGTGAATACCCGTCCCATTATGGCATAATATGCTGCCCCCTTCTGAGGGTATGCTAATCCCACAAGAAAAAAACGACAATACAAATTAAATCTTGGTCATGATCACGAAAGCCCCGTAATTTGTTCATAATATCACTGTTTATAGAGACTTAAACATAGAAACCACCCATTGCCACGTTTTGAAACTATTGATGATGATGATGATGATGATGATGATGATGATGATGATGATGATGATGATGATGATGATGATGATGATGATGATGATGATGATGATAATGATGATGATGATGATGATGGTGATGATGATGATGATGCTGATGATGATGATGATGATGATGGTGGTAATGATGGTGATGATGGTGATGATGGTGATGATGGTGATGATGGTGATGATGGTGATGATGGTGATGATGGTGATGATGGTGATGATGGTGATGATGGTGATGATGGTGATGATAATGATAATGATGATACTCAAATGGAAAAGTATAAAACTTACGGCAATAATAATTAAAGATTCTCTATGACCTATGTCATTATCGCCATATGCCCTAAAAAGTTGATTAAATTACTCTAGCTTCCGTGGTTTAGGTTGTTACGTACTTCCGCAGAAATTAGCTTGTTGACCCAGTAGGTAGACTACCATTCGGGCGTAATATATCTCTAGGGAAAACATGATGACTAGGTTAGTTCAGAAATTATATCTTCGTAGAGCTATGTGTCCTGCCAATTTACTTAACGTTTTTATCAAACTCGCATTACTTCGCATATTCTTGCGCGATGTAATTAATTAACAGGTAGTAATCTTACATGAATTCCCCTGAAGTATCTACTATTCGTAAACTTAATTATGTATAATATCTTAATATCTCTAGGGATAATGAGGTACTTAATAATAATTTTATTGATACTTGAGTAATTAATTTTATGTCTTAAATAATATCTTGGTCACAAGAGAGTTGCGTTTACGTATTTAAAAAGTCACATACTTAATCAGTTTTTACCGATGCGAAATTAAGTAAAAATGTGCCGACGCATTTACGTCTAGAATCTAGATTAAAAAAATAGTATACTATTCCCTAAACGAATAAACGTCTCAAATAAAATAAATAAAAACGTTTGATATTATTGCTTTTTATCACGGCATACTAATAATATTTTCTCTTTTCACATAATATACGTAGACGTAGGCTTTTTGTGCATTAGAAACGCTCCGTAAACGCATTTTGTATTTTTGGTCGGGTTAGGTTGGGTATGAAACAATCTCATCATCATCAGGAGTGCGATAAGCTAGAGAACATTTATTAGAGATACATATAACTCTCTCCACGTATCCCTATGCCATGCTATAACCTGTCGATAATTGACGTTACACTGTCTGTTGAATGTTAAATATAAAACAAGAAAGCAAACGGAATGTTTTTACATAACGATTTTAATTGCATGTATAGTCGTAACCAAGATGGCATTGGGTGAATCTGTTAGTTTATTGACATGTCGTCAAGTTTGTCAATAAATGAGTTTGACGTGCCGATGCGAGTTGTTATCACATTAGTTAAGTTTGGTTGCCTCGAATGATAAAGATTCACCGTTGAATTGACTACAAGTAGAGAGCTTCGTTTACTTCAACTTGCAAGTTGATATAACTTTCTATAAAAGTTGATACCACTTATCGATTGAAAGAAATTGATAGCCAAACGGTAACGGATTTTTTCAAAATTTATTTTCTATTCATTTCAATTGTATGTTTGGACACCGAGTATAGACCTAGTAGTTCAGTAAGTGACCATCGTCTATTTCTCGTAAACAAAAGCAAAATCCGATTAATACAACCTCTACTCTAATCCACTCCACATAAGTATATGACTAACAGGTAGAGAATGTAGAGATGTCATTTTTTTATTTTGATACGATATCGGAATTGTTCGGTACCTTCTTTCGATACAATATCAATGTTTTGCATTTTTTTTTCGGAGAAAGCGCTCATGGACAACGATCCTTTGATTCCGACACATAAAAGGGTACTTATCTATATTTTTTGATTGATACTTTGTTACCACATTGTTACTAACAGATTGACCGCAAATCAATTAGAACTAAGCCTTAGAACACTCTACAAGGAAGAAATAAGATAATACGTAGCATTAATGCTTTCAAGTGTTAATCAAAGGTCAGAAAAAAACTTTGATCACTTTCCAAATATGGACAAAATTTTACAAAAATATTTAAATTTAATTTAAAAATTCACTGTAAGTGTATATAAAAAAAAACGGTACAGAGAACTTTGGTATCAAATTCAACGATTTAAAAAATCGAAGTATTCAGTATCTGACAGTGTAAGGTTTTATTTTAAAACAGATTTTAAGATTAAATATTTTTGATATTTTCCAAATGGAAAAAAAATATATTATATTCTTTAGCTGAGTTTTATTTTTGCAAATTCTATTAATCGGCTTTGGTCCATCTCGAGCAATAGTGACAGAGTGGAAGAAAAAGGAAAAGCTTTATCACTACGGTAATTGAATCCTACATTTTTTATTTATTAGAAACAGGTTTTTTGAAAATATTTATTAGATTTTTACAGGAAATAAGAGTTTTATAGATGGTTGTATGCCGATTTTTTTAAATTTTGACATCTTACCTCACAGAGTTGTCAGATCAAAAAAAAGAAGACAGGTAGCAAAAACGAAAACAAAGCAAAATGTAGTGAAGTGATATCATTCAGTGAATTTCATCCACTATTGGGTGTACGTACCACTAGTGGAAAATGATATATGACAGTGGTGATACGGTATGTACCTACTCATACTATAATAAAAAAAATGAATGTAAAGATTGAGGCAAGTGATGTCCATTACATCGCATCATGCCATTGTTGGGCGCAATGCCATTCTACTAGGAATTTGATTTCCGTTACACTTTTTGTTATGCTCGAATTTTTAAAAACGTTTAATAATAAATATCACTTTAAAAAAATGCATCCAAAATTTGTGCTTATGTCGAATAATATAATTCTTTGTAATGTTAACATGCATAGTTGTTTCATAATTGAGTAACTAGCGGGAGATTAAGAAAGTGTTTTGTCGCATTGAATTACTGATATAATATAAAAAAGTAGTTGTAAAAGACTATGCCCATAGACATCTAGGTCTTCCCATACTTCTAATTTATTTTCATCATTCAAAAAATTATAATAATTACAAGATAAAAAGTATTTTTTATGTAGGTACCATGTTTTTAAATTTTATGTTGAATCATATAAACTTGACAATTCTATGTATTAATAAATATTTTTTTTTGTACTTGATAGAAATACTGAATAAATATAAAATACTGAAATGTTATTTTGACATTTCATATTGATTTCCATAGTAACGCACGTATATATTAATAATTTAGTTGCTAGGACCCTCTTAGCAACCAATAATAGTGTTTTACTTTTTCCGAAATAACTTTCCATACAAAACAGAATTAACTGAAAATGAATTCAATTCTGTTTAAAAATGGCTAAAAGTATTAAAAGAATGTATTGTCGCCGTGTTCTGATGTAGGTATCAGACAGGATCCAAAAACAAGCTATTTTGCAGGAAAAAATTTTTTTTTTAGAAAAGATTTCTGAAAATAAAAAGAACGAAGTCAATACCTTTCCTTTATTCCGATAATATACTATAAAAGTTTCAAATGTCTAGCTAGTCGGGAAGTTAGTTAAGAATCTTCAATCGTCCAATACAAATCTTGGACAAACAAGAAAAAAATTGTACTGGACAAACAAGAATACGAGCTAATAAAAACGTGGTAAAAATATACAGGAATATAATATTATTGTTAATTAACAATTAACTCTATACACTTTAATATTGAGATTTTGTGAATGAAAGAGTGTTCTGCGCATCTATTCTATACACAAGGCTGCTATTGCCGACTATCGGTGACTATCGAGGGTGGCTTATCATATGTATCTATTGAAGCGGTTTATTTTTACAATAAGTTAACCGTGTGAGCTGCCAAAAAGTGCTATGTTTTAATAGCACCTCTCTTGGCTGTGTTAACTTTTAGAGCGAGATAGACAGTATTGACAGTTTAGACGGCTGACTTATTGTAACAATTATAATACCCCAATACATACATATGATACACTACACTAGATAGCCACCGATAGCAGCCTTGTATAAATATAGAATAGATGCGCTGGTAGGCAAACGTATCACCACTATAAATTTTGAAGTTTTGGAAGGTTTTCTAGGTAACTCCTGTCCCACGTCGGTAACCCTGTGAGAGATAAGATTCAAATTTTAATATTCATTTGTTTTACATAAATAAAAAAGAAATAGATCAGCATTAAACAGTAGAAAAGTGTTTATACAAAAAAAAATATAAATCATAAACAAGGAAGTACACCGATTGAGCGAAGCGACCCTATTTTAAGAATTTATAAAACAATGCCCACCTATACTCATCCTCACGTAGGTGAAATATGTTAATATCCGAAGTGATTTAGTTGAACAGAGTTATTGCTCTCCCAATTGGTATTACCAATGGCAGGTTAGTTCTGAATCTTGGGAGAACAAACAACGGATGCCCTCGATGTCTAAGATAATTATCAGAGACACACAAGCCGATACCACAAAGAATGGCAGTTTCAATTTACGCCGCGTATAAATATAATATAAAGAAATCCATACAGCCGAAAGTAAAAGAGTCTCAAAAAATTGATGGATTACATTATCGTATTTTTATTATGCATCGTGGAATAAATTTTCGTCGTTTACAGTGTTTACACCATAGAAGTATTAAATAAAAAGAGGGGTAAAGAATCGGCTCACTCATACAACTGAATGAAGCAGGCCAACAATAACCGACAACTTACGAGAAATAGCGACCAAGATAAAAAGAACTTTTTATATATAACGTTTTTAAATTGTCTGTTAAATCATATAAACTTGACTTGCTAGCTTAAACGATCAAAAAAAATGTACTTGATAGAAATATTACTGAAATGTCATTTTGATTTCCATAGTAACGCACGTATATATTTATAATTTAGTTGCTAGGACCCCAGAACCCTAGCAACCAATAATAGTGGATTGGATTACGGATTTCTTGCGAAATAACTTTTCATACGAAACAGAATTAACTGAAAATGAATTAAATTCTACTTAAAGATGGCTAAAAGTATTAAAAAAAAATGCATTGGCATCGTGTTCTGATATATTGTAAAAGTTTAAATGTATAGCTAGTCGGGAAGTAAGTTAAAAATCAATTGCAAGATTTGTACCGGACAAACAACCACTGGACAAATAAGAATACGAGCTAATAAAAACGGTGTAAAAATGCAGAGCATCAATGAGGATATTTTACTTTGGTCATTATAACGTACCCATATAATTTAATATTAACGTGGAAATTTTGCCGCAAATTGATTACCAGCCTGCCTCACCATACTTTTTTAACATACTTGCCTGCTTCACCATACTTTCATATAACCTGCCGCCCCTAGGTTTACACCATAGACCCAATTGTTTCGTGAAAATTTAAAATGCGTGTAATTTAATATGATTTCTATGATTATATATATACTATGATTAATATGATTGAATAACTGAAAAATATTTTTATTAAATATAGTAGTACCTATAATAATTATACAATGTTAAAAAATCAGTGTTTTTGAGTCGGGGACGTTAAAGCTCGACCACGAAAAAGAACTTTCATTATATTGGTATGTACTTCCTTTATTATTATATTATCAGACAATTTACATATTATACTGGGAATAATAATGTCAATGCTGTGTCACCACCCGCTGCTACCCAGTTGACATCGGTCGGCCATAGCGTAATATACAACAAAACATGGAGTCAAATATTATATATATACCTACATAAGTTCCTATATAATTAAGTAAACTATAACCACAAATAAGGATATCTAGAATTTCTGTTAAAATTATAAACATATCAATTAAATTATGTTGTCAATCATATTGTTATTTATCAATCAGTAAGTACAGGAAAATGATAATTATTATTATTGAAATAATCACATGTATTATATAAATAGCTAATATACCGATACATATTGTAATTTTATTTTTGTATTATAAATTAATGAAGTTACTTAATAGTCTTAAATAAACTATTATTTATTTTGTGAATAGTACATAAGATTTAAAAATATGAATGTATTCTTTATTGTGTAAGTACATAATTAATTTTGATAAACTGTTTTTTTTTATTCAACGAATAATTCACAATATTTAAGAATGTAACATTATTTATTGAGCATAAGACATTTGAAAAACCCCAGAGAAATATATAATCGCTTAAAAAACTGCGACGCCCAGCGGGATTCGAACCGGCGCACCTGGGTATAGCTATGTGCGTTCGACGAAATTACCAGGTAATTTTATACAATTTCTCTGAGATGCTTTCTAAATTGCGTTAATTTTTGGCAGTCGGATTATTAATTTTAAATTATAGTTTTAATTACCTGCCAGCCAATTTTTACCAAGCCATCTATTTTTGGAATAAAATAGATCCCTTAAAATATGATATGGGAACAGAATGATAAATTTGTGAAAACTTACCTAATGTTGATTAGGTAAGTTTTCTCGAGTTTATCGTGAATACTTTTACACTAAAATGATAAATATTGTTTATAAAATATGCCTACACAAATAAATAGTTTATTCACGAGTTATGACGTTTACAAGAACACACGAGTTAACTCTTATATCTTATCTAATATCTTGACACGTCAAACATGCTTTGACGAGTTAACTCGACTCTGGCAGTGATTATAATTTACTTGCACTTTCTAATAATGTAAAAACATTTTTTTTTGTCAACTAATAATTCACAATGTTTAAGAATTTAGCATTCTTTATTGAACATACTTCATTTGAATACACCTTAGAGAGGTATCACTAGAAAAAAATCTTTTGGAAAAAACCTAATTCAAATTTGGAAAAGATACATTTAAATATTATTATTGGTAGATAAAGGATTTTTCAAAAATACGGTTATATACCGAGTGGGACTAAAACCTGCATCCATTTAGATTCCGACTAATATAGACCATACTAATCATGGTGACGTTTTGAAGATGCTACTATGCATTTGAGGTGTTTTCTCAAAATTATACTAGATTTAAAATCACAAAATTTGGTCGCCAATATTAATGGAGTTTGAGATAACACCTCAGACTCACAGTTGTTAGTAAATTTTGATGTGATTAGTATAGCACGGATTGCTTTGGCTGGAATATTTTTTTCCCAATTAATTATAATAATTATATTATCGAATCCAAGCATAAATAATATTATGGATTATTTTTAATGTTGGGTTTCGAGTTTTACATTTTACGAAGAGGTTGAGAACCGTAGGTAATTCTGACAAGTTTTCGAATTAGTATTTAATGGAGTTACTGTGTATCTTTATTCATAATCCATCCATCTAGGTGAGGCCTCTTAATATACAAACTATATTATTATTATTATATGTTAGTTCCAAATTGCGTTACATGTAAACTGGCCTTCAAATTGTTTCGTGCTTATTGTTGAAGTGAACTTTCTATTAACTGAAATCCCATTCATTAAAAGCCTTAAAAAACACACAGAGTAGGTAATAAAATTGCTCACTTTGATTGTATTGGCAATCTAAAGGCTAAACAATATTTTGTTATTTGTTTTACGAGGAAAACAAACGTATGCAAATTTCGAATATTTACACGTAGTTGAATAAAATTCAATCAGTTACGAACATTGAAAGATATAAAAAATGATTGTTTTATAAAATATTGTTTTTCGAATACATATTTTTCACGAATCCAATAACCGTGGAAAAAGGAAAAAAAACTCACCTAAGTAATTTAAAGTTTATATAGAAAATACTATTATACCGGAAAAAACGTCAGAAACATTGGTATATATTTTAAAAAATCCAAGAAAAAATATACATTTTCAATAAATTCTTAAATCTTGCATAGATTCAGGCGAATAAAACATAGTAAAAATTATATTATCTGTTTTACATACAGTGGTGGATTAAGTGATTTGGAGGCCCGAGACACTGACTAAATTTGAGCCCACCCCCATGATAAAAAATAAAGTAAAAACCATATAGTATTTCAACTATCAACGTAACTAGTAAAAATAAAAAATGTTCCTTTTTCCTAGAATCCTTAGAATCCCTAGAATTCCACATCCTGTAACTAAAAGTAAATTGCAGATGACAGTGATTTTTTTGTGTATATGAAAATATCTGTTTGAAAGGTTTTACTATAGGCCCTTTTGATATTAGTTGCAGAGATTTTCTTATTATGCTTTAAGTAATATTTGTATACCCAATTAGTGAAAAATACGCATATTTAAAAAAAAATTAACATTCTTTAATAATTGTATGACTATAGTTGTTTGAACTGTTTCAAGGCCCCCTTTTATATGTTCTGATGAATAAATTGCGTCATCTGCGTCAAATAAAATCGCCACTCTTTATACGACCGATTTTACGAATGTAGATACTCAGTATATTTTAATAAGATTTATAGTATAAATCAGTTCACAGATTGGGGGAAGCAACGCATTAATCTTTCAAACCTAATTCTAAATGCCAATAATTTTTCATGATTAAAAACAGGTGGAAAAAACGTGTTGTAAATCTCCACGTGATTGATTTAAGGCTTACGCATTTTCATAAACAGTAATTTAAAATTTCTCCTGACGAAATATCTGAAAAAGAATACGTCAGCATTTTATTTCTACATTCATTTTATTGTCTGGACATTTTTGTCTTTTTTGGTAATAGGTTATTGTTAAAATAATTGTTTGAAGTTATAGAATATTGACAATAAAAGATATTTATATTTTTGTGCTTGAAGTATGTTATTATTTTACAATACATATTGTTGATAATATAAAATCAGCTGTCTTTGAATTACTTTGATATTATGATACCTAGTGAAAACAGTGGTGGACAGAAATCATTAAAAATAATTAGATACTTGTTGAATCCAAAATACATGTATCCTAAATACGGTATGATAATAAAATACTATTGAGCAGGGAAGTGTTTACAAGACAATATTGCCATTTTCGCTTCAAGACAGAAGAAGCATTGCCCCACAGCATTGGGGTGTCTTAACAGATTTGTTGTTAAGTTGCTGGGGCAGATTATAAATCACTTGGGCACTTGATCTAAATTTAGTTCAAAATGTACACACATTATTTTACCATCCGTATGAAATACTGTTTTTTTTTTGTTTACTACGAGTCGTGCAAAATAATATACTGGGTTTTAGTTTTTTTTTTATATTAGAATTTCAACCAAAAAGCTTTTTAAAATAATACACTATTATCAAACTGTTTGACTTGGAGTATTACGTTTGTTGATTATTGTAATAACCTTTTTGGATGTTTTTTTTAGTAAGTACTTACTAAAACATTGTTTGTAAATAGTGAAAATAGTATAATCTGTAAATATCATCTAGATTGTTATTAATTGGTTTGCCTATTTCTAGACGGAGCGCACCGGAGCGCTGTTCCGGTTCATAAAATCTCCAAAATTATTACCCCGTCTCGTGAAAATATTAACTTGACCATTTCAGCTAGATATGCCATATAATAAAAAATCTAACATACATATTTTTATAAAATACACTTACAATAATTAGATATCCATGTTAATATTTTCATAAAATTATCGAGCGCTCCGGTTCGTAAAATATTCCATTTCGAGCGCTGACTTAGATATTAAAACACTATTAACTGGGGAGAAGAAGCTGATCTTATATTTTTTTTGGAAAATCTGTAACTCATAATTTAGTCATGTCACAAAACCGCTCTGGTAAATTTTTCAACATAAAAAATTTTAACACTTCATAGCTACTAGGTATTTTTTTATTTTCTCATCATATTAACTGACATAAAACGGTGATGACGATTAATACTCCAAATTTGCAAGAAAATATCATGTGATTTTTTAATAAAGGGGGTTTTATAAATGTCCAGAACAGATTTTGTAACTCGATGACGACAAATTATTATGTATCTCTAATGAAGTTATTATATTCTATGACGTAGTTTACAAACAAAAACTGATATTTTTTGCATATATCTAATAATAATAAGGTCATTCATCATAATATTGAATTGTTGCAAGATTTGTCTTTTATAGATTCAATGACAATCTATTAAGTTTAAATGTTAATCTGATAAATATTTGTATAGTTTAATATACACATGTCCTCCTGCAAACCATATCAGAAAACGAATGAATTCAGACGAACCTGCCACTTGAATGTAACTTGCAGTAGTTGATCCTACCATTCGTTTGAGTAATCCAAAATTCAGCTCAGCCTCTTCAAAAGGGGAGAATTTTTATCCTCTTTGATTTACATATAGGTGTCTGATGTCTATATGAAAATGGAATCGTTAGTAGCTTTTTTTTTAAATTACATTTGTAATCAATCATTCAGAGAGTGAATAGATATAAGCCAGTGACTACGTGGTTTATGTAGATATCAGCCTTTCTATAGCTACCTACTGAAATTTTATACGACTTTTTTATTATTTCGTCACAAAAATATTTATCAGTGTACCTACTTTTTTATCCATGTCACACCTTTTCTGTCTTTCTATTACAATATAATAGTATATTGATTTATAAGACGTACATAAATACTATAGTATTATGTATATAAATCACAATTATTTTTTATTACGATTATAACAATCATAATACATATTTTTTCATAAACTTTATAAATTCTGTGTTGTTTGATCATAATTGCTTGTTTGGTCATTTTATTTTAAGAGTGAAAATTGGGTAACTGTATTATTCCAAATAATAATAACTTGATATTTGTAAAACATTTGAAAATGCTCAAACTGCTATAATTTAGTAATAATGTGATGATATTATGTAGATATACGCAGCGGTTAGTTTCGTCAAAACATGACCAAAGACCTTATCATATTTTGATCATTGTTAAATGACATTATTTTCCTAATTACTGGAATAATTAAAATTATTGCCATATTCTTTTTCATTTATTTGTTTTAAAATATATTCTCAATTTTAGACAAAAAAAATTAACTGAGCTTTTAAATTGCTTTTCTGTAAATTCAACATTTTGCAGTTAACAGGCTATGCTCAAACATCAAAAAATTGTATTTTAATAAAATTTATCTGAAATATGTAGGTACTTATACAAAAAAAGATCATAGTTTTTACGGTTATTACTCACATAAATATAATAAACAGTCTAGAAATGTGCAAACCAATTAGTAGAAATGCTAATAACAGATTCACACTATATTTTATATATTTTGCTCATTAACTTATAATGAATGTACCCACAGCGGCCTAGTTGGTACACAGTAGCCGTCTCTGAACCGTGGGTTACAGATTCAATTCTTCGACTGAGTAAAAAAATATATCTTATACTGAATATTTTAAGATATATATCTTATTTGGCAAGCTATTTCATACGGTTCAGACTATTGGATAATAACGGAGATGCTTATGCACCGTATTGCCTTATTATATCGATGATGTGTTAGATATAATCCTGAAATATTTATTATGTAGTGATGAAAACATCATATATTGACGATACCAGTGCTCAGGACGTGTGCGACGCTCATAGTCAACTATAAGCCATACAAACTAGTATTGTGCAAAACATCGAAAACTTTCTTGGGCTGATGTGTGATGTGTCAGCGCTGTTGCTAAATATATCGGTATCCAGGATTTGTACTCGACTGCGAAGGACCATCAAACATGAAATTAATCTACTATTTAAGGGACAGGAAAACACCATGGATTGTTGACAAATGTCATGATGACGATTTGTCTATTTAATAAAACTTTCTTCCTTAAAATTAATATTATAACCTACATTCAGGTGGTCATTTTCAAATTAGGTCAAATCTAATTTTTGCAAATTGAGAATATTTTTATTCTTATTTCATAAACAGTTTGGGTTTACTAGCAAAAAAATAAAGTTGTCGACGTTATGACCACCTTCATGATGTACCTATGGCTTTTAGCAAGATGTTTTCCGCGTATGTAATAACATGATTGGATTAAATAAATTTGACGCTGTTTGAAAATAAACCTGATGGATTTGGTCACTATCGAAAATAATAAACTAGTCCCACATTGAGTTTTTTTGACATAAAATGTGATCTTGAATTTAGTTGGTTCTGAAGATCACATAATATTAAGCACACTCAAAAGAGTGATCTAAGATTTTAAAAAAAAATCGGATTTGATTACTTTTGAAAATTATTTCCTGAGTATATGGATTCGTGATTTGATATTTGTGAAAAAATACTTGAAATCGATAAATTATTAATTTATTAACCTTCCCTAGCATGGCAACGAGACATTTCCCCTAAATAAACAGACTTAAGTACTATCTTTCAGTTTTTTTTTAAATGAAACTTTATATCTAAAATACAAAAATTCTGAGAATATTTACCAATATAATACCAAAATAATTTGAATCCTATAAAACAATTTTCAGTCACTTGAGTTAATAAGTACATATTATCTACCTACAGTTTAATATCTGCCTATATCAAACGAAGTTTCAAGATTGAAATCACAGCAGATTGTAGTATAATATTCACTCTGTCTTATGTTGTTAATTAGATCAATTCTTGGTAAAAAGTCTACAACTCTACTTATTAATATTATAAATTAAATTTAAATAATTCAACATGTAAACTTCAAGATTAGATTAGAAAATTCAGTTAAATTTCTATGAGCTGATTCCACAATTCATAAAGTAAAATGATTGTTGTTTAATTTAATAAAATGCAATTTTTTTGTAGTACTTATTCCACTTTTAATCAATAACTTAGGACCGGTTTTGTCCGCCTTACAGGGACATTTTCAAACATTTGAAAATATCCCTCTGAGGCGGACGAAACCGGTTCTAATTTATTGATTAAAAGTGGAATAAGTACTATAAAAAATTGCGTTTTATTAAATTAAACAACAATACAATGCAGTTCCACCATGGATTGACAGTTAACAAAATAAAAGAAATTAAAGGTAAAATGACTGCTGACATGTATCATATTATTTAATTTAATGTTTCGCACACTTTTGCATTTGCCCCAGTTGCATGCATGTTCAAATAAGTTCATGTATAACTCTGCACCAGCATTGAAGATAAATGAACTGAAACCGAGATAAATCGGATTTCATACATCTAATTGTTGTCCATACAAAGAAATTATTTTCAAATCCATTCTATATTGTAATGGGAGATCATTGATTTTTGTTAATGTAAGTATCTAAATGGTTGCTTAATATCCCTTATGAAAAATTACTGCACACTAACTCGTCCAATTAACAGCCAAAAAAAAATGGACAGACTGGCGAATCAAAGACCGTACCCAGTGACCTTCCTTGACCAGTGAATTTCCAAAGAATTATTATAATTAAATTACGTTAAAAAGAGAAATGGAATAATATAGAGCTATTGTATGCCGTTACACGATCATTTGAAAGATTATTTGAAGGAAAAATGATTAAATTGGCGTATACTTCTCTTCCACTAGAACAATCCATACGATAAATCGATCGTTGACATGGCAAAATTGCATCAATTGGGATTCTAGATTGATTTCAACGCGACTTCCTCCACCTTGAGGGCGGACGTGCTCAGCGTGGGTCAAAATTGAGCTTTTTTTCTATTTTCAAAGCATGATCCTGGACATACCTTAAACGTTATAGATAATATTTTTATATAATTTTGAAGCCTTATTATCCTTTATATTTATTTTAAGCATTTGATGACTACATGAAGTATTTTTATTACAAAAAATAGTATTCTTTTAAACATCTCGCTCTAATGTTTTAGAATATAGTTATATTTCAGTACATAACTGTGCAGTGGTGTTAGAATTTTTTACATTTATTAATTTTTAAACGCATTTATAAAATCATCAGTATAATTTATATCGACATTATTATTGTGAAATATTTACGATAAAAAATTATATTGATAATCTCTATGATTCCAAATTTTACAAGAATTTGGCATTTTATTATTCAAAACATGGGCAAGAATAACACATTTGAAGATAATTCTAAAGAGACTCATTATAAGCTATGTGTGATAAATATTCTATGAATAATGATTGTTTTATAATAATTATTGACCTAATAATAAGGTCGTGTTTTTTTTAAATACGCCATTTTTTTTTGACATTCCCCAGTGGTTAAGCTACAACATACAGCCGTAGCCATAAATTGACAAACTAAAACTGAAGTAGGGAGTAAAATGATGTTAACGCGCGTGGTTGAACATGTACCTAACCGATTTTTTTTAAACGGTACATGTTCAAACACGCGCGTTAACATCATTTTACTCCCTACTTCAATTATAGTTTGTCAATTATTTCATCGTCCAAGGTGCAATGTTGCTACATCAGTCATGTGCAGCTTCGCTTAGGGAGAAAGGAGTGTGGCACTAAAATCTTTTTAATCTGACATGTTTATAGCGTTACGGAAAGCGGCCGTGGATAAATTGCCACTGCATATACCCAACGGTTGGAGACGGGGTAACTCAAACCAGTGCTTTTATTTTGGAATTATAAATAACTGTAAAATATCGTCAAAATAAGAGTACATTGAAAGATAAATGTGTTGAAAATTAAAATTACTTAATTCAAAAAAATCATTATTAAACTTTTAAAACAACCCTTGCACTTTAAATCAGCATGGTAATGATTTGTTTTATTAATATCGTAACAATTTTATTTTATGCCTATAAAACTGGTCCTATTTTTAAAAATGGCAAATAATTTTCAACAGTATGTGGGACGTGATTTCGGCCGCGTTGTCAGTCGGAGAGCGATAGTCGACCTGTTTGCACGTCAATTTGTTTTGTAATTGCGTTGGAAGAATATATTCTAAAATCGTGTAAAGATGACTAAAAAACGTTCCGCATGTACTTGAAAAAGAAAACATGTCAATGAATATACTTACTATTATTATTACGAATATAATAATAAACATAACATTAAAAGGACGCATGTTTAATTTTTATGACACATTATATTTTGTTCGGCTCGCGTCATTTGCACAATCCGCGCATCGCCTAGTCACGATCTTTTTAGACCATGCCTCAGCTAAAGAATAGCCTTAATGCAAGAGCGTTATTTTTTATTATTATACGAGTATTATACTTAAGTGTAGACATTGGATAGGAAAATATTTATAGAATAATAAATATTTTATTAAAAAAAAAGTGCGAGACATACGTTTCTTTGAACATTTTCTTTATTTTTCTCACAAATATCAAATTTAGAACAATAACGCAACTAGTGAAAGTATTATTTTCAATACTACGGATATTTTTTAAGTCCCTTCTCAAATTGATAAAAGTGAACATGAAATAATATTCCTATCTCATAAAACGCACAAATTACTACACAAAAAATGAATTCTGAAATATTTCTGCCATTAGACCGATAATTTGATCGTAATAGCTTTAAAAGTATTCTACACAAAAATTTCGAAAGAAAAAAATGTTCTTAATATAAATTAGAACACGAATAATACTTACTATATAAAGTGGATTAAAAAAGTCCGTTTCTAATTTCACTCTGTGTACATACTTGGTTATTTAAAAAATATTTATTCAAATAGAAACATATTATAATATTAAGTACACACGTCATAATCATCATCCAACTGAATCAATTCACTCGAAGGTGAAAGCATTTCCAAGCAGCACTCGGTCTTATGTTGCTTTGCCAAGTACTTCAGCAAAACTTAACTATATCGTCGATCCAGCAACCCCTTAGTTCTAATCTTTGAACGTGTACTTGTATCCTCTTGGGTAAAACTGGACGATTATATTTTTCTTCGTTTATTCATCTGTTTTTCGAACTACGTATTTTTCCCATTTTCATTTAAATTTATTAAGTTATTAGTACTCGCACAGTTACATCACATGTATTATTTGACTGTGTTCTTATCTCAGGGGTTGGAAAATGGTGACTCTAAAAAAATATTGAGTGTAAAAATAATATTACTTAAGTAAAGATTTTTCACTATAGTTTGATTTATTTTCATCGAGTCTACAATCCGATATGGATTTTGGCCGCCTTACGCTACGGTTGTGTTTGCAGATGTTTTATGGCAAATACATATTAGCCACTTGCATGATATAATAAATACAGTCAATGATCTGGGTCGATAAAATTATCCGTAACGGGTGTGATTTAATTTTTATTACGATGTAGAAACGTTTCTGGTAAAGTTGTGGAACTGGTAATAAAGATTATAATACCTCAAAATTTGAAAAGGCGCTTATATAATATTTTGTTTTTTTATTAGTAGTTATTCTACCTCAAATTAACGTTTAAAATGATTTTTAAAAAAGATGTAGAATAAAAAGGAAATTACATTTTGTCCCAGTCGGTAGTATTTTACTACTTGCTGTAAATTGTTTGAAAAACTCATTTTTACAAATTTTTACTCAGAAGTGATATTTATTATTTATTTCTTCGAGTGAGTTTCATTTAGATTGAAATAATTGCCAGTTTGATGAAGAACGTGTTTTTTCCATTTAGTTTCTTTGAAGCTTTCATTTCTAAGCATCAATTGCTTCTGTTTGGATTTTTCTTCTCCAATTTATATTATGTAATAATCATTTATTTAAGTGTTCATAAAAGTCTTCCTGTGTTTTATTTTGAGAAGCAATATCACTGATTTGAAATAAAGTTTTCATTAAACTCGCCTATATAATTAAATATGTTGTAGTAATGTATTATATCTTATATATTTTGTATCTTGTAAGTTATGGGTAATCAGTGCGCTATACTAACATATAACTCAGTATGTGTTGAGCATAGTTTACCCTTATTTCATACGTTTTTCAAACTCGTTTTATATTATATCATATATTATGATATAATAAAAAGATAACTTTGTATTATTTAGTTACTAATATAAAATAATAAGTAATAATATACCTTATCACATATCTAGTATTATAGTAAGAAAAACAAAAATAGATATTCAGATAGGTACTAAAGTTTAGAATCTACTAAATTTTAGATAAATTAATGTACTGTGAAGTACGAATAGCTTAAAATTATACTAGGGGATATTTGGCGTAAACTTTTGTCACTTTGAACAGGCACATTGTATTGTTCACGGATATCTTTTTTCTGCCTTTCTGGACTGTAAGATATTACCAAAATTATCATTGCCTGGTAAAGGTAAATGGATAAGAATTTTGAAACTGTGTTCAAACTTGAAGCAGGCATACGAATTGGCTATGATTGATGCGATCTCTATTTTTTAAATAGTTAATTATTTAAAGAAATTCTTAGATTTTTCAGTCACGATATTTACTAGATTAACAAGAATAACAAATAATATCGAACCTACTCAACCATAGGACCCTAAACATTATGTGTGAATTATTATTTATTTCTTCTTCTTCAGATTATAAAATCTGTCTAAAGTTATATTTTAGTGGGAGAGCCTTGTATGATAATAAGCCTTCCATGTTTTGCATTTTACTGAACTTGTAAAGTTTGGTCATTATAAAATCTTCCTTTCATTATATTTTATCTAGTACGACTTTCCATAGTTCTCAGTATAATGTGTGCTTTTTATGTTCACTGGTAGTTCGAACTTTTCCTGTGAGAAAGTCAAGGTGCGATTATTGCTATAAAATGTCTTCTAAATTTAAACCGTGCTTTTCAGATTAAGAATCTGCGCATGGCATATCACTAATCTCTTTCTTGTGCACTTTTATTAGTTTGACGTCAGATGAAGGAATTGGCAATTTTAGAAATTACACTAATTTTAGTGACATACATAGGCTGTAGATTTTAGCTTCTAGTCACGATCCAGCAGTAAGCGTGCCCATATCTCTTGTGTATATAGATTTGTACCATACAGAGCAAGCATACTCTGGTACCGAATTAGATAGTGCAAGAGCTGAAACCCTCAGTACTTGTTGTTGAGCTCTCAATATATTTACACTTAGCTTTTCAAGTTCTCACTTGTATTTATTTTTTATAACTAATACGGTTTTGCTGTATAGAACTTATGGTACAGCGTTCAGTTTATGGTGATTCCTAAGTATTTTAGACGTTTGTAGTTTCTTGCACGTGTTGATTAAGGTTAGTTAGATAATTCATACCATAAGGTTACTGCCAAAAATTGGTAAGTCTCTAAATCATGCTATGGAGTAATTGCAGTTTGAAGTTTGAAATGTCCTCTAAAATCAGGAAAAATGATAATTTCTGTGTGCCTTATGTGCATGTTCTATAACAGCGATTTCCAAACTAAGAGGCACGGAGGGTTGCAAAAGGAGGCGCAAAAAGTTTAACACAATTAATGTAGCCACAGGTTTGCAGTTTACAAATGCATTGTTTATAAAACGGCCGCTAGTTATAAACTACATAAAAAACAGTCCTATAAAAGCTTGTTTGCAAACCTGTCTGAAAATATGGAGACTAATTTTATAATACCTCACTTCAATACTATTGTGAAACGTGCTGTATATCTCGTGAAAAATGATATAAAAGGGTCAAATCATAATGTTGAAATTTGAGGCAAATTTGTTTAGGAACGATAATTTTGTTGTTAAACTTGTCTATTTGGTTGAAATTTAAAAAAAATGAATGAATAAATCAAGAACCACTAATACATTCACTTATTTAAAAAGACAAAGTGAAAGCATTTATAAAAAATTGGAGCTTTGGAAAAAATAGGTTCGCCATGTTTCCACTTTTAAATGATTTCTGCGCCAGATATATTGAAGCAAACAAATCTATTTACTGAGTTCTTGGTTAGTTTGCTAATACACTTTTCACATTATTTCCTTAATAGTAAAAAAAGTCACCTGCGGGCTGCTTTGTTTCAACGCTATTAAATAGGTGGGCCCGCCAAAGATCCTGGCTTGGGGCCCGCTTTAGGATGTGGGGCCCATGATAGAATCCATTGGATTCAATCCATTTGGATTGACTACTATTGAAATTGATTGTGCTAACAAACAAGCACATTCATCGCATGAAAAACAAAAATAATTTAAAAATGAATATAATATAAGTAGTAAAACTATTTTTTACTACTTTTAAAAAGTAATTAATATTTTTTTATGTTTATTTTTGTATTAGTACATCGTTGACTATTTAAAAATGTGTTTGTATTATTTATTGAAATAAAGGGGGGGAGGCGCCAAGATTAGATTTTTTTTAAGGGAGGCGTAGTAATATAAAGTTTGGAAACCACTAATCTATAATATATCGGTTGAACTTGATTTTTTCTATAGCATACGTTTTTATAATATAGACACATAATCAGCTTATAGATGTTTTTTTATAACTCCAAAGTATTACTTTGGTATAAAACTAGTAAGTATTTTAAATGTATCATAATATTGTACTATCATAATATAATAGATGTTTGATTCTCGTCGACCTGCTGCATTATATAACGGCGTAAGAGTAAATCAAGATACAACTAAGATTATGAACTAAAACGAAATGATTTTAGGCTAACTTACAAAGTTGAAGTTACAATTTTGAGATGTTGACCCAATTCACTTAACTACTTACCTGTATTATAGAATATAGTATAATATAAGACAAAGGGAGTGAAAGAACTGTGGAAAGTAAAAAACGAAAAGCTGTCGCAAACCGACCGTAATTCTAACCTATGCCGATACTTAAATCCAGAAGTGTCTGCAAGAAAACAAAGATTCCGCTCCATAAAACTGCCACATTTACAGTAAGTATATATATACATACATACATAATATATTTATATAATATGTACGGAAGCTGTAAGAAAGTGAAAAAACTTAACTTCACAAGTCGATACCAACGCGGATATTACGTCTAAATAATTCGCATTCGAAATCACATGCGCTGTTATTATTTATTTTATATTATATACCAATAATTAGATACTAATTATATGTCTATACATAAGTGTTTTTAACTCTTGGTTAATAAACGAATGTTAATTACATGAAAAACAATAGTGAACTTTTCCGATGGTAATAAATGAGACATAAAAAGAAACGCGTCTTTTTGCTAACAACATCATTATATCAGTTAGTATCTATTACAAATTTATTGATTGCTTATCTAACAAGACAGATACTTAGGTACATGGCACTAATGCGTAACCAACTATAGCACTGACCCAATAAAAAGGCTCTAAGTAATTTCTAACATCTCACAGATACGTACACGTAAAAATCACGCACATACAATGTCAAAACATACTAATACGTGACCTGATGATTTATATATTTAAGCCTAACGGGCTCTCCAGTGCCAATAGTGATGTAATATTTATAAATATATACATTCATTAAATTTAGATATGCTGGATACGATGCCATGTAGTTAAGGATTGCAATACCGGTATTTCAAAACCGGTATTCAATTATTTATCGATACAAAAATACCGGTTTTAAAAATCTGAAATACTGGTATTTACGGTAATAATAAAGCATACACGTTTATGTTTTTGAAGATGAATTAATGTCATTTTTCCATTATTTACTAATTGTATTTGTGTAAAATGTCTTGTATAATACCTATATAGTGTATACATTTTATGCTGTCAAAACGCAAATATATTGACTGAAACCAACAAAAGTTACATAATATTTGAACAAAATCCCTCAAATATACTTCGCGATGAATAAACATATTTTGAAAAAGAAGATATTCATGGCAAATGTCTCCAATTATTCTATAACTATTGATCCAACGTTGATAGTACATCCAACAAACGTTGTATTTCAGAGAGATTTTCCTGTACCCGGACTAGTATTTTGTAAAAATTAATAGTTCTAAAATATTATCATCTATACATATAAAGGTCAACATAATAAATTTAATGTACCTAGGTAGATTGCAAAAAAAGTATTTCAAATAGATTTTAATAGTTGTATTTATTGATAGATACCTACTTCTATTTTTCTATAATAAGTTTTGACGAATACCGGTATTCAATAAGAAATACCGAAATATCGGTATTGATATATTCATTCGGTATTGCAATCCCTACATGTAGTGCATGCTGTCTTTTTTTCGTGTAATATCTATAATACAACGGTAAAATATAATTTTTTGTTTCAGTAAGTCCTGCACATAACGCTTTTTTCAGTTATCTACCATACTCTACCTACCTTTAAGAAGCACCTTTCGCCACTGATGTATGTGAAATTAGTTATGCGTACTAGTTATGTAATAGTATAACAATGTTCTAAATTGATGTACGCCGATTTTCAATAATTAAAACCCTTATTTCAACTAAGGCAGAGTGAATTTTACAACCAAATTTAACTGTATTCATATATTAATTGAGTTAGCATTTACTTGATAGAATTCCATTTTAACAGAAATGAAAATATAAATAATATTACATTCTACAGGTTTTTAAAAAGGTTTGTCGATAGCTATTTCGGTTGTAACACCATTATCAAGACCATTCAGATAGGCCGTTTGCCTTTGCTTAAATACTATACGTATAGATAGAAACAGAATACATTTTCTTATTCATTTGACGGAGTCCCTATGGGGTCTCCTTCAAGTCCTTTGCTTGCAAAACTTTTTATGGACAAATTCGAATCGGAATCACTTAAAATAGACTCAGTAGCTGATATATTATATTACCATAGATACGTAGATGATATTTTGATTTGCTGGAAAAGAACTGATTTTCAACTTAATTCTTTCGTCAAAAGGGCTACCGCATTGCACTGATATAATAAATTCACGGTCGAAGTAGAGATAGAAAACAGAATTAATTTTCTAGACCTCACTATTCAGAGTGTTAATAATAAACTTTAAAATATATAGAAAACCCTCCTACACTGAAACTACTATACATAAAGGATCGCAACCTCCATGGATTCATAAGTTGGGGGCATACTTTGCCATGATCCACAGGCTAGTTAGCGTGCCCATGAACAAATTAGATTTTGAGGATGAACTACATAAGATTAAACAAATAGCCTTAAGTAATGGATATGCAACATCTATGGTAGATAAAATATTATATTAAAAACAACTTAAATTATCTAGATCTACAATATACCCTAACTTTAAAGATTCAAATCGTTATAACAAGTCCATTGCTTATCACGGCATTATTTCAAACAATATTTATCAAGAAATTAAACATAGTGTTAACGTAGCATTCAAAGCTAATAATAATCTAGGATTAAATTTAAAAAAAACCGTAAAGATAAGATCAACAAACTGGAGAAAAGCGGAGTTTATAAAATAACATGTGACACATGTAGTCTATGCTACATTGGTCAATCTGGCAGGCCTATAAAACTCGTTTCGAAGAACACCTCCGGTCTTTCAGGAATGGTAAAATAGATTCTCAGTTCACTAACCATTTGATATCAAATTCGCATAGTATTTTAGTAATAATATAACGCCAGAATGTTTGCATATATGTAACAAAGGTCTAAAATTAAATTTACTCGAACAGTTGGAAATTAATCGCGAATTATCCAAAAGTAATCACATAATTAATGAAAATTTGGTAATGCATTCGTCGCCACTACTAAATATATTTTAAGCACATGATTAACACAATTATACTAATAATATTTTATTTGATTAATAATGTAAATAAATAACCAAAGCAGTCGAACACTGTACTTTCGATAAATTTTATAAATTTTGATATCCATTAAAAACCCACTTAGGCTTTTCAATGTATTAATAGTATTACAATTAATAATAAGTATACAAAGTCATAATATTGTTTGAACGAATAAGAAAATGTATTCTGTCTCTATCTATACGTATAGTATTTAGGCAAAGGCAAACGGCTTATCTGAATAGTCTTGATAATGGTGTTACAATCGAAATAACTATCGACTAACCTTTTTAAAAACCTGTAGAATTTAGTATTAATTTTATTTTCATTTCTTGTATTCATCTATTTAAGAAATATATAAAGATGAATATAATAATATAATATGAGCAGTAATGATTATGTTGGTCCTTTTATTTTTCAGATACTACGTCTATTAGCAAGTTAATGGGAAAAAAGACATGGTGGGCGTATGAAAAAAAATACATAATAATTTAAATGGTCGAAAGATTTGTAGTTCGCAAAGCGCCAGTCCAGTGACGGGTTTACGGACGAAATTGTGAGATTCTCCACGAAAAATAAAAACCATAAATTTAAACTACTAACATACTTACCTATTAAAGATATAAATGCATCTCTTTCCTAGAAGCAGATTTTTTTGTTGGTGTTAGTTTAATGGATTATGTCATGGTTTTGGGTATTATTGTGGGTAGTATACCTACTAAATTTGTGAGAAATACACATCTTTTTAAGATTTTTACATTATATAATAATTTTATAATGGACTTAAACTGTTATAAAGATTCCCCTTTTTTTTATTTTCTGGCGAATCAATTACGTCATGTGCATTAAATAAAATCGCCGTTACGCGAGACAAATATAAATGTACATAAAAGAAGGTGGGGGGGGGGTTTAGTTTTATCGAAATCCATAATGACATTTTGACCCGACTAAAAGTCATACTTTAACAATATAATCATAATTAAGTCAGATCATCCCAATGTGCTAGGTATCTATCCATTTATTAAAATATTATAATACTAACAACATTTAAATTTGTCATAATAATTCTCTTTTTTTATCTAAAAGCATTTTCAAAATTCAATAACAATAATTATTTCTAATTACTAATATAGGATTTTTTAGCTTCACTAAATATGAATATATTCTGTCTGTATATACTGTCTTTCTGGTTCATTATCAAAAGTATATAATTATTCAACACTATCGCCCTCCTGCGGTTCGGTAACGTTTCTTAAATTGAAATCGTAAATATTATTACAACATGAATATTATGTTTCTGCTCTGTTCTGTTCAGTTATGTATTTATTGTTAAAACTGTATATTTGTAGTAGACAAGGAGCTATGTAACATATGAAAAACATACGTAGTTAGGAAAATTGAGAAGAGGGGGTGAAAATTTTAAATGTAATGAAAAAAAGTGGAGTAAATTTTGTTAGCTATTAAAATTTTAAAATATTCTTAAAAATTCTAAACTTTTTGAAACCCAACCACTTTATTTATGCGATGAAGTATATTTATTTACCAAAATTATGATCATTTTTTATTAGATGATTTTCTTAAAATTCATTTTTTTTTACTATTTAGTATCTAATTAATATTATGTGCATTATATCATGAATATAATCATTATATTGCGAGCGTTTGAAAACGATATGACATAGTGCTTACAATTTAAATATAATAGTCGATTACTGCTAGAAAATTAAGATTTCTTCTCGACTAAAAAAGCACATTTACTTAATTATGTAAATAATCGAATTAACTATAATATATTCTAATATATACTAAATTTGCATTGTATACTACTTAATATATAGATTATAGATGAGAGGATATACATGATTTTAATAATAATATAGGTAGTGAACTGTAATTATTTTCCATTTTATTGTAACATTTTATTGAATCATCAAACAATACACAATTCTCCGTTATTTTCGTAACAACGGGTAGTTTTGAAAAGTTTCAGCGTTTTTGATTTAGGAAACTACTTTGGGCTCCTGTAGGTTAATATTGAAAACTTTCTGTTTATTTGAAAATTTCTAGAGAATATTTGAATTGAATTTATGTCTACCTACGCGTCTGACATTATGTTGTATTTAGATTAAACATAGAAATGTAATACAATATATATAATTAAAATATTGTCTACGGTAATTGAATTTTCGAAAATAGAAATTCAAGGAAAAATAAATCAAGTAAAGTTGGTTAGGTCTACTTACTTATTAATATATATAATTAATGTATATATATATTTTTAATAATATTTATATCATTTAAGTATGAGCTATTCATTTTGTTTTTCTGTATTATGTAATAATGATAGCATAAAACGATACAATTTGAGATATAACGTGTTCAATCAAAAAATGCAATTTTTGAAATCTTGATATTGTGTTAAGCCAAATTAAATTTAGCGTAAATAAACAAAATTTAATAGAATTTTTCACATACTTGACATATATTTCCAATGCTAGCTGGCTGTCTGGCTTCGATATTTGTTTTTTATGAAGTGCATTACACTGAATCATCTTTCACAATATACAGTAGTAGGAAACACTAAAACATCAGCAGCCTGATGCTGAGTACCTCCGCTCTCAAAAAGTTACCAACAACTGACGTAGATAGTGTTTGTTACTTTTTAAAATTCAATTAAATCCTAAATCCAAGTCATATTATATAATAGTAAAAAAATATTCATTTATTTATTAAATATCTAAAATTATGCCATTAAACTATCTATTTTAGATATTTTATAAATAGAAGAATATTTTTTATCGTCAATTTGTTTAGTCTAGTATTCACATATTAACGTATATTTATTTGGTTAAAAATATAAATTTATAATGCAAGAAATACGTATTAATAATAAAATAAAATATAAAAATATTTGTCGGAAGTTGGATTTGAACCCACGCCAACAGAACTTTAATTCAAAATTACTACAGCATCTTAGACCACTCGGCCAACGTGCTTGTTGCGATGATGTGAAAAATTGTTATAATAGTAATGGTAACATTTTTGCGTTAAACTCGAATTTGTGCACACAATTTAATATCACGGCGAGCGGTAAAACATATACATGTTAAAAAGATTTGAATATAATTAAATGTTTGTCATTTCATAAAACTGCTTCCTTCCAGTTTAGGATGCCCAAAGTCTGTAAATCCAACTTGAAATTATCTCTTTATCTTATTCAAGTTCGACCAGGTTTTCGTTTTCTTTCCGATTTCCCGAACGCCAATTTATTTGTCATGCGTGACTCGTCCATCCTGTGTACATATCCTAACCAGCTAAGACGAATTTGATGGACTATACAATGTGCGGGTTCACATATAAAGTGTACAAGGTCTTAATTTTATCTTCTTCTCCACCCCAACTGTGATAGCTCCAAACATACCACGCAGAACGCTCCACTCAAATGAGCCTTACACTCTCTAACTTAACTTAACTTTTTTGCGAGATGTATCGCAACTGTCACGTCAATGCTATAAAATAATTCATAAAATAACAGCAAAAAAAATAACAAATCACATTAATAATGTAGACTAAATTCACTCGACAATTACATTGAACATTACCTTACATCGAATAATAATAGTTCACGGTGACTATCGTACATAATGTAGATTCATGAAAGCATGGATTCAATTTGTTTTAAAATATGTAAATATATAAGTACACAAGTTTCTGTTTAATTAACATTAAATTGTAAAACATTGATATTATTGATTCATGAAAAAATGAAGGTAGTAGCATTTATATAAAATAAGTACCTAATAATAAGTTATTGTAAGAAATGTTTGATAATTATTTGGAACTGTGTTTGAAAAGCATTGTTCATAGTTAATTATTGTTAATAATTTATAATACTATTATTATAAGTATATTTAAAATCTTCATTTAAAAGTAAATTTAAAGTTGTTTACCTATATGAAAATATATTTTTAATTTAAAAGTTGAAATGTTAAATTATTTTTGATAATGTTCTATGTTTGGTTTTATACAATTTATTCGGTACAATTAAAATCCACAAGCTGTTTAAAATGTAATAATTTTACAAAATGTGTAAATATTCAAAACGATAAATTTTCACAAATTTATTTTTTAATCCACTTACTTTTAATGATTGAGGTCTCAAATATTCTAAATAATTTACAATTCTATATTCGATGTGACCCTAGTTCAGGTTAAATCGTAAACTCACTTTATTTTTCCTAGAAAAACTCCAAATACGTAATAAATTGGAAACGGAAAACGTGACAAAATAGACGAATATATCGAATAATTGGCAGAAAACATATTTTATGAATAGGTTTATTATTGTATATTTTTATGCGAAAAAGTCATGACATCGAACTATTTTACAGTGTATATTTACCATGTATCGCCAACTCCGTTACCACCGTTTCAGACGGGACACCGGTGTCGCGCTCGTATATAATATAGTAGACTTTTGTATTCGAATAAAGGGGCCTTTGTATTTTGTTTATGAACGCCCCAGAGCTAATGAGTCAACGCATAATTTCGCGTTATAAAAAGATAAAACTGGCTGCGGTAATAATAACAAGTGTATCAGTGGCTTGAAAATGTAGCGGCAGACGGAAAAGTGTACCGGACACGCGTTGACTCATTATCTCTAGGGCGTTCATAAACATAACACAAAGGCCTCCTTATTATATACGAGCGCGACACCGGTGTCCCGTCTCAAACGAGCCTTAGTTTTCAAGCTAACTCTGCTAATGAGAATTTAAATAATGCACTTTGGAACAGTGGTGGAGAATACCAGTCTCTGATGACGTTTGCGATGGGTTTGAATACTGCGCCTGATATCTTTATTATATATTTTTTAAATACCTATAAATTAATAGGTGTGTCATAGTGAGTATACTGAATTAGAAGGTATATAAAAACTAGTTTATAATGTGGACATAATATAAGGTCTTTTAAAAGAAGGAAATCGTTTCTCAGTTTGCTTATTAATTATTGAAAACTCATATAAATAAGCGACTTACTAATCACCAGAATATCTAATTTTTTGTTTACAAAAGGTTTTGAAGCATATTAGAGAAATATTTTCGTCACAAATGTAACTAACTATACGGTGTTTACCCATGGCCCGATCTGAATGTCTGAAACCGTTATCCAAGGTGACAGCTTTTATATTTAAATGTCTATACAACGTCCGTCATCCAAGATCCATTATATTGTAGTATGATAAGAATTCTATTATATCAGATCAACCGCTTGATCGGTCCGAGCCCATTTCTCATCCGACGTCGGTGGCGTATACAATATCAGCACACGTGCCTTGTATAGTTTCTGAAATGATTAATAACTATATATTAGGGTTAATAGAGCTTCCGAAAAGTAAACCATATTACTGAGACAACAACAATGGGCATAAACAGATAATTTTGACAAAACAAAAATGGAGAGAAATTTGTATCCTGGATATAATATATGTATTAGAATGTATGGATTGGATTTAGGTATGTATACGTTTGTGTATAAAATATATTATATATTAGGTGGGTTTATTTGTGGATTTGTTATACTTATTTAAGTAAAAGTTTAAAGTTTAAAAAGTAGATACCATGAAGGATTTTATTGCGTATTGATTGTTTAACTAATAACTTTTAAAGACTGATAATATCATATATATAATATCTCATTAGTTAACTCCATTATCTTCCAATACGTTACCATTATTCCTAGAATTGACGATTTTACTCCTCTTGAGTGTAGTATTTTTATTGTTTATAAGAACCTAATAATGATCTATTATTAGGCTTTGACGATTTATTATAATATGCTTATCGAGTGTATAATTATTAATAAGATAGAGGTTTTTTACTAACACTTTCAAAATTTGTTTGTTATATTTTTTATTGTAACCCTTGACTTGATAAGTAGGTTATGGAGTTTTTAGTTACTTTATTGTATTGATTTATTATATAAGTAAGAGTTAAGAGTGTTCGTTGTCAGTGTGTGTTTGCCTTTGGTTGAGTATACACAGCGCCTCAAGAAAGGCAAATCCCGGGTCGTAAAAAACGACTCAAATGGATTAGTAGAAAACTTAAATCCATTGGAATGTGAAAACATTTAACATGGTGTTCACGATAACTGTTGAAAATAATATGAAGTGACCACTCCAATGTAGTTACTATTTTTATACTATTTAGAAAATATCAAAATACAAGAGAACACAGGAAACTTGTGAGTTTTACTTTAATTTAATACTGGTGTTTTACTTTAATTTGTTGTAGCTTCTCTCTACGGGCTATATGATCAAATAAATGGAGATTCCGTCGAAAAAAATAAAATAAAAAGATAATACATCTTGAAAGTTTGCTGATTATGGAGTGGTTGGTTTGTTTGTATGTCTACGTGACTCTTCGCATTACCTCTACCACCACATTTTAATTCTATCTAGTTTCAGATTTTATATTATGACCAATCCCAACCATGTCTCAGGGGCATATTAATATTATAATATAAAATAAGAAGACGACAAAATCTTACTATAATAATTTTTGTTATTATGGTAATATTTTAATGCTTCAAAATTAGTTGCATTTTTTGTTATTGTATGTTTATACATAAATACCTGTATTATATATTCAATAAACTATTTATTTTATTCAACGAATAATTCATAAGATTTGAGAATGTAACAATCTATAATATTTGAACATAGATAACCTGAAAACACCTCAGATATATAGGCTTTCTAATGGGTATCTGTGGTGTTTTCAAGTTTAATAACATGTATGTTCAATATTTATAGAATGTTACATTCTCAAATCTTGTAAATTATTCGTTCCAGGTTCAAATCGCGCGGATGACGTATTTTTTTCAAAAGCGATATTTTGCTTGTAGGTATATAATATCTGAGGTGTTTTTATTGTATGTAATTATATTTATTTATTTATAATATATTTATTTTATTTTTATTTTACCTTTGCAGAGAAGCTCGAATATATTTGACTACCTCTGTCTTTCAAACTGGGTTGCGGCGTAGTATTACGATATATTACCATCAATTTCGCCTTGAATATATTTATATTTATACCAATGGATTGATTTTCTTTTCAATTCGCTGTAGAAAGATACCCATCTCTACGGATGAATTTGCAATGACCAATGTGTCGTTCAACAACCAACATAGTTAGATATCGATTCAATAAACTAAATTTGCGATTTTTTAAAAATGTTAATTGATATATTTACTACATATTGCATGTTTTAGAAAGGTAATCTCATTTATAAAATACGACAATAATTCCTAGTTAAAAGAGATGATAATATAAAATGTTTATTTATCCCATATAATAAGATAAACATTAGGTGTCATTAGGTATACTTTAGTTTAACTTTTTTTTATATAACGAATAATTCACAAGATTTAAGAATGTGACATTCTAATTATTGAACATACATAATTTTGAAAACACTTCTGAGAAAATATGCCTGTTATAACTAATAGAAAAAAACTTTTTTGAAAAAGAAGCAGGAATCAAACCTGCATCTCTCATAGTGGTCTATGGGCGCGAAACCCGAGAGATGCAGGTTCGATTCCTGCAGGGTGTCTTATTTTTTCAAAAAAGATTTTTTCTATTGGTTTTAATATAGTTTCTTAAAAGTGTTTTCAAAATTATGTATGTATAATTTATCTGTATTTTGTTCTGATCAACTAAATTTACATATTTTGATTGGCGTGCATAAACGTGTGCGTGATTCTTATTAAAATATAATGTATAGTGGTTAATCCTTGCCGAGAAAAGAACTTTTCGCTTTTCGTAAAATGCCGCAAACTTTTTGAAAGCTGATGCTGAAGCTATGCTACTACCGGTCTAACTGAGGGTTGGACATACTTAAAAAGATCTTCCATTTCAACTGAAATATGCAGACACTTACAAAGAATGTGATCGGCATCCTTAAATTTGCCACATAAGTAAGTCGGATATTCTATCATAAAATAAACTGTCAAAAATTTACATTGAAATATTAGAGTAACCATATAAACGATATAGTATCAAGAACAATCGACTTCAATTTAATTTTGATGTCTATAGTTCTTTAATATTGGTCGCCTATTATAGTTAAATTAATACCATATTGATTTTCAAAAATATATCGTCGACCACAGAACAGATTTGTGTACACTAATATGAGCCGATTAACATTGCGGTAACAACACACTAAAAAATGTACAACGCATTGTAAGCATTTTTCGCTGATAACCCTCGACGTAAGTCAACTACCTTAGTATCTATCAGATAGCTAGGTACTGTCGAAAACGAGCAGTGATACAATAATTAATAACCTAATTGTCAATATTGATGGTCAATTATCGCCATTAAAATAACATCGATATGCGTGTTGTGTTTGCGAAAAAGACTTGACCCGTATTTCTTTCATTTTTCTAGATTTCTCTATAATAGAACCCAAACATCTCAAATTATCTGTGAAAAGTTAAAAATAAAAAAATAAGGGTTGAAAATGGAGTGCGCGAAAATTGCCCAGGATTATAGAAATAGTGAAATCGTGTCCTTGATATCAAACATTTTTCTGGTCCAAAAATACTACATAACTCAACTACACTAATGCACATCTAAAAACCTTCATTTTTTTTTTTTATTACACAGTCGATTTTCAATCTTATTTTGCTAATATAATACTTCTTGAATTCCTTTTTATTCAGTTTGTAGGAATCTTTCGATAAAATTGTTTTTAGAATGAATAACTAGTAAGTATTGATTTTTTTACTTATATTTACATAATTTATAAAAAAAGGAACATAAAATATAACTATAAAATTATTGCTCACCTTTTATTTGTAACTCAATTAAAGACAATTTATTATGCTATTCGACTATTTAAGTACATATTTTGTTTTTTTCACAGATTTTTTGTGCGTAAAATTAAAATTGTAAACTGATTTACAAAAAAATATATAAGTAAGCTAAAAAAAATCATTGCTCACTAATTAATAATTGGTACATACCATTAAAATCTCTGAATAAAAAAAATAATATATACATAACCCAAAACCCCGAGATAAAAAATAATGGAGTTCTGGGATTAATTTGTATATTTAATAATCAATATAAATATCAAAATGTATGGAAGTTACTTTTTACGCTCTTATCATTAATTAATATGTAGGGTTGTCAATATTGTCGACTTTACAATATGATGTATTTGCAATTTATTGGTAATAATATGTTTCTTTTTATGGGATTTATGTGAAATGCGATGGAAATTATTACTTTTAATCGGAATAGTAATTATAGATTGACGAAATTAAATAAAATAGATCAATCATACAATGACTCAAAATAATGAAAAATAAACTAATAAAAAGAATTAACTACCTAACAATAAAGTATTAGAAAAGATGAAATAGATAGCAAAAGTAAATATCATTTGAAAAAAGAAACGTTAATAAATATGAGCATTATTGAAGACAGGACAAGCTATTTATTCATAACGAAAATGTCAAAAGTGTTCAATTCAATTCAATTCTTATTTATTTATATTATAGTTAACAATTATATAAATTCCAAATATAAAGCGTTCAAAACATAACATGAAAAAACAAAAAAAAACAAATAAACTGATTCGTGATCAAAAATACTCATTCCGAGAGTTTTGGTTTAAAGTATGAACTCATTGTGAATATATTTATCTGTTAGTATTATTGGACAAAAAGTGCATGTTTATTATGATAGAATATCTTATAATATAAAATATGGCATGTAAAAATACATAATATATATTATATTATTAATATATTATGCAATGGATCATTTGAAATTCGTATGGCGACAGGGCCCGGCAGGGTGTACAAGGTAATATTAAATTCGTAGAAAATCACACTACCAAATCCTATTAAAAAAATAATTTTGTTACTAATTTTCCGGCTTTCTCATATTCTGTCATACCTAAATAATTATGGTACCTAACCATCATAATTGGAGGAGGAATAATTTTATGTAAACGACGTTAGGTAAAAAACATAACTCCGTTACTTATTTGGCAAAGACTAAAGATATTTTTCTGATTACTAGTCGCCCATCAAAAATAACATGAAAAGCTTTCGCGATTAAAGGTTGATAATAAAATTAATATTATAAATAATTACAAGATAAAAATAACTTTTATATACAACGTTTTTAAATTTTCTGTTGAATTATTATGCTCAATATGCTCAAACTTGTACTTGATATGAAGTAAATAAAAAACAAACAAACATAGAATACTGAAATGTCATTTTGAAATTTGATTTCCATAGTAACGCACGTATATATTAATAATTTAGTTACTAGGACTACCCCCTTAGCAACCAATAATAGTCTTATACTTTTTACAGATTTTTCTGAAATAACTTTCCATACAAAACAGAATTAACTGAAAATTAATTAAATTCTGCTTAAAGATGGCTAAAAGTATTAAAAGAATGCATTGGCATCGTGTTCTGATATATTATAAAAGTTTCAAATGTCTAGTCGGGAAGTAAGTTAAAAATCGATTGCAAGATTTGTACTGGACAAACAACCACCGGACAAACAAGAATACGAGCTAATAAAAACGTTGTAAAATAGTTAAGTAGACATGTAACCAAAATTGTATCATAATATGCTTATTTCTATATTTAGTACAAAGACAAGACAAATATCAGGTATATTAAAATATATTATGTGTTATTTTATGTAGGCATATAACTTTAGTCTTAAGTATGAATGGAATACTATTATATTTTATTTTGATTAATATATTATATTATATTTCTGCCAATACATACTTTTATAGTTATGTCTCTCTCTTAATTATTGATAAAATGTTGTCATTACGTTCAATTTTAAAATTATATTGTTAATCCTAAGATATATATGATTGCACTATTCATTCGTGATCATATCTGACACCCAGGAGTTACGGGTGAAATCATTAGTTAATTTTTTCTATCTATGTTTCTCTTATAAGGTTATAAGTCATGAAATTTGATAATAATTAGTAAGATGCCATGGCAGTGAGCGCAACACTGCACATGACTTTTGTCTTCGCCGCATTTTGTGATAAGCCTGTTTATGATGTCTTCCAACCATTCAATCGTCAAATCAAGGATAACTGTATCTTCTGCATACTCCTAATCACACGGTCATTCTTTGCGTGATGTAATTACGAAATCACGAGGAAAGAGTATTCCCTTGTCGGATGTCGGGAATAACAATAACAACATAATATATCATGGTATGAATCCAAATATACACACAAATTAAAAAAAAAACAGTGCGTGTATACGTATGAATTTATACTTCTTTGGCGTAACAAAACAAAAACAAAACTTGTGATAACCTACAGTCGCGCACTTTCATAACGCTGTACGCGCGCAGCTCTCAATTTCATTCTCTACCAAATGCCCCAAAATAAGTATAACTTTACTTAAAAAACGACAACATATGAAATTTACTCAGCCAATCCGGTTACAACTCTTGAGTCTTGACTCACTGATCGGGAACTCGACATGCTAACCCCTGACATATGGTGAATGCTGAGACTGCCACTTTTAAACATTTTTTCCAAAACCTTTTCTTGGATTTTTAAAATACCTTTTTGGTTTTTAGACTTTCTTTTATGATCTTTTGTTCAATAACCAAGACCTGAGTGTACCTACCGCTTCTCTTATGTATTTGATAGCTTCCGTAACAATGTTTTCTTCGTTTGAATTTGTTCAGAAGTAAGTATATATAACTAGGTATTCTCTAATCTCGTATTATAGAAATTCTTAATATCATGTTATACTTTACATTATTATGACAGTCTATTATAAATATCATAAGATTATTCATAAGTTTCTTGTTAATAACATTTTAATTATCTCATAATTACCTTACAGCTCTATTCAAGTAAATTCTTAAAGGATATCGTTATAACGAGTTTCTTATTAAATATTTTCTATTATCTAATAATAATCTCTTCGTAACAAACTAGACTGCTTCAATTTTTTTTTAATTTGGTTGGTACAAGATTAACGTTTATGAAATACCCACCTACCATTATCACATTTTCCTTTTACTTAAATGTTCGTTAATGAAATGTAACGAAGTCATAAATCCATTGTAGAATGGTTTAACAAGTTGAAAGATATTCTTAGTAGTATTTTTAAATTCAAGAAAAACTAAAGATAATCTGTTTTTTAAAGGTTCTATGTAGGTCTGTGGAATAAAAGAATACATAATATATTACATAATATACTTAAATAATTAATTATTTAAAAAAATGTATATTTTAATTTCTGACAAGCTTCTGGTCGCAACTCGGCTCCGTATCTACTCTTTTAATTGAGTTTTTCATAATCTTTTGAAAATATTTAGAATGCATTTTAGAGAAGTCTTTGATTTCATTCCAAAACCGGTCTCATTGAATGACATTTCCATTATATTTTAGGAACCCGGTCAAGATGTATTTTAGTTAAGGTATCATGAATTTTTTTTAAACCATGTTCGATTAAAAGAAGGTCGTATGGGCCTCCACAGAGGTTGTATTAACAGATTTTTGTTTTTACGAAAAATTAATGATAACCACTTGCTTAACCTATTGGGTCCATACTCTGTCTCTAAATACACATCGCTAGCATAAAGAAACAGTGAGATAAAATGAAAAAAAAGTTGATTTTGAGATAATTATGCCAATCAATTGCTGAAAGCTATACATACATAATGAATAACTGAGATTTAAAAACTTACCCCATTTTAAAGGAAAAACTCCAATGTTAATAATGGTATACTAAAATTCCACCATTATCATATATTATAATAAGCCACATACAAAAAACAAAATAAACGTACCTATACATAACTATTTCATTTGTACAACACAAACATTATACCTTATAACTAGTATTTTTGACTTATCCTACTATTGATTTCAGGTAGTGGATAATATTTGTCTTTTATTTTGTTAACTGTCAATTCATGGTGAAACTGCATTGTATTGTTGTTTTTATTAAATAAAAACAACAATACAAGATAATAAGTGTATTTTCCATACCCTGGATTTTAACCAGGAGCCCACGACATTATAAGACGACGCGTGGGCGTTATTTTTACAACGTTTTCATTAGGTCGTATTATTTTTCCGGTGGTTGTTTATCCAGTATAAAACTTGCAATCGATTTTTAACTAACTTCCCGACTAGTTAGACATTTGAAACTTTTTGAATATATCAAAACACGATGCCAATGCATTTTTTTAATACTTTTAGCCATCTTTAAGTAAAATTGAATTCATTTTTAGTTAATTCTGTTTTGTATGAAAAGTTATTTCGGAAGAAATCCGTAAAAACTAAAACACTATTATTGGTTGCTAGGAGTCTGGGGTCTTACCAACTAAATTATTAATATATACGTGCGTTACTATGGAAATCAATATGAAATGTCAAAATGACATTTCAGTATTCTATATTTATTCAGTATTTCTATCAAGTACAAATTTTTTTGATCGTTTAAGTTAGTCAAATCAAGTTTGTATGATTCAATAGAAAATTTAAAAACGTTGTATATAAAAAGTTCTTTTTATCTTGTAATTGATTATTTTACTTAAAATCACCTTTATATTTCTGCCTTATCTAACATCCAAAAAAAAATAATTAGTAGTTTATAAGAAAAAAACGTTTATATATCTATATAGAATTCAAATGAACTTGTAACTGATAAATTCAATTGAGAAAAAATGTTGCTGAAATTATGTAAACTATTGAGGCACAAATCATGACGTTAAAATAATTATAATAATTAACAGGACACCGAAAATATTGACCAAATAAATATTTACGTAACTCAGCAAAAATTAGCGATCAACAATCGTAGAACGAGTTGGGCCGATTACGTATACTGAAGGTCATGACCCCCACAAGAGGGGGGGCTGATAGGGCTCTAGCTTGGGGGCCCGGTGTGGCGACCAGCTAAATGAGATGAACAGAAAAGAAAAAGAGACTTTATAAAATATTTTGTCATGCAACTAAAATGAATTATTTTATTAGGCACAACACAATTATTCCTTTCATCATACCTACTTATTTCGGCTCTTGTGATTTACAATCTTTATCGCAGTCTATATGCAGTAAGCACTCGTGTCTTTTTTTGACGAAATACAATACATTAGTAAGTAAATCAAATGTGTCTGATTTAAAGCTCAAATTGCAAAAACAATAAAAATACGCAGAAACAAAAAGCGTTACTATGTGGTGGTCTTTATGAGTAAAGTTTATGACATTAGGTTTCAGGTGTTTGTTTTGATAACTAACCCCATTTGAGATAATGCATGCCGACAAAGAAAATTAACTTAACGAAAGGTGCATTATATAAATAATTTATAAAATTATAAAATATAACTCATATCCCTGTCTGTTGGGAAGTCTCTGACATGTCTGGCAGTGTAGCCAACTGTAGTATAATAATTATTGTAGTTTTTGTACTATAATTTTGGTGCGCGTACTATATCCGATATAAAAATGGTATAGTACGCCCAAAATTCTATACTTTTGAATATCGGATAAAAGTTTTTTTTTCTTAATGATTTCATTTCTACAATAAAAAAATTGAGGAAAATTTGTCGAACCGCGACAAAAAAAGGTTTGTGAGGTAAGAAACAATCCTCGAAACGAAACAGTTTTTCAGATTCGCTGTTGAAAAAATGTATAGTAGGAGCTAAAAAATGTGACTAAAAATGAGAAAAATACTATACTTTTTGGGACCACGTATTATAATTTGGTCACAAAATGTTAACAACACTGGTCTGGTGCAATGTTGCCAACCGTATAAGTATAGTATGTGTACTATAATTTTGGTCCGCGTACTATACTACATACTACATAATTTACTACATAATATTAAAAAAATCATTATTAAAAGTTTAAAATATTTGGTTGTGCAATACAATTTTTTTTTATAGTTTGTCGATATTAAATCTTCGAGTAGATTAGGTAGGTACTCAACAATACACTGAATACACTTACTAATTTTTACCTCGCAGAACAACGTTTGGGAAACGCTGCAGTGTAAAGCATCACACTGTCGTTTACCTTAATTTTAGATAGGGGGGCCTGCCAACGATCTTGGCCTGGGGGCCCCGCTTCAGGATGTGGGGGCCATGCTGAGGGTGGTCAGTGCATTCATTGACCACGGTCAACCAGTAATCTGTACATCTATCTATAGTCTACCGCAAATAAAAGTTTGAAAATAGGAGTAATAAATCATCATATTATTATATGATGACAAAAGGTGATTTTAAAACGAGTCATTAATCATCATGATCATTAAGGTTTTCATTGTATTGACGTAGGTACAATTTTATAGAGGGAATGTGATTTTAAAAGTTTTGATAATACTATGACGTTGAAGTGCAAAGATGGGTATGCAAAAAACTTGTATAATCTATATGCCAATAGGATAGGAATTTTACTGAGCGGATAATATAATGAAAGATTTTTAATTAATTATGTATTCACACGAACTCACACAGACTAACATGGGCACTGAGAGCTTATTCAAACTGAAGGAAGATGGTTACTGTCCGGTTTCATGTAAGTTGTACGTATACAGTTCATCGTGGGATACTTTATTCGTGCGCCGCAGTACGTGAAACATGAGTTCGTATAACATTTTATCAAATGACGTGTTTTTTGTTGAATATTTCACCGTGGAATACATTTGTACGTATCTTACAAAATGCGGCAATAGTTTGCAAATAGTACTGTTTCAATTAGATTAACCCTAGCCTAGTAAAGACATCTCATAAAATTCGCCACATGTTGTAGTATACATACAAATATACTCCACGATGAAATGTTCAACGAAAAACTCGTCATTTGATTAAATGTTCCACGAACTCATGTTTCACATACTGCGGCGCACGAATAAGTGTCCTGCGGTGAACTGTTTACGTACAAATTTCTGGATACGTTACTGCCCATGCGACGGCAACACGTCTCAAATAGTGTGACATGCTATTTTTATGACTGCCAAATATTATAAAAAGAGTGATGGCTATGTGCAAACAACATAATCATGAAATTGACCACTAAAAACCTCACGAAATATAATACACAAAATATCTAATTTTATTTTGGTTATTATAAGAATCAAAAAATTAGTGAAAGAATATAACTCACTACACACTTAACCAAAAACACCAATATATGTATTTTTTAATATCTTAACTTCATCAAATATTTAAAAAAAAAATGAATGTTGCAGAAACCTTTTTTACGAAAATAAAAAAGTCTACCATTAAGTAGATAGTAGTTATTTAATACTCGTATTTCGGACAATCCAGAAAGAAGGATATAATTCCCTGACTAGATGGGCTGCCGTATATATATTTAGAGTAACAATTTGGAAAGAGACCACTTTGGATAATGACAGGTGGAAAACTTTTTTGGTAAAAGCCACACTCTTGATAACGACGATCCTGATTATAATAGCTTTATTCAGTAGATACACATTCATTTTATTGAATATCGACCACGAATCGTTGAATATTTTAGTGGTAAGCCAAAACATACTCATTAATTAACTACCACTGAGTGACAGCGGCCGCACAGCCATAAGCCAAACAAAAATCATTAAGTTGCAGTATTCGCGTATAGAGATTACTTTTCACGTATAAAACATTGAGTCAATAAAATACACACATTAACTGCTGACTAGATGATTGCTTTTTAATTACCACATTTAAATAGCATGATAATTATATTGAACGGCCATTTTAATCGTTACGCGCTGGGCGCGTCTTTAGCGTCCAATAATAAACAATATTTTCATAAATTTATTACCCAAATATACCTATAGTTTTTATTATTTTTGGTTTGATTATTAAATGTTTAAAGGTTTTTATAAAGTCTATAAAACAACATAATATAACGCATAAATAAAAGCGAAAATATTTAGTGTATTTTTAATACCAACTTTATATTAAATGTCGTCATTAATATATTGAAATGATTATATTTTGTATTATTATTTCACTGTAGTATTCGCCCAAACTATTCAATGCAAATATACTTTCACATTGATTTTGTCAGACATGCCCAGCTTAAAATTATGTATTAACTGATTGGTATTAGAAGATGAGAAGAAAAAATGCAGAATTGGCCACGTACATACAGAATGCCAGTAAAGCTACGTACGCACCCCCTGACAACAACAGAAGACCTGGGCGGCCAAAAAAGATTGCTGGACGGCGTCACGTGGGATTTGAGGATGGCTCGGCTAAGATAATTGGAATGTAAGCGAAAATAAAAACTGTTTTAATGTGTTTATGGTGACTTTATTATGCATTTTTTCTGGCACACAAAAGAACAATATAATTTTAAACGGACGACACTGAAATGTACTGAAATTTTAAAATGTATCAAAGATAAAGTGGGAAATCAACCCGGATTCTGGAAGTGTATTTTATTTTCGGTGAAAAGGCTAATCTTTCCAAAGGAAATCTAAAAAAGGGAAAAAATGTTTTGGGAGAGTTAAAGTATGAATAGTATGATTTTGGATAAACAATCTTTGAAGTCTGAAAGCACTCGTGCAGATTAAAATTGACCTAAAACAAAATATCTGAACGGAAACATTTATAAACCATTTCTTTTATTCAACCAGTAATTCACAAGGTTTGAAAATGTAACATTCTATATAATATTGAATATACATAATTTACAAAACACCTCAACCTTACCAAGTGCAATTACGTTATAGCTAAAAGTTTGGAGTGATTCAGGCGTCGGTTAGTTATTAGGGCAATTAATGATACCATAATTTAAAACTGATATTCAACATTAACGTAATACGATAAGCACTCCATATAAGAACTACTAGTAAAGTTCGTCGTTATTAAGAAGGATGCTTGTAGTTTAATTAGTAAAGCACATTGGCGCGAATCCAGTAGTTGCAGGTTCAAGTTCTGTCGAATTAAAAAAAAAAGATTTTTTCTAGTCGATATATAAAAAGATACTTTATATCAGAGGTGTTTCCAAATTATGGAAACTTTCATCATTAAAAAAAAATTAAACGCCACCCATTATTGGTAATATATTTTTGTTTTCTTTGTACGTTTGCATAAAAGATTTGCAACATCTAGTGTTATACGACGCCTTCCCTTATCGTGTAGTAGTTGAGTATGAATGGAGTTAAAGTTGTCATATTTTTTCAGAGTAAACTCCAGATACGCGACAGTCTTGAAATGTTTCTGTTGGAATTGGAAATAAAGACCCATCTTCATATAAGCTACAAGCTATTGGTGCTTTTTTATAATTCCTATACTATTGTACAATTCTACCGATTTCATTTTGTACTCAATTTTATTTTCGTCACTCACTGAAATTGTGACAGTTCTTTGAATTTTCCACACGACTAAATACAATAATACCATATCATAAATTACGATATATTTTGCTTTCAAAATTTTCTTCATCAGAATTTGGGCATTCGCGTATAAAATATCGGCTAACATCAGCTTTGTTCAAAATTGAATAAATAATGATAAAAAAATATATATATATATGATAGTAATCTTTAGAGATTAGGACAGAATTGTCAAGTCTGAAAAATCCAGTCTAAATACGTAAGTATGCTAACCCTACAGGTTTATAATTAAAATAAAAACACTAAAACTTCTAAATCTAAAATGTTTTTAGTCGTAAAATTAAAAGGCTGCTAATACATAATGTGACCATTGCCCAACGTCTTGCATAATAAAGTGGATGAAAAATGCATATCAAAATATACTAAGTATAATATTTTATCTCAACTTGTGTTGGCCATAGCTGACTTTTTATTTATGATACTTAGTAGGTATATAAACAGGCCTACCCCGTTTATATGCAAAATATGTATTGCAAGAAGGCAGTCGAATTTAGAGTGGTAAAAATGATCACATTTTTGTTTAATTTTACGTTGAGTATTCAAATATTACAAAATTTGTGTTTATCCGTTTACTGCATGATTTTTTTTTTGAAAATTTTTACTTTTTCTTGATGTCAAAATGCCTTGTGACTGAAGGAAAAATAATATTTTTTTTTTCGAAAATTACATTAAATTTTGTATGTTACTGCGTGGTGTCGCAGATTTACGACATTAGGAAATCTTACAGGTATAGATATTACAGGTGTAGGTATAGATATAAAACGAGAAAATAAATGTTTAGAAAAGATTGGAAATTATTGCTAAGTACGGTAGAACAAAGATTTGACTAATAGTGTGGTGTTCTTCTTCTTCTTCTTTCACCCTGTCATGTCCCAACATTGGGGCATAGGGCAAGCACAAGTTGGCGCCACTTCCCTCGGTCCATCGCCAACTCCTGCGCCTCCCGCAATGTCAGACCTGCAGCACGTATGTCACTTTTGTAGCATCGCTGCAGGGTGAGGGAGGGCCGGCCACGGCGACGGAACCCTTGAGGCTGTGCCACAAGGGTACGAAGTGCCGCACTCTTTGGTGGCATCCGGAATACATGTCCCAGCCACGTAAATCGTCTCTTCATGATAACTTCAATCACCGAAGGCTGTTGTGTCTGCTCGCGAACTCGGGTGTTTGTAACGCGGTCGTACCAATGTAGCCCTAAGATTCAGCGGAGACATCGATTCTCAAAGCTCAAAAGCCGAGACTCTTGAAGCTTAGTAAGATGCCATGTCTCACAGCCATACAGCAGCACAGGTAGCACGCACGCGTTAAACAAACAACATTTGGTCCACACAGAATACAGCCTTGACCTCCATGCGACTCCAAGTTGGTTGAACGTAGAGCCCGCCACACCCATGCGAATTCCAAGCTCACTAGAAATACCACCATCATCGACAACCGTGGCACCCAAGTATTTGAATCTCGACACCAGCTCGACGCGTAGACCAGAAACCCGCAGAGGAGTGTCGGCGTCGATGCATGCAGCACTGCACATGGATTTGGTCTTAGCGGCATTCAGATGAAGACCCACACGCATCGAGTTCGCGGCTAGTCTGTTCACGGTTACCTCCAACCTTTCGATCGTCGAGTCAAACACGACTGCGTCGTCTGCATACTCCAAGTCGCACAGTCTTTCTTCGCATAGATTGGTTGTGTCATCATGATGTAGGCGTATACCACTGTCGAGGCAAACCGTCTTACGCATTATGAAATCCATCATGATGATAAAAAGAAAGGGCGCAAGTACACATCCTTGCTTGACTCCTGACGTGATTTCAAAGAGGTCAGAGGATGTTCCGGCTGCTCTCACGCAACACTCTGTATTGGTGTAGAGAGCACTTATCACGGCGACCAGTTTCCGTGGGACACCATAGCCTAGCAGAATTTTCCACAGAGTCCACGAAGCAGCAGGTGACAGGTATGTTCATCTCTTGGTACTGTTGCAGGAGGCATCGGAGAGTTGAAATATGCTCTGAGCAGGACTTCCCCGGGACAAATCTACTCTACTGCGCACGCAAAACGTCCAGCATGGGACTTCTAATCCTGTACATGATAATCTGCGCCAACACCTTCCCGGGAACGCTGAGGAGAGTGATTCCTCTGTAATTATTACAGTCTTGTGGGTTACCTTTTTTGTGCAGAGTAACAACGGTACCATCCCTCCAGGCTTTGGGGCACTGCTCCCTTTCCCACACCTCGTGCAGAAGGTCACACAAGGATGTAGTGTGGTATTACCTATATAGTATTACCTATTATTATTATTATTATAGTATTACCTATATAATATTATTATTATTATAGTATTACCTATATAGATATAAATGGATAATAAGTAGTAAATATATAAAAGTTATAAAATATCTGAAAGTGATTTTTTCTAAGTGTGTAAAATATTTTAGTTCAATAAGCAGTTTGTTAGCTGTAATTTAGAATTTAACCTAATATGTTGCTGGTTAAATATAAAAATAAAATTATAATCTTATATGCGATAGAAAATGTAGTGGAGTTGTTTTTAATAGAAAAAGACTTCGTAATTTTTGGTTTCTAGAATGTCTATCAATCTAAATTGACTCCAATAAAATTGTATTATTATGGAAAGTCACATTATAAACACTGTATTTATATGGATTCCGTTCAAATGCACCTTTTTTTTTTTAAATCATAAGAGATTCCAATTCGTGTCTGTTCAAGGTTAGAGTGATCGAATCAAAGGTCTTGCGACTCCTGCCGCAAGCGCCTCAATGATGTAAACTGTCAAATATACAACACACGAGTTCATGTGCTATGCTTGCCTCACGCCCTGTACAGATGTCTGCATATATAATTCTTTTTTATATTCATATATCTAGTCTTTGTATACGTAATATGACATACGGTTGTCATGAAAATGAGCAGTCCTAAATTGTTCATAATTGTCTTACAGTTGTTCTTGGATTGCTGACATCAATGAAAATTCTGTTAATTTTTCCCAGCGTGCGAATGTTCTTCCTTTTTTTTTGTCATTTACGTTGCCAATAATAACAAATCTTTCGAAACCATCATCCATCTAAAATATGAAGAGAAAAATATACTTTTTTCGATTATGATTTATGTAATTATATCTTCTAAAAAATGAATATGTACTATACCTAAGAATATACTCGTACCTGTAATGCATCAACATAATATATTAATTATTAAGTATTATTATTATTTATTTCTGATTTATATATGAAAGTATACCTATCTAATATTAGTTAATAAAATAATGGAGTATAATACTTTTCAGACATAACTAATATCAAATATATAAAACTACAATACAAGCATATACGCATTTTATGTAGAATTTAGTAGTTAATCGAATTAAGGGGGGACATGCTCGTCGAAGGTCAAAATTGAGTTTTTATTGTATTTTCAAACCATGATCCTGGACACTCCTTAAACGTTGTAGATAATCTATTTATATAATTTTGAAGCCTTATTATCCTTCATAGTTATTTTAAACATTTGATGACTGCATAAAGTATTTTTGTTACATAAAATAGTATTCTTTTAAACCTCTCGCTCTAATGTTTTAGAATATAGTCATATTTCGGTACATAACTGTGCAGTGGTGTTAAGATTTTTTTACGTGTATTAATTTTTAAACGCATTTATAAAACCATTGGTATAATTTATTACGAGATAATTTTTGTAAAATATTCACGATAAAAAATTATATTGATAATCTCTGTGATCCCAAATTTGACAAGAATTAGGCATTTTATTATTCAAAAAATCGGCAAGATTAACACATTTGAAGATGATTCTAAAGACATTTATTATAAGCTATGTCTTTGACCATTCAAGTGTGATAAACATCTTATGAATAATGATTGCTTTATAATAATTATTGACCTAAGAATAAGGTAGTGTTTTTTTGAAATATGCCATTTCTTTTGTCATTCCCCAGTGGTTAAGCTACAACATACGGCCGTAGCCATAAATTGACAAACTATAATTGAAGTAGGGAGTAAAATGATATTAATGCGCGTGTTTGAACATGTACCGTTTTAAAAAAAATAAAAAATAAATCGGTTAGGTACATGTTCAAACACGCGCGTTAACATAAATTTACTCCTTACTTTAATTTAAGTTTGTCAATTTATGGCTACGGCCGTATGTTGTAGCTTAACCACTGGGGAATGACAAAAGAAATGGCGTATTTCAAAAAAACACTACCTTATTCTTAGGTAAATAATTATTATAAAGCAATCATTATTCATAAGATGTTTATCACACTTGAATGGTCAAAGACATAGCTTATAATTAGTATCTTTAGAATCATCTTCAAATGTGTTAATCTTGCCGATTTTTTGAATAATAAAATGCCTAATTCTTGTCAAATTTGGGATCACAGAGATTATCAATATAATTTTGTATCGTGAATATTTTACAAAAATTATCTCGTAATAAATTATACTAATGGTTTTATAAATGCGTTTAAAAATTAATACATGTAAAAAAATCTTAACACCACTGCACAGTTATGTACCGAAATATGACTATATTCTAAAACATTAGAGCGAGAGGTTTAAAAGAATACTATTTTATGTAACAAAAATACTTTATGCAGTCATCAAATGTTTAAAATAACTATAAAGGATAATAAAACTTCACAATTATATAAATAGATTATCTACAACGTTTAAGGAGTGTCCAGGATCATGGTTTGAAAATACAATAAAAACTCAATTTTGACCTTCGACGAGCATGTCCCCCCTTAACAAAGTAACTCTTACTTGCTTGAGCATTTGCATAATAAATCAAAATAGATCGATTACTTTTCTGTTTTGACATGAGTTGTTGGGTTTTTTCCCACGGCCACTATTTTTATTTTCAAAATCGTTTCAGGAATACAACCAACTTTGTTGGAATTATATTAATATTATGTCAAAATTATATTATTTATTTGAGCACTTTCGTTACCTTTATTTAATGATTCTTAACCTTTTGTATTTAGTCGAGATGTTTTTGTCATCTACCATCAAAAGTTGTATTTTTCGTTATCCTGCACTCGTCCTCTTATAATGTCTTGCCCTAAACAATGCATGACCTGCTTACCGGTACGGTATGTTATTGCCGGAAGGGTTAGTATTAATATTAATTAGTAGGTACTAATAACAAATTAACAACCCTTAATTTAGTTTTGCCTTCATTCTCTACTAAATATCTCACAAAAAAGTCACTGAGAGAGTATACCTACCACACCACCGAATAGAATCAGCAGAGAATACCGTTTCGATTTTTACTTTCCAACCGCCACCTCCAACCACCTTGAAGAAACAAACCTACATTTTTTTTCAAGAAAGGTGCATTTGCCGACTTGTAAATAATCGTTTGGCGTCTCAAAAAAGAGATCTTCAGTCGCCCCTTACCGCCTTTGTTACTCAGGAGGGAAGTACTTAGTTATTGCCCTTTCCGATAATTATTCGGTGTGTTAATCAACTAATCCCAAAGCTGATGGTGAATCATGTATATTAATATTTACGTATTATAAAATTCCGTGTCTAATATCAGTGAACTAATAAAACAACCCCTATTACACGATAATTAACAATAATGACGTATTATACGAAGTATACAGGGAAAATAAATTACCCTCAGATATTGAACAACTAACATTTTAAGCCTACTAGTCATAATGTAATAATTATTGTTTTATGTAACTCTTTTTATACTAGCCATGTATACAAAGTTAATTTATTATATATCTACTGGTCTGGGCATACTTATTCGTCAAAAATGTGTTTTTCGATTAATATGCAAGATACAAATCGAAGGTCTCTCTTTCTGGAAACATGCGATGGTGAAACATAATATCTCAAGCTCATTTTGATCTGCAGCTTGAGGCGGTAAAATCACCTATCTACGTATTAAAAATATAATATGACAGTTAATAATACAACTGAATTCCTGAATTTTGGTTCCTTTATAGCTGATAAAAAATTCTCTTCCCAAGCAGAATTCGCTCTAATTCAATAATGTCTATGATACGATATTATCTAAACCTAAATAAGCTCAACTTTTCAAATATGCATAGCATAAATGATGGTCATGCTAAATCCTACTTTTAGTTTACTACCAAAAAGGTTTCAAGATGTAGGTACTCACCTAACTTTGGGTGAGCTTTTCCGAATTATCGCGGAACCTGATTGGGAATCACTGGTGAGTTGGTAGAGCGGCCGTTTTATATAAATATAAAGCAATGGATCACAAGTTTGAAGCCCCACGTGGTCAAAAATATATGTTCTTTTTTGAATGTCTATTTAATCCAATGTTTTTGCCCAATTGCGTAAACAAGGTTTTATTAATATTTACATGATTTTATTAAAAATATATATATTATTAAATTATGAAGCCTGCTAACTTAACTAATTAATTTATTAATATTATTTTATTCGTCGTATTCCCAAAATATTTTTTTAATTTTTAGTACCTATCTACTGACCTACTTTAATATAAATAGCATTGGTTTTTGATTTATGGAAATAAACATGATTTTTTTATAAAGAAAAATAAAAATTTAATTTAATTAATAATTCACACGTGTAAAAAAGATGATAATAATAAACGGACGCTTATTAAGAAAGTATTCATTATAAATAACAAACACTCGAAATGTTCAGTTAGGTATTAGTTTGAATTATACTTTATAAACGTTTGAAGAGATTTTCAATTTGATTCAATTACAATAATTAATTGCGGATTAAGTACTTAAAACTATTAAATAAACATTTTAAGTAGGTATATGTTATTTATAATAAAAAAACATATCGCTCCGTGAAGTATTCATCAATGCATTAACAATTAATAATTACATATTATTAAGTACCTACATTAATTAGTGATAATTAAAGTCTCTGAACCGTAGAATAACATCGTTCTAGCAGACTTTTGTGTTTCTTTATAATCGGGAAAGGTTATGGTGACTATAATGATTAATCACCATTATTATTTAACACCTGTTGGGGCTTATTAATTATCCTTATTTTATTCTCTCATTACATACCTTTGGAGAGAAAAAAATATTAAATAGCACTAGGTACTTAAGTGAATCATTCTTATTTAATTTGTGAAGTAGGAATTTTTATAAAAATAATATTAATGATACTAACGGATTATACTAATTTATAAACTTATATTATATTATTTTTATTGCTTCACTACATACTTATATCAGTTTTTTACGATATTCATTTCGCTCTCATTTTAAGCAAGTTAGAATGAGAACCAGGGTTCAAAATGGACCAGAACGCATCGGAGCACCATTCTGGTTGATGAAATCCTCTAAATTATCATTTCGTCTCATGGAAAAATTAATTTGACCATCTGAACTAGATATACCACTAAAACGAAAATCTAATACACTATTTTTTCAATTTTATAAGATATACATAAAAGTAGATGACTATGTAAATATTTTGTGAAAAATATTTAGCGCTCCGGTTCGTAAAATTTTCCATTTCGAGCGCTGGAGTATCAAAACATAGTTTATGTAATAATAGTTATGCTCAATTCTGTGTAGTGAATGTTAAATAAAGCGCATGTCGTAAAACAATATATAATATATAAAATACTGTGTTGAATATCAAGTGAAAATCATTTTATAAAAATAATCATCATGAATCACAACTAAGTAATCGCTGAATTTCTTGAACAAGAATTATAATGTTAACAAAAACACACTCTAAATATACTACGTTTTTATATTAAAAAATGAAACTATGTTTCTTGACACAAAGATGATACTTATTATTTGAAAAATACAGGTAATATATTTAATTTTTATTTGTACCAATAAATTGTAATATTATTCTTATAACTTTGATTTTATATTACTAATATGTAAATAATTAAATGTAAATAAAAATATAAACATTTAATAATTTCTTGTGGTAAAGATAATTAATGAAAAAACAGTGGTAATTTCATATTTATCCAATATAAAAAAAAAACAGAGAGCAAAAAATCATTTTCTTTCCAAAAGTATTATCATTACAATAGCAGCATATTATATTTTTTAAATGAAATGTATACTTTATTTTATTTAAACTTTAATTTGAAAGCAAACCCGCTTTCAAGTGAAATGTGTTTAGCAAAAAATCAACTCGTATATTTTACGGAAGTTGACGAAACGAACGGTTGAGAAGGAGTGTTGACGTTGGAAAATTTTAATTAAATTTATCTTAATAAACTTCATTATCACAGAAGGAAATACTCTTTAAAAATGTATTAGGTACTTAATAATAAATGTCACTTATATCTTATTTATCTTTTTATTTTAGATATTTATATCTTTATTTTTATAAAGGCTTTTGAGATTACTAACTATACTTATATAAAAATATAATATAGCATTTTTATTTTTTCTTATGTCTACATAAACATTTAAAAAATATTATAAATGCTGACCCTGTTCATACAAATTTAATTATCTCGCTATACCACACAATCTTCTAAAATCTATGTCATATGTGCTTTAAGATGTTTCGTCGTATAATTCAAACTTTGAAGTCAATTTTGTTTGAGTACCTCGTATACTAAACGAGTGTGGTGTAGCAAGGCGTTAGCGCATGGGCGGAGTTTGGTTGAAAGTTCAAAAATAATTATAAATTTTCCATTCTCGTATGTCACCAACAAATTAATAATTTAGTATATATACTGGTGAATGAAAGGTTTTTCATAAGAATAAAGTAACAGTAAAGAAGTAAATAAACAAATATTTTTTGCATTTAAAAAATATTATGCGACGTTAATAATAAGAGACGTTAATAATAAATATAATCGTTATACGCATTTTATCAGTGCTTCTCAATCTTGAATAGCCTGCTACGTGGTAGTAAAGGTTTTTCGTTAAAACTAATGTTGCAAATATTTTTTTGAATTCCGCACATTTAAATAACACAGTGCCTACCCACTTTACTATATTGATTTGTGTGTATTCAGTAAAAAAATATATATAGGTACCTACGTCAGATTTTCGTGTGAAGTGAAATCGAATCAAGGTTAATATTAGCGCCTGACTATAACTAAACAACTAAAGCACGGACCTGCGTAGAAGCACACTTATTTTTGTGCGCATAGAGTAGGTATGTAAGCGCTGCATATGTGAGTGAAAACTCTGTTTTACACAATACAATAGTATATTTACAGTTTTACAATAAATACCCTTCGATATAAAAAAAACCTTTACGAAGACAAACATGAGAAATAATTGTTTTTAATGTAACCGAATATTTAAAAGTGCTGAAAAAACAGTAGATAGGTACAATTTAAAATATAATATTTTTAAATCGGCAAACGAAGCAACTAACGTACCTATTAGCACCATTCAGAGAGTAAAGCGAGAAGGAAAATAATCGATATATGCTATATGACATAACATAAATTTTTTGATCGGTTATTCCTTAATTACAATCCGAATAATTGGGCACGATATAAGAATCGAAGATTCTTATAGGGTAAGTGATTTAAGAATATACATACATATGGAAAACTTGCTAATAAATATTAGTGAGGAGTCAGATGACAGCGATGGTTATTATTTTCAGAACAGAACAGTGAATCAGATGAGATGTCATAGTAATGCGCGACTTATATTGTAAGTAATTTTTTAATTCAAATTAAAAGTGATTTTAACGAATAATTACTACGTGTAATACGGCCTGCCGTTTTCGTAACTGACCGAAAATTTCGAACCCACCCGAACTTCAAAACGCCATGCCTATGTTGTCTGGTTATAGTAATGGCACGCTTCCGTCCATTCTAAGGATTTCGCTCCCTCCGCGTTATTACCAAACATCAGTGCAGTGTTCTCAGATGGTAGGAAATTTCAAGAGCAGAAAGCGAAAGAAAGGAAAAAAATATATTTCATTTTATTAGTATGCTATATATATAGAACGAACGATTATATTATTATTATTATGAATTAATGCAGCGATTTATGTAAAAAATCGCCTACCCAAAAATCAGTATTGTTTATTAATAAGTACTTTGTTTTTGCAATACTAAATATTTATATGTTTTCCATTAGTATTTATTGATTATAACTGTTGTATCAAAAAGAAGATCCTTCACTATTTTATATTTAAGGACTTATGTAATTTTAACATACTTATATTAATATCAGTTATATAAGCTTTATTATGTACAAATATCAATGTAACCGAACATTTGAGTATTTATATTATAGTAATAATATATCGACGTCCCTACGTATATTCGGACATCTACCAAAAAAGCATTTTTTAGCACTTTTTTATGCCAAAACACTTAAAATAACTTCCCCTTTAATATAAAATTAAGAGAAAAAAAATATCTCACTTAATTTCGGAAAAAAATGTACGTAAAAACGGACAAATACTGTAATTTTATTAAATGAACCGCGTAAGCACGGAAATGTTAATATGTCCGTATTTACATCGGACACCAGACAATCACTTTCGGTCACATAAACAGATAAATGCCAGTTGTCTTTATATACTCCGTGCAGGTGACCGCTAACAAAGTACGTTACAAAAGCACGTGTATTATTTGGACTGTTTCGTTCGTTATATCAGAGAATATGTATATTTAAATGAGCGGTCATATAACAAAAAAAGTCGAAAATAAAAATTTGGAAACCATCGTAAAAATCCCCGAAACAAGCATGGCCTACATAAACTACAAAAGTTGTTGTTTATTGTAATAAACGCTGGTAAGTACCTACGGACTTCACAATCCTTGAATTTTTCAACCATATGCGTGAATACTTTTTCATTATTGTCGGCGAAAACAACAATTAGGTAGATACTTGGACACTTAACTAGTGTCATAAACGTAATCCGTCCCCGATGGCATCCTGTTCGGGTCTAGGACGATTTGGTACCGGACAACTGGACGCCACGGAATTCGAAAATAAATAGACGTTAGGTACTTATGGGTACTATGGGTAAAAATATGTTATATTATTATTTATATTTAAATGATTATATTATGATTTAATAGTTGGTGAGAATGTAAATATGCAGACGTAAATAATGATTTAATCGTGCATATGTTTAAGTTCCAACGAAAAAAGAGTTTTTTATTTTATATAAAGCCTTAGGCATGGTAATTCTCAATCCGCAATAAAGAATACATTATGTTAAGAGTAAAATGAATTAAAACTACTAAGTAGTAGATAGAAACATATTGAAATACCTCGTCTACGTTATGTATACGTGTCTACGACAGTGCGGCGTCCAATTGTCCGGAGTCCAGTCGTCCCATTCCCTCCTGTTCGATCGGATTTTATTGCTTAGGGTCAAAATGTTGATAAAACAGATGAACATCTACATTATTATTGATAAAAGAAGATTTTTTAAATAAAATGTTAGCTAATAGGAAGATAATATTAACATTTAGTTAAAATTATGAGGATTTCAATAGTGATAAGTAAAGTTGCTAATAATTGATATGAATTCTTTCCCACGTAAAGTGAGACATGCGGTAGTTGTCTCATTAACGGATGTTTGGAAGTCGACGTAAAGTCGGACAACTACAGTTCTACCAAAAGTATATAATTTAGAAAGAATGTAATAATGAGTGAATAAACTGTGTATAGTATTTATAATACTCCTTGAATTTCAGATGCCTTGTAATAAAAACATTGAAGTTCAGTAGAAAACAAACTATTTTTACATCAAATAGCTCTCCTGTAAAATTACGTTTTTGTAGATGTCCGAGTTTACGTAGGCACCGTCGATATGATAATGTCTATTATGCAGGCAAATATTTTGTATTACATGAGGGGCGTGTTTTTTTTACTGCCCCGAGCGCTGGAACACATTGTTCCGCTCTTGCTTGCATGTATTTAACAACCAATTAATTTTCAACAAGCAAAAGCTTTACATACAAAAAGAAACTGTTCAAGTCGCTGTTAGTAAATTTTAATACATTCTGAACCAAAAACAAAAACCATTGAACACTTACATAATACATAAAATTAATAAGAAAGCCGCTAGCAGATTTTATATATAACATAATAAATTATACTTATAGAATATAATAGAAATTGAGTAAAGTTAATATTAAGTTAGAACAAAACAGCAAAAAGTTGTGTATGAAAAACAAATCATATATAAATAAAATGTTTATGGTTAAAATAATACGTCAGTACTATAAATATTTAAATGATTTAATATTTACTTAAAATACTTCTAATATTCAATCATGAAATTGAATCAGCTGCACTTTCTCACATCACATAATAAATCGATCTTTCCATTTCCCTCGTGATAACATTTATAATAATTACTAATAATACTACGTACTCTTATTAAACGGAGCATTCCATGTGAGCAACACGCGTGTCGTGGCATAGTTTTCATATTGTGGTAAAAATACCAAATGATATAATAAATAAAATGGATTTTTAGCTCGACGATAAACAAGTTCATTCAATTTACAGTCAACCACAAACTACTGTACAAAAAACTCAGCTACTTGCATTTTCGTGGCCCCTTCCTATCATGACTGTATTATTATCTCTTATTTAATTAACCATTCACAAAGTGTCATAATCAACAGCCATTCGTTTGACGCATTCCCAGTTCCATCTGGTGTAACACAAGGCTCACATTTAGGTCCACTACTTTTCTGCAGTTTGATTAATAACATTACAAAAGTGATTCTCAATTCCAATTGTCTATCAAAGCGGATGATCTGAAACTCTACAATAAAATACAAAATGTTCTCTCTTCTCCATAAGGACATAGATAATCTTCATAAGTGGTGCATGGAAAATTACATGATTCTTAACTCCGACAAGTGCTTTCACATGAAATTCACTTCCACTTTGGCGTTCCAATACCACTTTGATTCGATTATTTCCATAGCCAATTCAATGCTGGGTTTTCTTTTGAGGTTATCGAAAGATCTCAAAAAATCTTCTACCAAATTTTTCTTTATAATACTCTGGTACGATCGCAACTCGAATACTGCAGTTCAATATGGAACCCACACTACACTATTAATATCAGTCACCTCAATATCAACTTACTCAATTAGGTATTCTTCCCAATTGGAACATTTCAAAATCCAATCTTTACAAACACGGCGTACTATTTCTGACTTTATTTTTATCTTGAAAATAAATAATAACCATACAGATTCCCCATAACTACTGTCTTACATAAAATTTAATGTACTAAGAGTCAATATTCGTCCTCAGATTTTCTCACTTCTATACATTCATACATATAAAACCAATTTAGATTACAATTGTCCAGTGGCTTGACTCTGCAGAACCTTGAATCTTCACAGTGATCGAGTGGATCTGTTTTGTTGTCTTGCCTCTTTCAAATTAAGTTGCTCCAAAATCCACGACTAATTGTATCTGGACGACTGGTTATTTTTTTTATTGTATTTTTCTTTTCTTGTATATATACTATGTATACTCTTTTTTATGTTGTTCTCTCTCTCTATTTTTCTTTAACGATTTTCAATAACTCTCAATTTATATTCATTACAGCTGTACATAATATTGATTTATTTTGCTTTTTGAGTCCGCACGTTATTGGGACCACCACATATTTTTTTTTCTATAAATAAATTTAAAAAAAAATACGTTGCCTGAACCAATAAGATCTTTAGCCGTGCAAAGTTGAGGTTAGAGTATCGTATCGTATAGTAGCGTCTATCTCTGAAGAAGCTGGGATGAGTTATATCCCATGTACGGTAAAAGTCACATGTGTTACAGTAAGAATATTGAAAGTAAGATTAAAAGAATCGGTAATAACTAATCCATCTATTTTTCCAATACAACCTCCAAGCATGCTCATATGCGAAGAAAAAATGGTAATTTTTATAATGTTACGAATAATTTATTAAAGTAAATTATTATGAAGATTTGTCAATAATTTTATATCAAATTTAACGATGTTGAGTTTTGTTGAACATATTGTATCGGTACGTATTTATTTGAATAGTTTATAATATGACATGGTGGGATATTCAAATTTGAATTAAGCAAATATTTAAAACAATTGTGTTCATCGAATATAGTAGGTAATATAATAATCATATTCAGGACGGTGTATTAATATGAATTTTAAATATGAAGCTTTAATAATACATTTGTATTATTTTAGTAGGTACCTATCCCAACCATTAAATCTTGTTATTATTGCCATTCCGGTAATCACTGTTATTTTGTGCTGGTATAATAAAATTAAATAAACACTAATTTTATTCTCTAATGAATTCCCATAATAGTATTCAACTCCCATAACTAGTTAAGGTAACGTGGATGAAACGGGTGCAAATGATATATAATAAAATATATTTAGGAGGAATTTTCAACACTTATTTATGAGTGAAACAGGATTCCAATATATAACCGGCGGCGGGTTTCTTTGACGCAAATGATGCAGTTGTTTTTTCAGAAAATTTAAAAGGGGGCCTCCAAATTATTCAAAACAGTGATCAAACTAATAAATTATACCAAAATCTAAAAGAGATTCAACTTTCTTATATTTAAAAAACATCGATTTTATAAAAATATACATGTGTATATCTTGAAATCCTTTTTATTTATATGAAATCTTATTTAGGTATGGCCCTAATATTTAAGCTCGATTTGATATAAATAAAAAGGATTTCAAGTTATACACATTTATATTTTTATAAAAATCAATGTTTTTTAAAATAAATATAAAAAAAATTTAAAACTATGAATTAGTCAAAAAACTCTATGTCAAAACATAGAAAACTTAATATTAACGAAATTTTAATAATAAATATGACCATAAAATATAATGCAATAATAACGTAACTGTGGAATAAATAATATGTAACAAATTCAGTTTTTTTTTCAATTATTGTAAGTTTATCTTTGACTTAAAAAAAAATCTTTTTAATGTTTTCAGATACATATTTATTAATGAATAGGTACAGTTGAAATTGTAAATTATTAAAAAAAATGTCTCAAATTGCAAGCTTCGTATTTTTCCGCTAGGTGCCTCTGGTATGTAAAAGCATCCCTCTTAACTTGGTAACAAAGGCACTTGAATTATTTGGACAGACCATTGACGATTATTAAACAAATGCACATTCTAAACATACATTATTATATAATACAGAAACCATAATTAAAAGCTGATATGGTAGTCATAATCGAAAAATTTACCCTTAAACACGTATATAATATGACACTTCTTATAGTGCACAGCAATTAAGTACAGCGAGTTTGATTATTGTTACGGTTACTATTCTTCACTAGTACTTTTATCAAGCATATAACATGAGTTTGGTTTGTCCCTTTGAATACATTTTGTTGTCGGTCAAAAAAAAAAATAAACCTCACGATAATGCAGTATGTTTATAATAAATTTATTATTATATAGTCCCAAAAACAATGACGGATTAAATTTTCATGGTTAATTATCTTTCAAACATACATTATTGTGATGATCTTAATCGAGAGAGAGAGAGCAGATAATTAAGGAAGAGAGAGAGAATTATGCGTTTCTGTATTTAAATATTAAGGTAATTTTCGACACCTTTGGGGGGTTTTTTGAAACTATTATCTAAAAAAATCCCAAAATTTGACTTTTTTCATCATTATGTTAGGTAAAGTAGGTTTCTACTAACCATTACACAAATTCCAATTGTCATTTTCTTTCCACGACGGACACCAATCGTGTGAATGCATTAAAAAATGAACACGAAACTTTTTAAAGCGGACTGATAATTAATTGAACTAACAAGTGAATATAAACCACCCGTGGATTTTTAACCTGTTGATTCACGGATCCAAGATCTGTGTGTATAAAGTATGCTACCTTTTGTAATATATTATTATATACTTAATTACATGAGGCCCATATGATCCTATTAGGATCGGACATGGTCGAAAGAAAAGAAGAAAATGATGAAGAATATAACATTTTAAACCTTGTTTGTAACTAGTATTGAATAAAAAATAATGACTTGATCAGTATACTTTTACAATAAAAAAACGTAAATAGATAATATATAGATACATGGATGGAACGAAATACCTGTTGTAATCAGCATATACCTACGATGTCGTTGACGTGAAACAATTATTAACATGAATAATATATCAGAGCATATCACGTACGACAATTTAGTTATTTCCAGGACTGGTAATGTATTATGCCAATAATATTAATATATTCTATTGAATCACTACTGTGAAATTCAACCCGTTGAAAATGTTATTCAACAGATCAACCACATTATTCGATTTTGTGAAGCTCTACCTACGCTTTAAAGCTTTCTGAGAGCAGACGTTTGTTGAGCTTAATCGACTCGCTGACACGTTTCACTTTGTTTTTACTTTTACTGACGAAGCCTTCAATCGAGCAATATTTAAATTTCGCAAAATACACTACCATTATGTCAATCAAAAGTATTGATTTGTAGCATTTTAATATTTAATCAAATAAACACTGTTATGTGACATTACGTGCGGTTGGAGAATGTTAATTTAATACTTCCGCAAAATTCAAAATTTAATATTTATTATTCAGAGTATTATTCATAAGTACGAGGTATTGTTCAAAGAGCTTAAGGTAATAACAAGGCCTTCAATAATATAATGCGAGAGTGCCATTCAGTAAAATCAGGCGCGATTCTAATACCATTAATTATTTTCATAAATATAAGTGCTTTGTCTTGAAGCCTATAAAACTAGTCAAAATAATGAGTGCTGTGAAAGATTTTCTCTCTACAAGAATACGAAAAAAGGTTTTTATTATAAAATGGTGAGAAACAAAATGTAGCTCGAAGACAAAAAGGAAAAGGATATCCGTGTTTATCGAAAAATAAAATAAAACTATTTTTAAACAGTGATTTTCACGATTTCACGTAATGCGTATGCGCTTCAGGAAATATTTGGTGTAAAAATAATATGGTTTTACTTAGAGTTTTAAAATTTCACATACCCAATCATACAATATAATGTTTCATTAAAACTCTAATAGATATGAGTTTTGTACTATTCGATTTGAATATTTTTTTCAAGCTAGGTTTCGCCATTCGACCTCTTTATGCACTATGCGCGGCTCTCGTGGTGCACTGCGAAAGGCGGCCTTTCATCCTTTGAACTCCGGGTTGGATCCCGGTGAGGACACATTATATTTATGTAATTTTCTCAAAGCCTGCGTGTATATAATTGTTTCAATTCTATTACTAAATACACTACTGTTAAACTACAACACAGTCATTGGGCCGCTAGGCCTGTTGAATTTTAAAAATAATATATAATTAATTATATTAAATTAAAGTTATATAATTATTATAATTATGCGCATTCACCAATGGCAAAAACACACTGACGACGAATATGGTTAATTATTGTTTATATAGTCATTTAATAAAACAAATCCAGTGCTAAAAGGCGCAACCAGGGTCGCAAAAAAATATTTAAATAGAATAATACTAAACTTAAATTTAAAATCAAATTCCATCAAGTATTCCTCGGTCGAAGGTATTAATATTCCATTGTTTCTTTTGATAGGCATAATTTAAAACATTGATTATTTAAAAGAAAAACATAAAGTAGAAAAAAATATGTAGCTCTTGTAAATGAGCATTATATGGCAAAATAAAGCTTTCAGTTCTGGAAGAAAAAGAGAGGAAAGTTAAAAAGATCTCGACGGGGAGAAAGGACATTTTTTAGAATATAGCACCCAAACTAAATTTGCTATTCCAAATTTAAAAAATATTATATTTAGATTTTGAACATCTAAGCATAAAGGGTTTGCCATTACCGTCCAGGACTATTTCGATAATCTACCAATTTATTATCTCGCGGCGCAGCAACCCATTTAATCCCTTATATTAATTGAGTTAGCATTTACTTGGTAGAATTCCATTTTACAAGAAATGAAAATATAATTAATATTAAATTCTACAGGTTTTTTAAAAAGGTTTGTCGATAGCTATTTCGGTTGTAACACCATTATCAAGACTATTCAGATAGGCCGTTTGCCTTTGCTTAAATACTATACGTGTATAGATAGAGACAGAATACATTTTCTTATTCGTTCCAGCAATATTATGAATTTTTACATTATTATTAATTGTAATATTATTAATACTTTGAAAACCCTAAGTGGGTTTTTTAAAATGGATATCGAAATTTTCAAAATTTATCAAAATTACAGTGTTCGATGGTTATTTATTGACATTATTAATCAATTGAAATATTATTAGTATAATTGTCTTAATCGTGTGTTTAGATTATATTTAATAGTGGCGACGAATACATTACCAAATTTTCATTAATTATGTGATTACTTTTGGATAATTCGCGATTAATTTCCAACTGTTCAAGTAAATTTAATTTTAGACCTTTATTACATATATGCAAACATTGTGGCGTTTCATTGTTACTGATGCTATGCGAGTTTGATATCAAATGTTTAGCAAACTGAGAATCTGTTTTACCATTCCTAAAAGACCGGAGGTGCTCTTCAAAACGAGTTTTTATTGACCTGCCAGATTGACCAATGTAGCATAGACTACATGTGCCACATGTTATTTTATAAACTCCGCTTTTCTCCAGTTTGTTGATTTTATCTTTACTATTTTTTAAGTTTAATCCTAGATTATTATTAGCTTTGAATGCTACGTTAACGCTATGTTTAATTTCTTGATAAATTTTGTCTGAAATAATGCCGTGATAACCAATGGACTTGTAATACCGATTTGAATCTTTAACGTTAGGGTATATTGTTGATCTAGCTAATTTAAGTTGTTTTTTATATAATATTTTATCTACCATTGATGTTTCATATCCATTACTTAAGGCTATTTGTTTAATGGTATGTAGTTCATCCTCAAAATCTAATTTGTTCATGGGCACGCTAACTAGCCTGTGGATCATGGCATGGTATGCCGCCAACTTATGAATCCATGGATGTTGCGATCCTTTATGTATAGTAGTTTCAGTATAGGTAGGTTTTCTATATATTTTGAAGTTATGTTTATTATTAACCCTCTGAATAGTGAGGTCTAGAAAATTAATTCTGTTTTCTATCTCTACTTCGACCGTGAATTTAATATTACAGTGCAATGCGTTAGCCCTTTTGACGAACGAGTTAAGTTGACGGTCAGTTCTTTAATAAATTTTGAAAATTTCGATATCCATTTTAAAAAACCCACTTAGGGTTTTCAAAGTATTAATAATATTACAATTAATAATAATGTAAAAATTCATATTATTGCTGGAACGAATAAGAAAATGTATTCTGTCTCTATCTATACACGTATAGTATTTAAGCAAAGGCAAACGGCCTATCTGAATAGTCTTGATAATGGTGTTACAACCGAAATAGCTATCGACAAACCTTTTTAAAAAACCTGTAGAATTTAATATTAATTATATTTTCATTTCTTGTAATCCCTTATACGTTGCATAATCTCGTGATTAATATTTTTTGTATCACTCTCCGATAATAAATTATTAATCCATCCCGTTGGCTACTTTCTGAAATCTACAAATTATTAGTGGTTTTTCAGAAATTATATTAATGAAAATATAATGAAGAAATGCTTATCATTAACATCTGCTTCACGAAAAAAAACAGGCTAGCGCTTACTGAAATGTCAATATAAAGCAATGATTTTTCACTTACACTTTAGAGATTATTAATCGAAAAATGTGTCGTTTTATTATCTCAATGAAAAATAATCAAAATCTGGCAATGAAAAGAAAAATAAGAAAAAAACAAATATATTGAATTTTTTCTTTAAGTTTAACAAAATAATATTTTTAATACGACGAATGAGTGTTAACAATTCGGTCAAAGTTTTTCCCTTTGCTTTTGATAAAACAACATGCGAATTCAATCAACCGTGAAAGTATCAAGAAATATAATATTATCATTATCAATATCTCATCCACTGCTTGATGAAGGCCTCTCATTGCTGTTTTCACTTTCTTGTGTTTAAATTATGTGTTGCGACATAGAAATCAAAACAACTATGATGTAGGTAGGTAGATTATTGAGTATCTAGGCGTTATTCAATTTTCGTCACCTGCGTGAGCTTTTAAAACAATCTAGTTGGATAAAACAACATCAATATTATATTGTCTCAAAAAGCAAACTTTGATGTATAAATAAATGATTATATTCAATTACATATAAAATAATAATATGGTTTTTAAATATTTGGATGATTACCGTAGTTATTTAAAAGCCTTTTTATGTTAAAGATTGGTACCTACATAATGTTTTTTAAGCCCGATAGAATTTGAAGTTGTAAAAAATGTTACAAAAAAATAACTTTAAAACGAATTTATTTTTATTCGAAAATCCAATACATGACATTTACATGATACTGCTGGCCATATATCACGAATGATACGAAAAATGTTGGCTTTCAAATAAATAATCCAGAGGTACCAAATCGCTGGTATCCAATTCTCGAAATCGACTTATCGCCAAATTTTGATTTCAATAAGTCGATGGTTTCCCCGTATGATACGAGGGTGGGTCAATAATTCCTTAGAAAAAAGCATTAAAACCGGTTTTATTTTTGTATTTTTTTTTTATTTCTCAACATAATTTCCTTGGAGCTCAATACACTTGGTTAGACGTTTCTCAATTTTTTTTAAACCGTCAGAAAAATAAGTTTTCGGAAGGTCCTCAAAATAAGCATTTGTCCGATCGATGACTTCTTCATTTGAAAAAAAACGTTGTCCACTTAGCCATTTTTTTAAGTTTGGGAAAAGGAAAAAGTCACTGGGGGCTAAATCTGGCGAATACGGTGGGTGGTCGACCAATTCGAACTTCAATTCTTCAATTTTAGCCATTGATCGTAAACATGTGTGAACACGGGCATTGTCCTGATGAAAGAGGATTTTTTTCCTGTTTAAATGAGGCCGTTTTTCTTCAATTTTGTTTTTTAGCTGGTCCAATAAAGATGCATAATAATCCCCTGTTATTGTTTTTCCTTTTTTCCAAATAGTCAACGAAAATAATTTCACGTGCATCCCAAAATACAGCAGCCATAACCTTACCAGCTGATTTTACGGTTTTCGCCTTCTTTGGACATGGTTTGCCTTCGCAATCCACTGCTTTGACTGTTCTTTTGTCTCGAGAGTATAGTGGTGTATCCATGTTTCATCTACAGTCACAAAGCGACGAAAAAATTCATCCGGATTGCGTTGCATGAGCGACAACAGGGCTTTAGAGGCCACCACCCTACTGCGTTTATTGTCGACTGTGAGCAAACGCGGCACCCATCTTGCAGAAATATTTTTCATGCCCAATTTGTCATGTAAAATAGAAATGACGCTACCTTTTGAGATCCCTGTAACCTCAATTATCTCACTCAACTTTAATCTTCGGTCACTTAACACCATATCGTGGATTTTATTGATCATTTCTGGTGTAGTCACCTCTACAGGACGTCCTGAGCGTGGTTCATCCTTTGTTGATGTACGACCACGTTTAAATTCATTTAACCAGTTATAAATAGTTGCAAGTGAAGGAGCAGATATGCCGTGAACTAAATCCAACTCATTTTTTATTTCCTTTGCTGTTAACCCTTTTATATTAAAATGTTTAATAACAACTCTAAACTCAATTTTCTCCATTTTCCATTTTTCCATTTTCCACAAGCAAATTTTTTTTTTAAATGTACGAGAAACACACAACAACCCGACCAATCTGATTGAAACTTCGCAGCATACTGAATCGGTAGTGCCGCTGCATGAAAACAAACCGCTTGCAGTACTAGTCGCGCCACCTGTCGGCTTTTCTAAGGACTTATTGACCCACCCTCGTACCTAGCGACATTTTGCTAAAACCACATCTTGTAGGTACGGATAAATATTATTTATGTTTTCAAAAAAAATAATCTTTGATCATGGTTTGATAACATTCTCCATTGACGATAACGTGAGATCCGGCCTAATTTTTGAAGAAATAAAGTCTGATGATGCCTCCAGTGTGTAAACCGCATCAAACAGTGCATTTTTGTGGATACAATGAAGTCTGTAGATTTTTTAAAGATATATATCACTCCATATGTAACAACAATTACTTATTATTATATAATATAGAACGCGTATTAACAAGCCGTTCAGCCAAAAATGAGCCCCATTGCTGAATGCAATTTTGCGGCAACACAACATCTTTAAGTTTCAAAGCGACGACTGTTTTTCGTAGATTGCATAGTTTTGTAGCGTTGTTCAAACGTGTCTCAATTCATGATAATTTTACAGACTATTCTGACCATAAATACCAAAAACTGAGCGCTGTATCACAGTTGGCCCATTCATAAGTTTTATCTAAGCAAAAAAAAAACACCTTTTACAAAACGATATAAATGATTGTCTACGCAGTACATAATATGGCTTAAAATGTGTGCTCAAAAATGAAAAAAAAGGAGCTTAGCACAACGAAAACGTTTAAACCTTTTTTTGTTCATTAAAAAAATATCTTACAAAATTATAATTTTAAAAAGCCTTGGAAATATACGGATTGGAGGAAAAAACCATAGATGAATTGATATGTTTCTGACGCTTTTGTAAAGTATGTATTTTCAATAAAAAACATGCTATATTATTCTTAAATCTTAATAGAGACAAATTGAATTTCAAGGGAAAATACACATAACACACATACAATCAAACAGTGCTATACACCCTTAACTTATCAAAATAATAACGTAATTATTTAATAATATAAAAATGTTTTGTATGGTTTTTAATAAAATATAATAAATACCTACTACATTTTTAAATTTTGTATGTATTTAGTCATGATTTAAAAAATAATAATAAATCAATCTTCTCTCAATCTATTTAAGAAATGGCTACGAGAAAATCCCTAAAGATTTATAATACCTGTTCATTCTTTAGCACTCTAGTTTTCAAGTACCTCAGGGACAGACATAAGATTACATAAGATTACTCAATTCACTTCCTGCACGTCTTCTATCAAAACTCACGAATAGAAAATTGATTTCGTAGCACCGTTTCAGTGTAACGGCCATGGCAGCAGACTTCACGCGGTTGGACCATAAGTGATCGTAAGTGACAGGAACTACGAGAATCATCCATGAAGCATAGTGCCACCCCCTCACGTGAGTTACCCTAACAGTGACGTCCCTAAGCTTTCCATTTTTCAATTTCATTACCTACTAAGTTTCTTGGCTATCTTCAATGACTAAATCCAATGAAAGCTTTTGACACGCATATCTGAAAATGTTTACAATTGTCCACACATAGCAACATTTTTATTTCTTGTATATAGTTGTAATATTCTCGTTCCTCCTTCCATTTTTCATGACTTAAATGTGCCATCCCTATGGAGTACGTGACCTGCCTACTTCTACAAAACTTCACTGCAACTCATAGTTTCTCCATTAACTTATTGGTTTCTCAAAGAGTCTTTCCGGGAAACGAACTATGTTTGAATTATAATTATTTCGCGCTACCTATATTCCTTATTTAAATTATGGTATCTCTTGTTTTATATTGTTTTTAAATCTAATTTGTAATAACTATAAATACATTTTTTTCCAAATTTAAAATTTAAGACTGAATTTAAGTTGAATATAAAGCAGAAAAAAATGACAAAATAAACCAATTAAAAAGAAGACTATGAGTACGCGATGTGATAGAGGTTGCAAAGCTGATAAAAATTACAATGTGCTGGATATCTGGTTTTGAAAGTGGATAACAGCCGAATAAATGCAGTATAATTATAATGCTCACTAAAAAATAACAGGGTCCCTCTAAAGCTTGCTATATCGACCTAATTATCTATATAATGTACGTGGCAGCGACGAACTATGGACCAAATATAATGGAGGAGCTAGGACATAAACGTCACACATTTGCGTACTACATGAATAAATACCACTCGCCAGGAAAGAAAATTAGAGTCGCTACTATATTTAAAAGAAAAATGAATGACTTTATTTAATTTATCTTTTAAAATTGAAGCTGTTTTCTTTCACTTTATAGTCATTCATCTAGTAAAAAGCTGCGACATATTATGATAATACGTCAATTTAAAGTATATATTATTAAAATTTATGTGAGTGATTTGAGATGAATGGTTCGTCAATAATTTTCAAACGAGATAAAAGGTCTCAGTTGTCTTTTTATTCCAAATAGGCAGGCCAGAAAATAGAGTCTGAAGGGTCTTCCGCGCCTAAGTACTCGTAAATAAAAATCATGCTGAGAGTTTACCCAGTTTAATAATAAAAAAAAGGAATAAGAAAACGAGTCACGATCGATAGAACCGCATCAAAGGCGTTCCGTTTCGTTGATTGTTAAACGGTAAATATTAACTATAACTCAATAAACTGTAAAATATTTGAGATAATTATCTTTGTGTGAAGAGAAAAGAGAGATAAATCTAACATATTATCTATTGAAAAATGTGTTAAATCAACAAAATTTATGACACGCTATTATTGCGTAGAGAAGAAAAGGAACGATTCAAATCGACACCGCAAAATAAATACATTTTACAAAAGTGGTTATTCTTTTTGTTTTCATGAAAAGTATTACGCTATAACAGTCGATCACCGTTTATGGGTGCCACAAATACCTATATCAGGGTTGGCGAACCTTTTTATGTACGCGTGCCAAAATTTCCCAAATATTATTTTTCAACTGTCTGACGTGCCAAGCAGTTTTTCATGAAAAAAATGGTTTTTAAGAATCCTTTATACAAAATGATGATTTTATAGATACCGCTCACAGAACACAGCACGCATATAGCTTTATCGCTTTTTCAATTACGCCATAGGTACATTTAGGTCCACCAATTTAAAAACTGTCTGCCAGAATTAGTACTACTAGCTCCAACACGTTATTGTTTCTTATTTGGTGCAGCCATTTGTTCGTAGAAATGTTTTTTTTTGCTAATGTATACATTATTTTGGTTCTTTACGCACAAATTGACACCAGAATTTTCTCCGATAAAATTAGGCATTATCTCGCTACAGTGATCTCAAGCATTGTAAATCGATAAAAATTAGAGGTTCGTGGCACGGCATCCACTGCCGCCTGATGAGGTTAGTGCGATAATATTATATATGACGCATAAAGCCTAAGGACCGACCTTTGCAATTATATTATTTGCCTGCTATTTTTCATACAATGCGATCTGTCATTTATCCGTATTATAGGTATTTTTCTCTTCAAACGCGTGCCATGCAAAATCATCTCGCGTGCCATAGGTTCGCCACCACTGACCTATATGGTGCCACAGGTTGTAACAAAGCGAAGTTGAGCATATCACCAGTAGTTATACACCAGCCCCGATGTTTATTGCGTGGAACGATCCGGGCACGAAGAGTGTACACGGGAAGATTGCTTTTTGGTTACTTTACAACCAATGTGTGCTATCAGTGCCCACAAATGCGTGGACTCTTAATGTGAGTGAAATCCAAATATTTAAAGTAACGCAACGTGGTATTGAAACATAAAATAATGCATACAATGGCAAAGTATGTAATTTTGAATGTTGTGACCTGACTTTAATTAAAAAACATGAATATAATAAAACGAATGAAAAATTTCGTGTTTGCAATTTCTTTTATCTATCGAACCTCATGTTAATACGGTATGTTTATGATCTTATATACCTACCTATAATTTATGTTATTAGATTATAAATTATTTCAGATTAGATTAGACATTATTTAAAGAATGTTTAAAACAATTAGTGTAGAATTTAAAATTTAGTTTTTAACTTTGAAATCATTTATTGAACATTGTTTTTAGTACACTTTGGTATCCGTTTATCCTAGACTCATTCATTTTTTCATAGATACGTCTAAAATGGAATTGGTGACATACTGTCTATATACTTAAGTACGTATTTTCATACTACATAATACATCTAGACAATATGCTTCGATATGATTAGATAGGAAAATGATGTTATTATAGAATTGTGGGATGAATAGAATCTAGTAATTAACTAAGCTGGGGATGTAGCTTTAATTAATTTAGTTACTCACTCAATTGGCAACATGTAATAAATTATTTTTCAAAATAATTTTCATTGGGTTTAATTGTCTATTTACCTATGTACCTACTTACATACAATAATTGGTTCCATCTGTCTATTTATTAACTACATTTATTGCATTATAAGGTTTAAAATGTATTGTATTATGAAATTCGTTAACGTTAAACCGTTACAATAATAATTAAGAGTATACATAAAAAAAATGATCTTTTATTTTATTTACGTAATTCATGATATTCATAAATTGTCATTTAAGTCTTTTAGGGCTGCACGACGTGTTACTTATGATACAATTGTATGCTTGAGTGAGTCATAAATTGTGTAGAAATTTTAACGGTTTTTGACATAAATATGCGGATGATTCGATGATGATGTGTCACTAATGAATCACTAATGAATCACTAATGAATCACTAATCAATCACTAATGAATCACTAAATGAATCACTAATGCAAAATACCAGCAGCTAATTTACTCAATATAACATAGGACTCGCTTTAATATATTAAGTCTTCGGCTAAAAATATGTATTTAGATTAGTAAAAAATCTAAGCTACCAAAAACGAAGCAAGATATTGGAAATCATATCAAAAGATTTAACAAATACTGAGCGCTTAAAAAACGAAATTAAATATTCTTTCCTTTTACCATAAAAATATGGAAATTATCAAAACTTATAATGATGTTTTTAGATAGAATTCTTCACTGCTAAGTCACATTTTTTCTTTATAAAACTCACCGGAACTGTGTTCCCGTCTATTTTTCAGAGCTCCAACCAATGTTCGCCTATGGCAATCTATCTTAATTTGTACACAGACTAATTGTCTAAAGCTGAATACCGACCTTCAATTAAATTTTTTTAGTCATGTTCTCAAAAAGAAAAATAGTAAAAAAATATGTCGGAAAAGTGTTTTTGAGAGCATATCATGAGTTTCTTTCGGGTGGAAGAATTTGTTGTCTTTCTCGATAATAAGTATTTTGAACATATTTTTTTAAACACCGCATCTCAAATTCTGTATATTCCAGTCTTCAACATTGAGGTTTCAGCTCCGTCGAGAAAATAATTTCAAAATCAGGTGCAGTGATTAAAACTCAATAACTACTAGATGCAATGATACTTAACGTAAATGACTATACCCTCCCCGGCACTTCTCAAAGAGGGCACATGAGACTGGCAGGATGTTGATGTATTTAATTTTTTGAATTACAAATGCAGATGGATAATATAAAAAGACCGCGGAGTCCATGGTTTATGATACATCAATTACTATTGATTACAGATTTATCAATATTAAACACATTACAGAGGAAATAAATAAATTACCACCATGACACAATAATTGTATCTGTACAACATACAAGTTACACACGACTGATATCTGATTAAAAACCAATTGCAAACAATACAACGTACAATAATACACTATATTATTATAAAGATGGGTTATGATGTCAAAAAGTGAAGTACCAAAAATACATAATGTAAATTAGTTACTTTTTTATATGTAACTAGCTGAAGTACCCGGCTTCGCACAGGATCGCTTCGTGGTTATATTTATCTTAAATATTTAAAAAAATAGGAAGAGGTTATTATTTTTTTCATATTTAAATATCTGTGTAATACAATATGGCAATATGAAAATAATTCTAATAGGAGTAAAGGTCAAACAAAAGAACACTAAATTAAAATCGAATCCAAAGTATGCAAACGTCATAAATGTTATTAATATGCAGTAAAAAACCAAAATTGGATGGAACAAGCAAACAAAAAACTTTGTATTTTATATAATACTAATTTAGAAACCTTTGCAGGTGTGCGCACAACTTCTGACAAAAGTTTCATTGCAATCGGATGAATGGTATAGGAACTCATACGAATAGAAGAAGATGATGATTTTCTAATTCAGAAATCTTTGTGGGCATGCGCACGACAACTCACCAAAGTTTCATTGTAAACGGATGAACGGTATAGGAACGCATACGAATAGAAGAAGAAAAAGATGGTTGTACTAATTCAGAAACCTTTGCGGGCGTGCGCACAACAACTTGTCAAAATTTCATCGCAATCAGATGAATGGTATAAGAACGCATACGAATATAAAAATATAAAATAGATGAAAAAGAAGAAGACATGGTTGTATTAATTCAGAAACCTTTGCGGGTGTGAGCATTATACTTAATCAAAATTTCATTGCAATCGGATGAATGGTATAGGAACGCATACGAATAGAAGAAGAAGAAGACGGTTGTACTAATTCGGAAACCTTCGCGGGCGTGCGCACAACAACTGGTCAAAATTTCATTGTAGTCGGATGAATAGTATAAGAACGCATACGAATAGAAGAAGATAGAATAGAAGAAAAAGAAGAAGAAAATAGTTGTATCAATTCATAAACCTTTGCGGGCGTGAGCACAACACTTGATCAAAATTTCATTGCAATCAGATGAATGGTATAGGAACGCATACGAATAGAAGAAGATGGAATAGAAGAAGATGGAATAGAAGAAGAAGATGGTTGTACTAATTCAGAAACCTACGCGGGTGTTGGCACAATTACTGACGAAAGTTTTATTGCAATCGGATGAATGGAATAGGAACGCATACGAATAGAAGAAGAAGAAGAAGAAGAAGATGATTGTACTAATTTAGAAACCTTTGCGGGTGTTACCAGAACAACTGACAAAGGTTTCATCGTAATCGGATGAATGGTATAGGGACCATACGAATAAAAGAAGATAGAATGAAGAAGAAGAAGAAGATGGTTGTACTAATTCAGAAAGCTTTACGGGTGTAACCACAACGACTGACGAAGGTTTCATCGCAATCGGATGAATGGTATAGGATCCATACGAATAAAAGAAGATATAATGAAGAAGAAGAAGAAGATGGTTATACAAATTCAGAAACCTTCGCGGGTGTTGGCACAACCACTGACGAAAGTATCATCGCAATCGGACGAATGATATAGGGACCATACGAATAAAATAAGATAGAATGAAGAAGAAGAAGAAGAAGATGGTTGTACTAATTAAGAAACTTTTACGGGTGTTACCACAACAACTGATGAAAGTTTCATCGCAATCAGATGAATGGTATAGGAACCATACGAATAAAAGAAAATAGAATGAAGAAGAAGAAGAAGATGATGATTTTTCTAATTCAGAAACCTTCATGGGTGTGCATACAACCACTTACCAAAATTTCTTCGCAATCGGATGAATGGTATAGGAACGCATACGGGACAGACAGACAGACAGATATTCATTTTTATATATTAGTATAGCCTATACTCTTTGCGCAAGTGCAAGCAATAAGTTGGCAAAGTTTTATCGCAATCGGATGAATGGTATGGCTACGCATTAAATACGAACAAACAAACAAACAAACAAACACACAAACAAACAAACAAATATTAATTTTATATTAAGCAAATATAACCACAATATTATATTATATACTAGCTGAAGTACCCGGCTTCGCACAGGGTCGCTTCGTGGTTATATTTATCTTAGATATTTGAAAAATAATAAGAGGTAATTATTTTTTTAATATTAAAATATCTGTGTAATACAATATGGCAATATGAAAATAATTCTAATAGGAGTAAAGGTCAAACATAAGAACACTAAATTAAAATCGAATCCAAAATATGAAAACGTTATTAATGTTATTAATATGTAGTAAAAAAAAATCAAAATTGGATGGAAAAAACAAACAACAAACTTTGTATTTTATATAATAATAATTTAGAAACCTTCGCAGGTGTGCGCACAACAACTGACAAAAGTTTCATCGCAATCGGATGAATGGTATAGGAGCGCATACGAATAGTAGAAGAAGATGATTTTCTAAATCAGAAATCTTTGTAGGCATGCGCATGACAACTCACCAAAGTTTCATTGCAATCGGATTATTGGTATAGGAACGCATACGAATAGAAGAAGAAGAAGATGGTTGTACTAATTCAAAAACCTTCGCGGGCGTGCGCACAACAACTGGTCAAAATTTTATCACAATCGGATGAATGGCATAAGAACGCATACAAATAGAAGAAGAAAAAGATGATTGTACTAATTCAGAAACCTTTGCGGGCACGGGCACAACACTTGATCAAAATGTCATTGCAATCGGATGAATGGTATAGGAACGCATAAGAATAGAAGTAGAAGATGATTTTCTAATTCAGAAATCTTTGTGGGCATGCGCACGACAACTCACCAAAGTTTTATTGCAATCGGATGAATGGTGTAGGTACGAATTCGAATAGAAGACGAAGATGATGGTTTTACTAATTCAGAAACCTTTGCATCCGTGCGCACGACAACTCACCAAAGTTTCATTGCAATCGGATGAATGGTATAGGAACGCATACGAATAGAAGAAGATGGTTATACTAATTCAGAAACCTTCATGGATGTGCATACAACCACTTACCAAATTTTCATTGCAATCGGATGAATGGTATAGGAACCAAGGAAGAATAAGAAGATACTTGTACTAATTCAACAACCATTGCGGGTGTTACCACAATAACTGACGAAGGTTTCATCGCAATCGGATGAATGGTATAGGGACCATACGAATAAAAGAAAATAGAATGAAGAAGAAGAAGAAGAAGATGGTTGTACTAATTCAGAAACCTTGGCGGGTGTTGGCACAATTATTGACGAAAATTTTATTGCAATCGGATGAATGGAATAGGAACGCATACGAATAGAATAATATAGAATAGAAGAAAAAGAAGAAGAAGAAGATGGTTGTACTAATTCAAAAACCATTGCGGGTGTTACCACAACAACTGACGAAGGTTTTATTGCAATCGGATGAATGGTATAGGGACCATACGAATAAAAGAAGATAAAATGAAGAAGAAGAAGAGGAGAAGATGGTTGTACTATTTTAAAAACCTTTGCGGGTGTTAACACAATAACTGACGAAGGTTTTATCGCAATCGGATGAACGGTATAGGAACCATACGAATAAAAGAAGATAGAATGAAGAAAAAGAAGAAAATGATAATTTTTCTAATTCAGAAACCTTCATGAATGTGCATACAACCACTTACCAAAATTTCTTTGCTATCGGATGAATGGTATAGGAACCATACGAATAAAAGAAAATAGAATGAAGAAGAAGAAGAAGATGATGATTTTTCTAATTCAGAAACCTTCATGGGTGTGCATACAACCACTTTCCAAAATTTCATTGCAATCGGATGAATGGTATAGGAACGCATACGGGACAGACACACATACAGACAGACATACAGACAGACAGACATTCATTTTTATATATTAGTATAGCCTATACTCTTCCCGCAAGTGCAAGCAATAAGTTTACAAAGTTTTATCGCAATCGGATGAACGGTATGGCTGCGCATTAAATACGAACAAACAAACACACAAACACACAAACACACAAATATTAATTTTTATATATTAGATTACGCTAATTGAATTATTTTTTTCATTGATCGTAACAAGCTATTGGAGTAACTTAAAAAACTATATGAAAAACCGTGATACCATACAACAATAACCATATAAGGAAAACGGCGATCCCATAGAATCAATATATTATGATACATGGTACATTTTACGTGTAGAACAATAATGTATCGTGTTCCATAAGTTGCCTTTACTAAAATAAATAAATAATCAAATACACATACCAAATCCATTGCTAAATTTCATATCGTCGGCGACTTTTTGAAATTTTATTATTTATTTTTATTTATTTATTTAAGAAAACAAAACATTGTGGATACAACAAATCTAAATTCAAGACGTACACAATACGAGATTTACATTATAATTAATATTACCCTCACAAGAGAGAAGAAGAGAATATTATGAAATAATAATAACAATAATAAAAAATAAAAACATACTAGTACAATTTTATACGGAAAAATAAAATTTTGAAAACAAAAAACATACGATTTTATACAGAAAAATAAAATTGCGAATACAAAATACATAGCACGTCACCAAAAATGTCTACGTCGTTGGGGAGCGCATTGACTAGTCTTGAACCCCTCTCTAATGGTGCTTTGGCACGAGAAAATGGTTCCGATGCTGAATAAATCATGGCTGCGACTAGAGTTGGGTATTTCCCTAGAAAATCTCAATCTCGAGATTCGGGATTTCCCAAAATGATGACATTTTGAATTCTCGAGATTCGGGATTTCCAGAAAAGAATTCTCGAGATATCGGGTAATTTAAAAAAACCTGTAAAAATCCTAAAATCATTGTCAAAACAGACAGATTCATAAAAAATATGATTTTTTTTTAAATTTATGTAAGAAGACAAACAAAATAGAAGTAGGAAAACAAAAATAATTCAAAACATTACTTAATAAAATGGAATTTCAAAAAACACAGACTACCAATCGCTGCGTCTGACAATTGCGTACGCTTTTGAGACACAAAATTCCCTGATGTTGCAAAAATTGCGCTCATTTTGAGTCTACGTTGGCTTAATTGTGTTAAATACCCCGATCAGTCTTTGAACGTTTTGTGTTTTCTGTCCACTTTTTTCATATAGAAATTCGTTTTTTCAATTAATATTTGATAATAAAGTAATCCCGAATCCCGAAAAAGGATTCTCGAGATTCGGGATTTCCCGAAATATTAAAAATTTCAATTCTCGAGATTCGGGATGGAAAATCTCGAACATTTCTCGAGAATTCCCGAAAACCAACTCAAGCTGCGACCACGTATATAATTGACAGGCGTATGTAAATTCAAATTAATTAGGACACCAGGATTGGAAACCATCACGATAACAAGCAAAATAATGTATTTCAAGAGCAGAAGAGACCTACGAGATTCAAGAGAAGTAAAAAGTAAGAATGTCTTGTAGAAAGTTGTTGAAAAACATCGTTGTCCATATCATGTACATACATATCCATCAATAGTAACATTCTCGCATACATATGATTGTCTGAATGTGCATTATACTTTTTGGTTAACCATAGTATATCTCCTTCCAATAGGCAGTCCTCATCACTAACATTAGTAATTATAGTAGAAGTTATTAAAGTTTAATTTAATATTAAGCTAAATTACATTAACGACATTGTATAACAAAATTTTATGAGTGTTATAAATGAACGGCTTGAAGAGGAAAAATAATGAAATTAAATTTTTTAAATTATTTAGTACTTATAATAATTAATATATTCAACGGTTTAAAAATGTTGTATTTTTTGTACAATATTTAATTTTCTTTTTAATAAAAATATTAACATAAGAATGCATTTGGGACTTTGGTCCACCACCTCCCCGCCAGGGTAATCTGCGCATGCTCTTGGGTAATAAATAATTAACTCACCGTTGGTATAAATTTAATTATGTTTCTTCTTACAAAGCAATTCGAATTTCATTGCATTAAATTAAAATATACAGGCAAAGTTGCTTAGATTTATAATAAATTTATAATTGTTAAATCCATGAACAGTGTAACGTGAAACATCGTTTTATTATGCAGCCATTAAAGGTGGTTGGCAGGTGTTTTACCAATTAAATTAGCCGCCTTGACATCTGATACGAGCCAATTATCCGAATAATATAGTTAGGATAATGATAAATCTCACTTTGTAGGCAAGTATTTTTTAATTGATGGAAGTGAACCTATAAGCATAACTTCGAAAAGAGACCCATGGATGGCGCGGCCTATTGACTGGACACCGCGAGCGCTATGTAGACAGATTAGAAATTAACTCTATATATAGCGGCGTGACTTCGAAAAGAGACTCATAGATGGCGCTGCTCATTGACTGGATGTCGCAAGCACTATGTAGACGGATTAGGATTTAACTATATGTTGACTCCGTAATTGATATCTCTCGCAGATCTCTCACAGTCATATAGCCAGTCAGTTTAGTCTGACTCTGACCCTTTTGATTATACATGTCCCCTATTTTAGACTAAGCACCTTATACTATCAAGCTTCGTTTCTAGTAATAATTGTAGAATCTAGTTGTCAAATGTGATACCTACCTGAACTGAACTAATCCTCTGGCAAGTTTATCTGGTTATTTGGTCGAGCGAGTCATATTATCTTGTTAATCTGTTTTCGTGTACCGTTTGAAGTATTTATTTATTTATTTAAGAATACAAAACATTGTGGACATAACAAATCAAGACAAGACGAAAATTCAAGACGTACAAAACATGAGATTTACATTATAAGTCAAACATTACCCTCACAAGAGAGAAGAGAATATAGAAAAAGATATATATAATAACAATAATAATAACAAAAAAAAATGAAAAATACAGTTTCAAAAACAAAATGCAAAGTACATCATTGAAAATGTCTATGTCTTTAGGGAGCGCATTTACTAATCTTGCACCCCTCGCTAATGGTGCCTGATAGGCTTGACACGAGGAAACGGTTCCAATCCAGAATAAATCATGGCTGCGACCACGTAGGTAATTGACAGGCGCATGGATATTCAAATTCATTAGGACACCAGGATTGGAAACCATCCCTCGCGATAACAGGCAAAAGTGTTTCAACAGCAGAAGAGACCGACGAGATTCAAGAGAGTGAAAAGTAAGCATGCCTTGTAGAAAGGCAGTCGGAAAATAATCATCTGACGAATTATCGAAAGGAAAATAGTTAAATGTTTTATAATAAAAACATCGAAGAAATTTCTTCTGGACGCGTTCTAAAATAAGCTTATAGGAAACCTCATAAGGACACCAGATAATCGACCCATATTCAAGAATACTACGCACTAATGGGACGTAGAGTGTACGTTATACATTAGGATTCTTGAATGGTTTGGATTGTCACATGATGAATCCTAGAAGCTTACTCGCACGTAGAGCCGTGGAAGTTATATGCGAGTGAAAGGATAATGAAGAATCAAAAATTATCCCAAGATCTTTCGCCTCAGATTGACTTCTTAAAGATTTTTTAGACATAATATAATTATATTTCATCGGGGTTATTGACCTAGAGAAAGTAATACAAAAGCATTTTTATCATTTTTAAATTCTAATTTATTCTTTTTTGACCAACTTTCAATTGAACAAAGATTTCGCTGTAACATGCAACAGTCTAACTCATTGCGAATTTGTGCATATAATTTCAAATCATCCGCAAAAAGTAAAAATTCTACTCCATCCATGGCTTTAACTATCAATGACAAATATGAGGAACATAATTGGTCCAAGATTTGATCCTTCGGGAACACCTGAAAGAGTTTGAAAGACTTCAGATGCACACCCAGCATACTCGACATATTGACAACGATGCGAAAAATAAGATTTGAAAAAAATTACAAAATTAATAGATCCGCCTACTGCACTCGGTTTAGTTAAAAGAATATCATGATCAACTCGATCGAAAGCCTTTAACATATCCGTATAAATTGCATCAACTTGACAATGATTGTCTAGTGAACGAGATATGTATTCAGTGTACTCCATGAGGTTGGTAACTGTTGATCGAGTAGATCGAAAACCATGTTGAGCGTCAGTCAGCTGACCATCCACATGTATATATATTATATATTTATGTAAAATGAACTCAAATAGTTTGACCGGTGCAGAGAGAACAGCCACTGGTCGGAAGTTAGTTATTAAAGATACCGAGCCATTTTTAAACACCGGTCGTATACGAGTTAAGCTCCAACATTCAGGGAAGGTAGATTTACTTAAACATAGATTGACATATTCTCTGTTATTGTTTATTAATCTCTGTGAACTCGGAATAAATACTAAAACCGGAAGTGTTTCTATTTTATAACTAAAACATACTATAACTGGCGACCAACGTGGGCCCAAAGTAGTTTTAAGTTATACTTAAATAAAAAACCATCCTTATTAGATTTTTCTATGAAAATTTAGCTTTTACATAAATTTTGTTCTAACAGTTCTGGCAGACATTAACGGATACACCACTTTAAATTAACTAACATTATTAACCAAATTACCAACATAATATTTAATTTCTAACAAAAACAAGGATATTTATTGATCTATTGAATGCTAATATGATTTTATTTTCCGTTTACAGAATGGATTCACTGAATCGAACTACAGGGGTGACTAATGTACGCGATGTTGCACACATGAATTTGCATAGAATTCAATCTAACTATACATTCAGACCAGATCGAGGGGAAAGCTATGGTGAGTTACAATAATATTAACTTCCCCATATGTATAATAATATATAACATGGTAAATATTTAAACAGGTCTCCAAATATATATATATATATATATATATTAAAAATTGCATTTATTTTTTGTATCTACCATTAGTGATGTAGTGATAAGTAAGTTCCGGTTTGTTATAAAGGAACGTGATTATATTTGTCTGTCTCAAAGTATCCAATTGCTGACAGAATACCGATGAAAAACACGTGCTATTATAAAATCATATTTTAGCATGAAATTTATACTTTTCTCAAATTATTATTCTGAATGAAAAAGAATGAACCTATATTAGGTACAGATATATTATATTAAACTGTCAAAAACTACATTTATCACGGCAAATACGGAATACGAAATATTAAAATTTACCCAAAATTACGTGTCAATTACAAACCCCATTGTAAATTTCACCGAATATATTTTATTATTAGGTACATGAAAATTGAAGGTATATAATTATTTACGTGTTGACAAAATATTATTATAAAAAAAGTGTTATGTATCAGTAACTCCCCTCTTTATGATATATCCTCAATGACAATAAATTGTCTTTTGTTTGATTCATCGATACCCTAAGTTACTGATTATGTACCGTTGTTAAGAATATCGGTGTGATTTCGACTATTGCAATGTACCTAGGTACTCAATATTGTATTATTGATCAACCGCAATTTATCCACCCTATCTAGCTGTGTATCTAACCACACACAATATAAATCCTTGTACATGAAAAAACGTCACTAATATTACTTACTTACTATTTCATATTATTTATACTATTGTAAATGATTCTAATATCATTCAACTCGGACCATTCAACTTGTTTAAACTTAACTCAGCTCTACTCTCCGAGTTATTTCACTGCAGATCGAACTCTCCTGAGTTTTGACCAGGGAACTATTATATTATCTGTTCTGTGGTTTTGACCTTTTATTTACAACATGTTACTGTAAATTGAGACATGAAGAAGAAACATCTCTGAAGATTAACATCCATCGAGTCTTATTACTGACATACACCTTCTACTGGACCACGTGAAGGATCGGGGCCCGTTGGTAAGGATTTTCGTTGCCGAAAACAAATATAATCCAATGTACTCAATATGGCTTTATTCTCAATTTTAGTACGATTAAGATTAAAATAATACCCTTTTATGGTATCAATAATATATTACATGTACATAGTTATTATATATTAATGCGAAAAGACAAGGTATTATAATGACATATACGTCTGTTCTACAAAGTCTAAAGAGACTATGCTTGCAAAAATATACCAAATTCTTCATTTTCAACCATTCCACAACACACGGACCTTTAAAGTCATGCTCCTTATTAAAAAAGTCTCTCCATAACTTATAATATATATATAATATAATAATGTTAATGATCAAGGTTGGTTTCATCTGCTTACAGAACGTGGTCTGATTATTTTGTTAACATATAATTTTGAGTATATAATATTATATAACACAATAAATACCTAGGTATTTTTCTTAGATTATACGTTTTGTTTTAATATCATTAATATTATTCAAATGTAATCACTACAGAATGACCCGACTCACTAAGGAAAACAAAAATATGAAGAAAAAAATGATATTTAAATATTTAACTGTCAAATTTTTTATTTCGAGCAATTTAAAGTCTTTCTTATGCTGTACTAATTAATTCCATTCCGTTCTATGTCATTACATTATGTTACCCTGCCAGTTTGATGACATGACAGTCTTTTAAAATAATAATACCGATTTTGCCAACAAATGTATGTATTATATAAATATATTTTGAGAATTCTTTGCGATTTCTTTTGTCTTTAATTATAACGTACGTGAAGTAAATATTTACAGAAGCATGAAATGGGAACCTGTATATTACATGACTTTATAGTTTTTACCATCGAATGGGTAGGGTTAAAATATGGATTTCTATCAATCAAATTAATTCATTAATTTTCATTTTATACATTGTACTTTTGGTGCGTCTAAAACCTTCGCACCATTGAGACTTTATGTTTCTTGTAAAGCGTAAAACGTTTCATGCAAGAAAACATATATTATAGATGTTAGTTTCAAATTCTGTAACCACCATATTCAGCCATTTTTAAAAAAATCGATCGCATTAAGGGCTGCAAATATAATCTTTTTATTTGTGTAAACATATTAGTAAACAATGAGGAAATGAGAATGGTGAAATTAAATATCTTTAACGTCATTAAAATTAATGATAATTATATCTTGTTAAAAGTAAGTCGTAACACATTAAAAATGTTAGCTAATGTATATACCTAAATGACTATGCAATCAACTTCCAGTTTAATTCTATTTAAATAACAAACGGCGCTGGATTTGATTTTATAGAACCAGAATTTAAAAAAAAATCAAGAAAAGTAAAAATGGACGATATTGACTTTGAAACTAATTTCATCATATTATACTTATCCACAAGTAACATAATGGATGTGAACTAAAACCATTTAAATTTTATTGAAAACAATGAAAAAATCCACGCTTGTACATGGTTTTTGAAATACGTGCCTTATAAAATACTAAAACAGTTTTTTTAAGGAATAATATACTATGTTATTATTTTCATAATAGTATGCATATATTTAATGTTCAAAGGTTTCGAAAAGTCATTTGAAGAATACTGTCAAACAAATTCACGAATATTTAAAAAGCAATTATTTATTTTCTGGATTTTTTGTATTATTAGAGACCAATAGAGTATGCCTACTAATATACAGGATTTTTATGAGCAACCTTTGTCAAGTATTTAATTGGGTAGGCATACTTTGAAACGAATCTTATTAAAAATATACTTTATACAACGAAAGAGGGAAAACAGAGGCAAAACAAAAGTTATTTCATATTAAGTGAGTATAATAATCAGAATTTATGCCTGATTTTTTTTTACACACCAATATGATTTTTTTTATTTTGATTGACCGTTCTTTTTTAATACCGACAATATTAATTTTTTAATTTGGGTCAAGTTACATAAAAGGTAGCTTGTACTTTTGCTAATGTACAGATAGACATCAGCTTCGTTCCAACTCGTCATAACCTATTAGTTTTAAAACGAAACTCTGACTTTAGCCGATTCACAAAACAAAGGTGAAACGACAAAATTTTCATTGGATGCTAATTTAAAAATATTTTTTCCTATACATCAAGTAAGAATCGTGGTGGGAAAGTAGACACACTACATTCAGTAAATCCGTTCAATTGTGCTAAGTAAAAATCCTTACAAAAATACAATATTATAAAAAGTATAATACCATGTTCAATCCTTAGCGTAGAATAGGTATATATTTTTAACTATAAATGAATGAGAGCCACTTTATCAACCTATTAGGTCCATATTTTTGCTCTAACACACACGATAAAAATATAACATATGAATATGCCAAATCCGGCATTAAAACTCTAGATCCATGACTTCATAAGCGATACGTTACGCTTGATCAACGTGTATGATATATTATTAATTACAGTAAAACCAAATCATCATTGTTTGAAACTAAAGCCTTTGGCAGATCTTGAATTCGTTTACATTCCAGTTATCTTAGCCGAGCCATCCTCAAATCCCACGTGACGCCGTCCAGCAATTTCTTTTGGCCGTCCAGGTCTTCTGTTGTTGTCAGGGGGTGCGTACGTAGCTTTATTGGCATTCTGTATGTACGTGGCCAATTCTGCATTTTTCTTCTCATCTTCTAATACCAATCAGTTAATATATAGTTTTAAGCTAGGCAGCTCTGACAAAATCAATGTGAAAGTATATTTGCATTGAATAGTTTGGGCGAATACTAGAGTGAAATAATAATAAAAAATATAATCATTTCAATATATTAATGACGACATTTAATATTAAGTTGGTATTAAAAATATACTAAATATTTTCGCTTTTATTTATGCGTTATATTATTTTGTTTTATAGACTTTATAAAAACCTTTAAACATTTAATAATGAAAACAAAAATAATAAAAAATATAGGTATATTTGGGTAATAAATTTATGAAAATATTTTTTATTATTGGACGCTAAAGACGCGCCCAGCGCGTTACGATTAAGATGGCCATTCAATATAATTAGCATGATATTTAAATGTGGTAATTAAAAAGTAATCATCTAGTCAGCAGTTAATGTGTGTATTTTATTGACTCAATGTTTTATACGTGAAAAGTAATCTCTATACGCGAATACTGCAACTTATGGATTTTTGTTTGGCTTATGGCTGTGCAGCCGTTGTCACTCAGTGGTAGTTAATTAATGAGTATGTTTTGGTTTATCACTAAAATATTCAACGATTCGTGGTCGATATTCAATAAAATGAATGTGTATCTACTGAATAAAGCTATTATAATCAGGATCGTCGTTATCAAGAGTGTGGCTTCGCCTTTCGGCATCTTCAGGAACTGTGTACACTCACCAAAGGCAAATAAACACTGACGAAACACGACTTAAACAAAAACGACTCAAATGGAATAGTACAAATTCCATAAAGTACATTCGGTCGATAGTGTTAATATCAGTGGCGCATCCAGGGGGGGGGGCAAGAGGCCCTGGCACCCCCCAAAATTATCAGAATGATTTTATACATTGAAGTTGAAAGCCGATAAACTATACCTTTGGGTTTAGACAAAAAAAACACGGCAAAAAAATGATTTGTAATTCTCCAGCACCCTTTTTAGAAAAAATTCTTAGATTTTAATTTCTAACACAAAAATTTCGAAACACTAATGTCAGGTTTTTTTAGAAACCCAACCCCTAATGGAACTGTCAAAAATTTCTCGGTGTCCACCCGAATTCCGGAGTGGTGTAGGTCATGGCTGAGAAGGGCTGACAGGGCTCTAGCCTAGGGGCCCGGGCTGGGGGGGGGGGGGCTTGTCGGGTTGACCAGATAAGTGAGATAAACACACATCATAAATTAGCTTTAATAGTAAAAAAAGTTGCCTGCGGTGCTATTATACTTCATGGCCATGAACATTTTCAATTATATAATTGTGCAATATATTTTTTGATTATTATGTGTCGATACTCGACAGCTCCATAATTACAGTAGATGTATTAAAAATTGCCAATAATTCACTGTATGAGTACCCTTAATTTGAACTAAAACACAATTTGAAAAAAGTTAATGTAGTGTTTCACACTGCCTTTAATCTTAGCGGTAGGTAGGGGGTCCGCCAAATATCCTAGCCTGAGGGCCCGTTTCAGGATGTGGGGACCATAGTGTAGGTATACCGAGTGCAATAGACAAAAGGCCGATAAACGAGAAATTAGGCTGTGAAGAAGAAAAAGATCCTATGGGACTAATTTACATTTTCCTGCTTGCCCCCCCCCCCCAATGATATATCCTGGGTGCGCCACTGGTTAATATTGATAATATAATTCTAATTATTTATTCAACTGCACTCAATCCTGACTCCTGAGTATATTATACAGTAGAGTTTAACATTGTATTTTCTTCCCTGATTAATCCATAAATACGACGGAGATTTTATTAATCAATATTAAGTGATCGTTCATTTAGCCGATTTAATACACAGATTGCTGATGCCAAGATGTAGGTAACCACAGGCTTTAGAAGTGTTTTGTAAAGCATACTTTTAGTTCAGTGAAACAGTTGGCGGCACTTAAAATTTATCAATAGAGCGAAGTAGCATTTTGTTGGCTGACATGTTCTTGTAACTTCCTATATGTGAAATCCAAAGTGAACGAAACTATCGGTTATAATACTAGGGTTGGCGAACCTATGGCACGTACGATAATTTAGCTGGTACGTGAACGATTTACAAATATTTTTTTGATGCATAGTATTTCCGGGCTCTTTATTTATATTTTATTTTTCCGTTCATTTATATATTTTTACGCAGGTAACACTGTCATAGATATTAAATGTCAACGGCAGAGTCGCCAACAAATTTTCTCATCATTGGAGGTTATGTTAGATATCGGTTATAATAATTACCTATTAGATCCAACTTATGTTCGCCGTAGCAAGTGTCAGTGGAGACAATTACATGCATGTTGCATGATTAACGAAGCCAATAAGTGTGTAGGTATTTTGTATTCTGGGAAAGTTGTATGCAGAACCTCGTCAGTAAAATGGTATTACGAGACAAACCATTAATCACTCATTGAGAATATCAAGGACGAATAAAAAGAATTTTATTGATCAGACAATTAAAAATAAAAACATTCAATCAACAAATTTAATGAAATTTATCGGCAATCATTCAAATTCATAACAACTTTCTGTTATTATGCTTCAAACATAATCGATAAAAATAGAAAACCGTTCAGAGATTGGGAATATATTATGAAAGAAGCATAGTTAAAATGCTCCCACGATCTTTTTCAAAATTTGGAAACAAGGAAAAAATATTCAAAGAATAAAAGATATGCCTTTGGCTAGAAACACGCGGTAAGATGGAATCTCAAGAACTCAATTGTAATTCTTAAACTTTTTCAATATAATTTTATCAAAAACGTTTATTTCATTTTTACATGAAAAACTGCTCGGCACGTCAGACAGTCGAAAAATATTATTTGGGAAATTTTGGCACGCGCACGTAAAAAGGTTAACAAACCACCGGCTATATCAAACTAGTATGCGTCGATATCCAATTTATGTTCGACTTCTCGAGTTTATTTGTATGTATATGAATATATTTTTAGCGCCGATTTTGTACACAACAATGATATCGATTTTACCACCATACACAATATAATAGCTGCACATCGCACGAGTAAGGAAAAAAAGGCATTTTTTGTAAAAAAATATTTTGTTTTTATCCATTCCTGATCTACGTAAATCAACCTCAGAGTATGATAAACAAAGAAAATGTTTACACAATGACGGATTTTAAATATATCCTCTATGGTAAATTGTCCACTTAATTTATAATTAATTCTATAGTTAATTTTTCGTGAAATATTGTATTTTTTTTGTTGTTATTTGCTTGTTATTGTTGTTTTATTTAAAGCTAAATTAAATGAGTTACATATTGTCCAAAGTTTTGTAAGCGATTGAATTACGTAATATCCATAAGTATTTCATAATATTTTGGTAAAGACGCTAGTCAGTTATTGATAACATGAAAGTTGTTTTAGAATTGTTTATAATTGTTATTTGTGGAAAACCAAATTAATTGGATGCCTCAGGATGAAACTCATTGTAAAGTAAAAGTATTTGCGATTATGAAATAGTTTCAAACAGTTAGCCTCGTGCCATGATAAATAATTAATTGAAGAAAGCAAAATGTTCTCAGCATCATAAATGATTTTTTTTTAAATTTATTTACGTAATAATATTGTAATGTACGAGTATATTAGCAATAAATGTATCATTAATCAATTAAGATAAGATTTTCCGGGAGCAAAAGGCTTCTGTAAGTAGTTACTAGAGACTATAGGGAGAGTATATAATTATACCATGCCATTGGAATACTTCGCTAATGAATAATAAGTCTGGTTGGTTTTTTGTTGACTTTTTATTTTGTATAATAATATATTAAGTGTACCTAACATTATCTGTGTTCAAAAGTACCTAATCCGTATCAAATAGTATATACCTACCTACTACTAATCCACTTAATGGGTTTTTAACGTGTTTAGTGTGGTAGAAATTGTGTCATATAAAATTAATAATTTGTAAGTTGGCGTATTGGAACATACCCATCCTTAATCATTATTTTGTATTTTCTTTAATAAACATTTTTTTTAATTTTATTCTGAGTTGATGTGACACCCCCGTATAGTCCCCATTTGGGGATGTCTTTGTGTATCTGGAGACGCCCGAATCGGTATCAAAGCCAACAAATAATAAAGCGCTGATTACGAAAATTAAATAATAATAACAGAGCCGAGCCGGCAATGCCTTAGAGTAGATTATAATATGTTGAATGGCAACAATGCCATAATATAACCGTTGACGATTTGCAACGTCGCCTTCTTTCGCCAACGGCTCTCGTTGAAAAAAATCACAAGATGGCGCGGAGATCGCGACAAGCAGCAAAACCGCGAGCACGCCGATTTCGTACAGATAAAATAAAATATTCAAAATGTAGCCATATAGTATAATATTAACGTAAATAAACTCGTCGTCTTCCATCATAATTCCGGTGTGTCAATTATCCACCTCCAAATCTCGAGCCCAGACGATAAAAAAGAAAACAAAACACAAAGTGACAGTTGAGAATTTCCCATACCAAAATGGAGGGAAGTGATAAGTGGCCCCAGTCAACGTGGGACTACGCTTCTTGATTTTAATAGTCTGGAATCAAGAAGCAGGTGAAATTTCTTTCACCCGGACACACACCCTGAGATCCAAACACCGGAATAGGAAACGGCGAGGAAGAAACATCCAGAGGCTTGCCTCTGGTGGCGCTCAACAAACTATAATAAAAAAGCAGTAGAAAGAGGATGCTGCCAAAGCCAAGCCAGTGAAGAAAAGAGCAGAAACACCCGGATTGCGAAGTCATGGCTCCCGATGGACTCCCGACCAACTGCATCCGCCAGCGAACTTGGCCCACGGACGAGTGTATCGGGCAAGACCCTGGCTCCAACGAGGGAAAACGGCGTCAAATGCCCTGCATCATCAGCCGCTTGAGCCCTCTTCGTCAACAGCAGCGTGTCTGTGAGCCTTGCAAGCAGCCCTGGCCCAGATGCACCATGATGAAAAGAGCTACAAAGCGGCCTTCTTCAGCTGAGCAAAGCAGCCTCCATCAGCGGATAGCAGCCAAGCAGCATCCTCAGCCATTAGCATCATAGATTAGCTAGTTTTAAGTGTTTTGTGTTTGGAAGCGATGTATAATAAGTTATTTCAGTGCTCGAAGTGAAAAATTTTACAACCCGGAGCGGTTGTATGAGGCAGAATGGCGTTCCGGTCCATTTCGGGCCCTGATATATTTTTAAAATTATTTTTATAAACTTTAAAGCCATTTAAGTATTAAATTAAGTTTTCTGCATATTATATTAGTATAATATCAGTGTAGTGCGTGTAATTCGATAGCCGCGGCAGGGCAAGCGAGCAAAAAAGGGGGTCGAGTAATGCGCCGGTATGCATTTTCGTGAGGGATCGACTGATTTTCGGACGGTCGCTGTTGGGAGGGCTGGGTGCGACGTCCTCTCTCAGCGTCCGCCCGTACGGTAGACATGGGGAGCCGCGAACCACTACGCCCACAAAGCGGCGTAGTGCTGCATCCGAAACTCTCCGGTTGCCGACGGTCCGAGGGTGTTGAGAGGGCTGGGCGCGACGCCCTCCCCTCTCAGCAGCTTTACGGTAGGCCCGGGAACCGCGAACCACTATGCTACAGTGCTGCATCCGAGTCTCTCCGGCCGCCGACGTACCGGGAGGGCTTCGATCCTTCAACGTCTAGAGACGCAACCACCCCTTACCAAGCCGCCGCACTGTCCAGTTACACGCGCTATCGTAATCAGCCTTTAGTTGGCCTGGCCCCCATTCGGGCCTTTCCGGAGAGGTGCGCTTGTGACACCCCCGTATAGTCCCCATTTGGGGATGTCTTTGTGTATCTGGAGACGCCCGAATCGGTATCAAAGCCAACAAATAATAAAGCGCTGATTACGAAAATTAAATAATAATAACAGAGCCGAGCCGGCAATGCCTTAGAGTAGATTATAATATGTTGAATGGCAACAATGCCATAATATAACCGTTGACGATTTGCAACGTCGCCTTCTTTCGCCAACGGCTCTCGTTGAAAAAAATCACAAGATGGCGCGGAGATCGCGACAAGCAGCAAAACCGCGAGCACGCCGATTTCGTACAGATAAAATAAAATATTCAAAATGTAACCATATAGTATAATATTAACGTAAATAAACTCGTCGTCTTCCATCATAATTCCGGTGTGTCAATTATCCACCTCCAAATCTCGAGCCCAGACGATAAAAAAGAAAACAAAACACAAAGTGACAGTTGAGAATTTCCCATACCAAAATGGAGGGAAGTGATATTGACTTATTTCCTAGTTAGTTTTTTGACGTTGAAAAATTTATACAAACAAATATAATGACTTGATTTATTTACCGATTCGTATCAAAAAGCGGTAGGCGTTGAATGGTGTAATATTATATTTGTCTAGTTTATGGAGGAATTAGCCGATGCTTAAGGGGGGACATGCTCGTCGAAGGTCAAAATTGAGTTTTTATTGTATTTTCAAACCATGATCCTGGACACTCCTTAAACGTTGTAGATAATCTATTTATATAATATTGAAGCCTTATTATCCTTTATAGTTATTTTAAACATTTTATGACTGCATAAAGTATTTTTGTTACATAAAATAGTATTCTTTTAAACCTCTCGCTCTAATGTTTTGGAATATAGTCATATTTCGGTACATAACTGTAAAGTGGTGTTAAGATTTTTTACATTTATTAATTTTTAGACGCATTTATAAAACCATTGGTATAATTTATTACGAGATAATTTTTGTAAAATATTCACGATAAATAATTATATTGATAATCTCTGTGATCCCAAATTTGACAAGAATTAGGCATTTTATTATTCAAAAAATCGGCAAGATTAACACATTTGAAGATGATTCTAAAGATACTTATTATAAGCTATATCTTCGACCATTCAAGTGTGATAAACATTTTATGAATAATGATTGCTTTATAATAATTATTGACCTAAGAATAAGGTAGTGTTTTTTTGAAATACGCCATTTCTTTTGGCATTCCCCAGTGGTTAAGCTACAACATACGGCCGTAGCCATAAATTGACAAACTATAATTAAAGTAGGGAGTAAAATTATGTTAACGCGCGTATTTGATCATGTACCTAACCGAATTTTTTTTTATTTTTTTTTAAACGGTACATGTTCAAACACGCGCGTCAATATCATTTTACTCCCTACTTCAATTATAGTTTGTCAATTTATGGCTACGGCCGTATGTTGTAGCATAAACACTGGGGAATGCCAAAAGAAATGGCGTATTTCAAAAAAACACTACCTTATTCTTAGGTCAATAATTATTATAAAGCAATCATTATTCATAAGGTGTTTATCACACTTGAATGGTCAAAGACATAGCTTATAATAAGTATCTTTAGAATCATCTTCAAATGTGTTAATCTTGCCGATTTTTTGAATAATAAAATGCCTAATTCTTGTCAAATTTGGGATCACATAGATTATCAATATAATTTTTTATCGTGAATATTTTACAAAAATTATCTCGTAATAAATTATACTAATGGTTTTATAAATGCGTCTAAAAATTAATAAATGTAAAAAATCGTAACACCACTGCACAGTTATGTACCGAAATATGACTATATTCCAAAACATTAGAGCGAGAGGTTTAAAAGAATACTATTTTATGTAACAAAAATACTTTATGCAGTCATCAAATGTTTAAAATAACTATAAAGGATAATAAGGCTTCAAAATTATATAAATAGATTATCTACAACGTTTAAGGAGTGTCCAGGATCGTGGTTTGAAAATACAATAAAAACTCAATTTTGACCTTCGACGAGCATGTCCCCCCTTAAGGCGATTTTCAAGTCAAATAAACAGAACAATTCTATGTTTACTCTACCGGAAAGATGGATCAAATATAAGCTAATAAAACCTACCATCAACAAGTACCCTTCATTTCACCATTAACAAGTCAAGTCACTTTATTTAACAACTACCCTTTATTAGCAATATCGCATATCTTTAAATATACATCTATGCTTTAAACATTGTCTTTTGAATTATTAATACCAGTGGCGTCGAAATGAGGACGTCGCGAAGATTTGTACCTTCCAGAAGGAACGAGATGACTGAATTAAGAATGACCTAAGCTTGTTAGCAACGTTTGTAATTTCAGTGTAATCACCATTATCAGTAATGAGGTAAAGGATATAGAGTTTTTTTAAACTAATAAAAACTTGTATGCTTAATGTCAGCACATAATATTATATAAAAATACTAATGGATTTAAATTTTTTACTATATTTGAGTCGTTTTTTTGCGACCCGGGTTTCGCCATTCGGCATCTTCAGGCACTATGTGCACTCACCAAAAGGTAAATACACACTGACAACGAATACTGTTAATTTTAAAAATGATAAACTAATGAAAATGAGATATAATATCAACAATACCTAATAGTTTTTACCTACTTTATTGTATTAATTTATTATATAAGTTAGAATTAATAAAATTAAAGTATTCTAAGGTCACTAGATTTCTCTTAATAATTATTTGGGAAATGCTCTGCACATATTGCAAATTTTCTAAAGATGACAGGTCAAGCCTGTGGCTGATTACTTACTGCGGTTTCGGGATTCAAAAATACGTCGCATATTATTTGCGCTTTGTTCATGTGATTTTATGGGAAAATTAGACATACTCAAAGTAAGTTAAAACACATAAATAATTATACAGGCTACACAATAATAATAATATACTTTAATGTAAAATTTAAATATATTTACGTACATAAAATAAACTTCTAGAGTGCCCAAAAAAACGTTCGCATTACCTTTGTATCTCTTTGAATTTATACGTTTATTCGCTGTCTCAGTATTCATTTAGTTGACCAGCACTCACTTGTGACAAGACCCATCCTCAAACTAGAAAGTCTACAGAGTACAAATGTCTCAAAACCTTAAGAACAGACTATACATTTAGTGGCAGGCAGTCGTATTTTTTAGCTTTGTTGGCACCAGTTGAGAGAGCTGTTGAACCCGACAAAATTATATACCCAATATATAAATACATTAAAATGAATATTGTTTATAATTAAAAAAAAATTTTCGAATAATTATTATTCGCAAGTGCAATGACGTCACTTACATACTTGATTAACACCATCTATATCCATGTTAGTAATATCATAATCTTGATTAATTACAAAACTGGTCACCTTACATTGGCGAAATTTGAAATGCCTATAGGATAGAACGTAACGTTAGAATAATTAATCGATCGGTAGCTTAAAGGGTAGAAACACTCGTCCGGAGAGTGAAAATTTGAGTTCGAATCCCACTTGGTTCCCCAATTTTCTATAAGATTCTTTCTAATATTATGTATACTACGGAAGATGTTCAAAATTTTAATTTGTATTGTCACCACAGAGAAAACATACATATTATGATCAATATTTTTCTTGTAAGAAGTGCGCGCACACCTACCAAAATGTGACCGCACACATGTTTTCATCGCCCGCACAGTCCTGACACAAAAATATTGTAAAAGAAACTTTCCTTTGCCAGATTTTACTAATAACTACTGATGTGTTCAGTGCACAGAAATAAAAAGATTTTTTGACGAATTGCGGAAGTCTGGGTTTCATACATTAATAAATTGTTGGTGAAAGTACGGGATATATCTGTGCAAAAATGGAAATTTTGTACGTTTATTATGAAATTAATAAATACCTTAAAAATATAAGTTTTAATAAAAAAAATGTATGTGTGTGTTTGTGGGGGGGGGGGGTGAAAATTTACCACACTGAGTGACGAGTGACATTACTCAGATGCGTTGATGATCCGAACACACAATAGAATAATTAGAGGGAACGTTGATTATGATGTCCTTAACCGGTAGCGATATCCACCAATATTCATACTGAGGTTTTCATACAAACTATGCGAGGTTTGACCCTGGTCCACCGGTCATGTTTTTATGGTCGGCAGGTACTCATAGTTTCTATTTTGAAACTCGTGTGCGTTTGAGTTTACATCTCGAGCCTAGCTAGACTAATCTTTATTATGGTCACAGGGAACAATAATAATAATCTTATATCTTCATAAAATCACAAAAATTCCCACGATAAGTATTATTGTTATCGAAGAATATAATATAATAATATACTTATGCATATTGTCCAGATGGCGTTTTATATATGGAAATGAGGGTAAAAAGCATTTTACCGAGATTAGGTAATGATACAGAGTGATGAATGAAAACGGAGGCCTTTTGCGGAAGCAAAGATTTGAAACTCTAATACTTAAATATAAAAGAAATCATTGAAGAATTGGCGTAGCATTGAGTGCAAAAGTACTTTGATGAAAGCTTTGACATTTTATGAAAACAGCGTTACGATTTTTCTGTGATTTTTTGTTCTGATTTTGGTGAAAACGTAATAATAATAATAATAATAATACGTGTATGAGAAAATCATTTTAAATATAGATTCAAAGGTATTGATTACAGAATTCACATTTATGTGGAAATTGTTTACAGAGAATATCGTTTAAAATTATCTTCAATTATAATATCGGTACAGAGTTTACACTTTTGTACTTTTAAATTTTCATTACCAAGGCAACACTGAGATATAAACGCTATGCAATAGTGTTTCACTGCTAAATTAATTTTTAAAAAGATTAACAACCATGTTTTCTAAATGTACAATCACAAATAACAGTGTGTAGGTACGAGTACATACGCAATTCATAAAACAAAAACGCGGGAAATTATCACCTATATAAATCTGCAAGCATTACATTTAATGCTGGAAATACAGAGAATATTCATTTTTCTATAATTTATTTCTATATTTTTCTAAATAAGCAATAATTACTTGATAGAAAGTCCGTTTATAAAATGATAAAATAAATTATATTATTACAAAAAATCATTTTGTTAAACACGAGTACATACTTACTAAAAATACTCTAGAATCGCTATCAAGTGTTTTAATTCTCCCTCCATTGTGTTTAGGAAAGAAATGGCTCCAAATATCTATTCCAATGCTTATATTTCTGCAAATACTATAATATCCATTGACGAAATTAAAGAATTATCATTCACTATTCTTCTTCTTGTGCCATACTCTATCGTCTGCCAGCTGTATCAGTTCGATGGACATACACTCATTCCAATAATGGACGTTCTTGAGTCACAAAATGCGACTTTGTTCTTGGAGAATGCCTAACTTGTGTAACTCACAATGTTATCAAGGTACTGTGGTTTACAGGATGTGTTCATACAGCGAATAAATTTTCCGTTTTTTCCCATATGTTTAAGGATGTCAGTATTTTTTGTCGTCCTCAGTCTAAGTTATTCGATGTTACGTTTATACCCCCAAGTCATATGAAAAGGATAAGGATGACAGAAAATTAATAATCATATAAAATAATATTGTTTTAAATAATAATGTTTTAATATAGATCAGAATGAGTTTTGTTATATTATTATGGATATTGTCATCAGCCTTTTATTATTATGACTATACAAAAGAAACGCTGAAATCACAATATATCAGTTCAATATCTACATAACTTGAAAATAAGAAAATATATTACCACTATAAAAACCATTTATGAAAAAAATACGACACCTAATGGGATTCGAGCCCGGGCCTCTGGAATTTTCGCCCATTTACTCTAACCACTAAGCTTTATGGGTCCTATATAATTGCGACGAAGTTAACTAGTGATTTTTACAATTCTCGCTGAATAGCTTTCTAATATTCGTTATTATTTGCCTGTTGGCTTTTGTATTGGTAGTTAACTTACGCACCGCAATAAGATAGGACACACAAAGTTTAGTGGTTAGAGCACGGGTACGAATACCAGGGGGTGTGCGTTTAAATCCCTCTGGGTGTAGTATATTTTCTCCCTAGTGACTATATATTTCTCTGAGGTGTTTTCAAATTACGGATGTTCAATAAAGAATGTACCTAACATTTTTCAATATTATAAATTATTTGTTAAAAAAAATAGTTCAATTTCTGTAAAATGTGTACTAAGCTTCGTACTATTTATTCCATTTGTGTCGTTTTTTGCGATCCGGGTTTCGCCCTTCGACATCTTCAGACACTATACCTACTCTTCATTGGTAAATACAGGAAATATAAATAATGAATACAGTTAATTCTATATACAATAAAAACCAAAGAATTTGAAGTCTTCTACGTTATTTCTGTTAAGGCTTAATTACATTGGCAGACGAGCAGACCCAACCCGATCCAACAACCGTCATGCCCAACGTTTTAACACTATTTGCAATTACACGCAACGATTCAATCGCGTTGGTCCTTGCTTTTGATTGATTTAAAATAAGCATAGTGTTGCTATTATTAAAAATATAGGTTGACCGAAAACTAGATATTTCTTAGATTGATACACTGAACGTATTTCCGCGCAATTTTACGTCAAAAAAACTGAGCTGTTAAACCTAGCGAGCATCTATTGAAATTTTTGCGGCCGTTTGACATTTATAGAAAGTTTTGTATACTTATTGTTAATTTACATCATGAATAACTGGGCGAGCTTGAATCTCCAAGCCAATCGATTAAGACTAATAATTATTGTAGCAAGTATGGATATATTTCAACTAGCGTGTATTAATTCCACGAGGACCGTGTCCTCAGCGCTAGTCCATACATTTTTTTGAGATTTCGCCATCTTGTAGTTGTTGAAATCGAGCAGTAGAATGAACGACCGTTTGCGTGGCTCGCGAGCGGGCGGGTATTCGGCTATTTTCGTACGCTTTCGGCAATCTTCGCTTGCTAATGAATGGATCGCACGACGGAATAATAGAAAATTTTCCTTTTTTGTCCCGATCGCTCACGATCCTTGAAAACCATAGAGAATAGAGTTTGACAGTCGTGGCAGACGATCGGGCCAGACGCAATCTGCCAATGTAATTTGAGCTTTATGAGATTTGAAATTATCTTGCAAGCCCATAAAGTATGGTGAACTTGGTAAACTCCACAAATATTAAGTTCGCTCAGTTGCCATTACGATTTTCATAAATACCTACGCATGGGCGGCTATTTTCATGTTTATTGTGATTACTGACGGTTTTACGCACATTTTACTTGATTTTTAAACTAAATAATAATACTAAAGTATAATATTATTGGCTACTTATCTACTTGCCGTAAAGTTTGTCTTTTTGTACGTCCTGAAAATTGGCAAATAAATGTCCTTGCAGCAGTGTGAAATTTTCAGAAAATGAACATGCAATGCAAAGTCACGTAGAGATAATTTCATACATTTCGGCTCTATCTCTGTAGAAGGAGGTTTTCTAAAATGTTTGGTAAAAACCTTATCTGGTACTTCTAAGTAAACGAGCAAGTATAAAAAAAAATATTGTGTTTGTAAAATGTGTAAAAAATGTACATAGTAGATATATTAGATATTCTTTCTATCCATATCATTAGATACCATACAGATATATAAAATGGGTAATGGGACAAATGGACGCCAAGACAATTGGACGCCGCACTGTCGTAGACACGTAAACAGAACGTAGACGATGAATTTTAATCAGTTTCTATTTAATTCATTTTACTCTTAACATAATGTTTTTTTTATTGCGGATTAAGAATTACCATGCCTTAGGCTTAATATAAAAATAAAAACTCTTTTTTCTTTGGAACTTAAGCATGTTCACGATTAAATCATTATTTACGTGTGCATATTTAAATTCTCACAAACTATTAAATCATAATATAATAATTTAAATATAAATATTAATATTAAATATTTTTTTTAATTTACGTTTAAGTACCTAACGTATATTTATTTTCGAATTGCGTGGCGTCCAGTTGTTCCGGCGCCAAATCGTCCTAGACCCATAAAATCCAGTAGCGAAGGGTGGCGTTAGGCTGTTAAGATCCGAGACCAATAAACTTTATCAGTCATAATATGTATTTGTTTTCATTGAACAAAGTCTACGATTTACAGATGTTGTTAGTTAGTTTTTTTTAATTCAATGAAATTCTGCGAAAACCAAGCCATAATAATATATACTAGTAATTATAGATATTAGTAAAAAACAATTGTCTATCCATAAAATATGTAAAAATATGCCATTAAACCATACATAATTTTGAATATTTTATAGATATAATATTATTTTTTATCTACTATGGTTCAGGCAGGGCTTAATGAATTTAAAAAAAAATAACTAATACCATAATATTCTGTAATATTATGTATTCTTAATTCAACGAAAACAAATAAATATAACTGAAATAGTGTACACTATTTTGTCGAATCGCTAATAACATACTAAAATTATTAATTATGCTTTGGTTAAGGCAAAGCTTAATTGATTTTTAAAAACTAACAACCACCATCTGTAAATTATACACTTAGTTCAATTAAAACAAACATGAATGACTGACAAAGTTTAATGTGCACTATTTATGTCGGATCTTAAAAGCATATTATCTCCACCCTTCGCCACTGATAAAAGGAAAAGTGACATCCAGGTCGAAAAAAACAACTCAAATAGAATAATACAAAACTTAAATCAATTAGAATTTAAATTGAAATTGCATTACGTATCCTCGTTCGATAGTATTAATTTTGTAAAATGAATGTACGTTTGGTAAGATCAGGGGTACACAAACTTTTTCGTCAACGGGAGAATTTTGAAATCAAAAATTCTTAAATATTTTCTGTTTAAAACATAAGAACATTAAGGCAAAAAACTAAAAAAAAAATTCATTGTGTAAACTTATATTTTTAACTAAATATACATTATATACATAATATTATCATATTATCGGTGGGAGGGAGTAGGTATATGTAATCTGTGTAACATATTAATAATAATTGATATTGTACAATGTCAAAATTACTGGCGGCTCTCGTGGTGCAGTGCGTAAGGCGCTTGCTTTCCACCCGAGAGCTCTGGGTTCTATTCCCGGTCAGGACACAATATTTGTGTGTTTTCTCAAAGCCTGGGTGTTTGTGATTGTTCAAAATTACTAACAACCACCTTGTACGAAAAAGCAAGGACATGGTTATTAATAATTCTAAAAAAAATATCAAAATGACTAGTGAGTTATTTCACTTGTGTGTACAACGATGTGTTAAATGTCAAATTATGTGGCCGAACCGACCTAAGCAAGGGTGCCGGCTGCTCGGGTGTCAACCGAAAATTTTCCCCGCCCTCTCCCCACAATTATAAATATACTATAGTTTTTACATTATGCATATACAATATATCTTATTATAGTGAAAAATAGTATTTTCACCATGTGATTTATGCAATTGTTTGTTTGAAACTCAATCCTGCAATCTAGGCTCAAATATTGTGGTATGAATACGCAAAACAGATGCGATATAGTTATCTGTTTATTTTGATCATAAGTTTGGTTTATTAATGGCCCACATGCGCCACGTAGGTCAAAGTGGAGTTTTTTGGTATTTTCAGAGCATAAGCCTGGACATTTCTTAAGTGTTGTAGATAATCTATTTATTTATAAAAATCTATATTAAGGGGTTAAAAACGATTTTTTTCGATTCGGTATATGTTCAAAGACGCGTGTTAACATGATCTTACTCCCTACTTCAGTTATCGTTGGTCAATTTATGGCTACGGCCGTACGTTGTAGCCTAATTACTGGGAAATGCCAATAGAAATGGCGTATTTCAAAAAAATACTACCTTATTCTTAGGTCAATAATTATTATTATAAAACAATCATTCTTCGTGGGTTGTTTTATCACATTTGAATGGTCAAACACATAGCTTATAATCAATATATTTAGAATTAACATCAAATGTGTTAATCGTGCCCATTTTTTGAATAATAAGATGCCTAATTCTTGTAAAATTTGGGATCACAAAGATTATAAATATATTTTTTTATGGTAAATACTTCACCATACGTATAATGTTAACAAAAATTTTACTAATGGTTTTATAAATGCGTTTAAAAATTATTAAATCTAAAAAATCTTAACACCACTGCACATGGATATACTGAAATATGACTATATTCTGAAACATTAGATCGAGAGGTTTAAACGAATACTATTTTATGTAATAAAAATACTTTATGCAGTCATCAATTAAGGCGAATTCTTTGCCTCAATTTACGATCAAATGTGACTTCAACGCCATCTAAAGGCATCTACAGGCATTTACCATGAATTTCTAAAAATGTGTTACTAAAAACTTTCGTCGATCGCAACCAGATGGCAATAAAATATAAAATAAAATATTGTGTGTCGCCACATATTAAAAATCATAAGCTTGATAAAAATGCATTTAAATTTATTATATATTTACTTACCTATGTAAAAATATTTACAATTAATATTAACCCCATAAAATATTTACAATTCTAACATGTCTATTTGATTTGATTTAAAGTGTTTATGATTTTTACATTTTGTTTACCGTAGTTTTTTTTACAGTGGCAATACAAGGGTATCCTGTCCAGTCAATGAACCAGATTTTTTTACGTTGTCAATACGAATTAATATAAATATTTTTCTACAGTAAAATTCATTTATAGTAGTAAATGAACATTTAAGTACAAATGTTTATAAGATTGAGTTTAATCTTGTACAATTGACAATTACATCGAATTTCTACTAGAGGTGGAATAAAAGAATGATATGAAATGAATAGCAAAACAAATGCCATTCGAATTATTATTAAACAAAATAAGGAATATACAGTTGTACTTGGTTATTACTAGGAAGGTTGGACCGGCTGAATGTACTCGTTATAAGCGGTACTCGTTATATCAGAGAATAGGTATTTTTATTGTCGGCGAAAACAACAATTAGACACTTAACTAGTGTCATAAACGTAATCTGTCCCCGGCGGCATCCTGTCCGATCGGATTTTATTGCTTAGGGTCGAAATGTCTTTAAACGATCAACACATTACCAGTATTTTAGCTCGGTATATCCGATAAGTATCTCGTTATAACAGTGAATAAAAATGTACGGAGAAAATCATATACCAAATGTCAACGACTGTTTCCTCATTACATCCGAGATCTCGCTATGTCCGAGATTGTAATAACCGAGTTCGACTGTAGTTATAATTATGACTATGTCGATATTATATAGACATCCTAATTCATTTCGTTTCAACCATGTCCGATCCTAATGGGTTCATATGGGCCTCCACAGAGTGGACGGTTTGTATTAACTAACTAACTATATCTGAGATAAGAATAAAGTAAGACACGCAACGAATTGAATAAAAAAGAAGTTGGAGGTAAGAAAAAACGTAAATAAACATGCGAACAAATCTTGATAAGCAAACCCAAGGACAAAATAAGTGACAAATTAAAAAAAAAATGTAAAACGTAAGAAAAAAATTTAGAATTTGAAGTAAGTGCACCACTGATTACATAATATTCTAAGAAAAAGACAGAACGTTATTTCTTTGAAAAAATCTAATGTCGATTTTAAAGAACAGTGCAAGATAAAATAAAAGATAGTTTTATTTATTTTACCTATAAATGTGTAAGTGAAATGGATTTGGAGATATAAAAAGAAACCTTATTGGCCCAGTGGTTTCTAGGTGTGGACTTTTGTAATTCCCTGAAGATCTCGAATAAATAATTAAAAATTATCAACACCTATACCATATTCCTAGGTATCTACTATGATTGAAAAGTAGATCTTAATTTTTTGTATTTATGATTGCTTCATAAAAAAACAATATTTACGACTTTATGATGTAGCAGATAAATGAGCAACTAAATAGTGATCCAAATATTATGAAAAGTTCAACTATCAAAGCATCACGGCATAAAATTAGTAATACCACGGTTATACACAATTTATTGTACCTACCTATTGTTTTAATAATTTTCTTAGTTCATTTAATCGTTTTTAATTTAATTTATTTTCAAATTCACCTCTTATGTGTTCATTCACTGAATTGTTTACCCTATATTTTATGGAGACTAATAATAACTTCTATTTTCTACATACTAAATTATCAACCTCCACTTTTTGACAGGACGGCATACAGTTATATAGGCACGTAGATAATAATTTTAAGGCCGTAGACAGGAATGAACGTTTGATGGCCCAAATATAGTACAATAGTATGTATGTAATTAAAGTTAGGGTACAAGTCGGTTATCCTGGATACAGCGGCAAAGACATTTTGAAAATAGCCTATATACTGGATTATTTGTTAGGATTACCTAATCTAACTTAAACTAACCCAAACTAACAAATAATCCAGTATATCGGCTATTTTCAAAATGTGTTTGGCGCTGTATCCAGGATAAACATATAGAACAAAAGTTAGTGAAGTGGAAGTTTGTCGAGGCTGTTTTGATCGGGTTAATTTGTCTTTGAATAATATTGTGACTAGAAATTTTAACAATTCTTATTATTTTTAACATTGTATATTGTTCATAATTTTCGCGACTACCACGTGAATAGACGATTTTTTTTTTACTTATAACATTTTAAACACTTAACATAAATATGGATATTGTACAGTTACTAGACAAAGATTAAATTTGATGTGTGTCAGAAGTATCTTAGGCATTTTCGCTCGTATGCTTTCTTTATATTATTATGAAACTATATTTATTTTAAAATCGCTTTATAAAAGGTAGGTACGTCAAAACAGTAATAAATATCTGAAATAATTACACAACACTATTTCAGAAAGTGGAGGTTGATATGTGTAGTCCATTGACATATGCTCCAATATCGCAAAAATAGATTATTGACAGCAGAATTAACACAGTTTTTGTCTTCGTACCTGGCGAACCTTTATTTTCAATGTATGTGTGTGTGTATGTATTTTTTAATCTATGCAAGTACTGTTTCAAAAATAGTTCGATTTATTTCCGCGTTAGCAGCATATGTCGATAAAGTCTTGTCAAATATTCATTTTATTTACAATCGATTCGTTAATATACAAAAATACAAGATTTAATTTAAATAACTAGCCTAAAAATTATTAAATAATATTTTTAATAGAAACGCTAAGCGTTTTTTGCGATAAATTACGTCTGAACCGAGATGTTTCGATTTTAATTGCATGCTTTCTAACCTCTAAATCGATGTTTTTTAAATTTGAAAAAAAAGATATAAGGATATAATAAATTCCAATTAACGTTTAGCGTTTCCCTAGGTAATAGATTTACGTACATTTTTATCGTAATTTTGATAATAAATCTTATGTCATTCATTCTTACCACCCGATAGAAATGTACCGAATTTGACACGTATTTTTGGTATATAGAACTCCACGATACATCTTAATTTTTTATTTTATTTTTCTCATTACTTTTGAATATATATTTACCGATTAATAAACTTTTCTAGCTATTTTTCGATAACAACTTTACCTAGAGACATCACCTTAATGTTTAAAATAAATATAAAGGATAATAAGGCCTCAAAATTATATATATAGATTATCTACAACGTTTAAGGAATGTCCAGGCTTATGCTCTGAAAATACCATAAAACCTCCATTTTGACCTACGCTCATTGTAGAAAATGTTTTTCACAAATATAGGTACTTCCAAATAAAGAAGCCGAGCCGCCCTCACTTCGTACATCCGCATGCACAAATATCAAAGTGTCTGACCATTATTTCTTGCCAGAGGATATTTAATTTTAAATGTAATTTTTAATATTTGATATGAAGAATAAAAAATAATACAGATTTAATATAAATCTCGCGGGACACACTTTGTGAACCCATGGGTTAGATAAACTTAATAACATGATGATTCGATATCTAATAAGGAAGTCTTAAAAGTGTTTGCTTAATATAGCCCAATTTGTTTGTTTACAGATTCGTTGTACGACGTGCCTATGTTCTTGGTTGTTCTTCTCTCCATATTCTACGGTACGATATCGATTCTGGCCGTCGCAGGAAACGCTCTTGTGATGTGGATCGTGGCGACCTCTCGTCGGATGCAGAACGTTACAAATTGTTTCATCGCGAACCTCGCACTGGCTGACATTGTCATCGGACTTTTTGCAATACCATTTCAAGTAAGAGAACACACATTCATACGTTTATTAAATTAAGTAGGAATGTGGATCATTCCCACTTAATAATAATTCATTCTCATTAAAGGACACTATGTATGTTAAAATAATCCTGTGGAGGAATGTGGACCTGGGGAATGTATGGGGGGGGGTATGGAATTTTCTTCAGTAATATTGGCCTATTGACTTGTAAGCGTGTTTGGTCATGCGACTAGAATACACTCCGAGACTCGAATTAGATGTTTGGATCGGAGGCGAATATATTTTTCACTTACCACGGTAGTAAGCATAGTATTGCGATAGTTAGGATATTAGCGATAGGTTAATAAACCGGAATTAGCATAACTTTTTTATGGTTCTGGTTTCGATATCGAATCGCGACGAGCTAAAAGCCATCTGCAAAAGATACTGCATGACAGTGTACGGTACGTAGTCGTCTTGCGTCACCCCGGCCAGACGACATGGTCGGTAGAGTCATCTCAAATCCACTAACGTACCTATCAATATACTACTCAGTTAATGATATGGTTTAGTAATCTCAAATCTACCACGAAATGGGGTCTCATTATCGTCCGAAAGCTTCAAACCGAACAATCAAAATTGAATCTCAAGGCGTGTGGAATTCTGTCCACCTCATCGGGATCGGTAATGGATCGGCTTACGTACCTACACGTCTACTTTTTCTTTTTCTTAGATGGCGCTACAGCTCAAGTCAAGCCCTGGCCTCCTCCACCGCCGTCCCCCAGCCGGAACGGTCCTCCGCACGTCTTTTTCAGTTCATGATTTTTAGCAGCTGGTTGGCATCTTTTGTAATGTTGTCACCCCATCGTGTCCGTAGCTTTCCTACAGGCCTTTTCCTCCCTAGATTTCCTTCGACGATCTTCTTCGGTATCCGTGACTCAGGCATGCGCTGGACATGGCCTACCCAGTTCAGCCTCTGGCGTTTTATGAAGGTGGAGAGTTTTGAATCTTGGTATAAGCGGTATAGTTCCGTGTTGTACCTAATTCTCCACTCCCCACCATAATTCATGGGTCCGTATATCCGCCTCAGGATCTTTCTCTCAAAGCAATCCACCATTTCAGCTGCTTTCACATGTGCAGCAATGAGAAGTACGATTTATTTTCAGCGGTTATACGGGCTTTTATTTCTTCCAGTTCCTCGTTCTCTTTTGTAATATTGGAACCCAGGTATGTGAACCGGTTGACAACCTCAAATTGATACGCACATTTGAAAAAATTTACACAAGCTACATTGAAATATTAACAATAATCAAAATGAGATTGACTATATACGCACATTTGAAATTTTTTTATACAAGCTTCATTGAAATAATAACAATAATCAAAATGAGATTGACTATATACGCACATTTCAAAAAATTTACACAAGCCACATTAAAATAATAACAAATAATCTTCGATGAATGCACATCTTATATCTAGTTTTATTGAACTAAAAATTTATTTTTGAATTTTAAAAAGCCTCAAAAAGTTTTTACGTACGAAGTTGTTATACACAATCATCTTTTCTAGATAAAACTATAAATTATTGAAAAATCTTTATGGTACTTATCAAACTACATCCTCCTTCTGGTGTACAAAGATAAGTAATGGCTAACGTTAAGAGAAGAAATAGATGCATGATCCCAGATAGCCACTTGAATTAGAATCTCAAGGCTCACGTTCAGTCAAAGTTTCCTTAAGATGAAGACAGTAATTAATTTATTTATTTTTAAAAGACACATTGAGTACATAACAAATTATTCATTCAAGACGTTCACAAATGCCATTTAGAATAGGTAAATCAACTTGTAAAGAAAAAAACAAAGCAAAAAATAATTTAGTAGAATAGAAATAAAAATAAAAAATAACAATTCAAGAAAAATAGAAATTGAACAATAGAATAGAATTTAAAAAAAAAATACATAATGCATCGCTAAAAATGTCTACATCTCTAGGGAGTGCATTGACCATCCGAATATTCCTCGCTATTGATGCCTGGTGAGCCTGACATGAGGAAACAGCTTTCACCCAAAATAGGTCATGGCTGCGATCACGCATGTAATTGACAGGAGCATAAAAATTTAAATTCTCCAGAATATCGGAATTGAAAAAGCAAGCAAGAAAATAATTATATACATTAAAATAAAGATGTCGAAGAATTTTTTTCTGAACTCGCTCTAAAGCAAGCTTATAGGAAACCTCATAAGGACTCCAGATAATGGACATATACTCAAGAATACTCCGTACTAATGACACATAGAGTGTACCTACGTAAAACATTTGGATTCTTAGGTAAAAGACTCACTCAAAAGTAAAGAAAAAGTCTCACCAATGCCTGAATAGAGAGGAACTCTACCAGTATATTTTGATGTCTGAAAGGCATTAAATAAACTAAGAGTCAATGTCTCAAGATGCAAGACAAATCGAAAAAAGCGGGGCATCTTTACTCGTAAGAACGTTTCATCAAAGTTTAGCGAGGTGCTAGGTCACCGGTCATAATTATTATGTTGGTCTTTCCCATAGTGGTATTGTATACGGGTTCGTGTGCAATGAAGAGGAGATAAGGCGATGTTCTCTGTAATATTTTGTGCAAAAGTGACATGATTCTAGAATCTAGACACGTTACTTACATAAGTAAGTGAATGCTCAACCATATACATACTATAATTAGTAATGGAAGAATTTTTGTCCAATCACGGTAGGTAGTTTAAGATTCCGTATATTATTATATAGTAGATTGTCGTCTAGGAAACGCAAAGTATCTGCCACTGAATAATGGAACCGGAAATTATTCAATTTCCCGTAATCAGTGATACAAACATACAGTGTAAACAATAATCAAAATGACAATACAACAAAAGATATCACAACAAGATTGACTGGTCTTGACTAGTCTACCAGTAGCGTATTTATACCAGAGCTTTTCAACTGGCGTGTCGCAAGATATTAATGACCAAAGTTAAATAATATATTAACATACTCGTATTATATTACCAATAAATGGCATTTTATTAGAGTAGAGAATAAATTCTCATGTAAACGTAGTTTGTATGCAAGTGATAGAAGATAGAATAATATGTAGATATAGTAGGTATTTTTTTAATCTTCTATAAAATGAATGGATAGTATGCAAGTGACAGTATTTTCAACCTTATAGTTTTTTTATAATTCGGAAAATATTCCTACGTATAATAATATTATGCCAGTTATCACTAAATATTTTTATTATGAAGAATTGCATATATTAATTATTTTTGCAGTCGGACAATATATTGACTTAAAATTAATAATCCTAAGTATTTTTCAGTTTGTCGTAATTTTTTTTTTATTTTCATTGTGTGCTGTGACGTGAAGGGTTAGGGAATACTGATCTAGATCATGGGAAACCATTTTACGACAATTTCAACGGCGTATTTGTCTCATTGTTGTGGATTTGATTTGTAAAGCAACTGATTAATAGTGAAATTCAAACTCAATCTAATAATATAGGGATGAATATATTTCAGATCATGACGTATGAATACATTTTATAATTAAAGATGCCCACTAGTCGTGAATCGCTCCCAATCCAAATTTATGAATGTATAAAAGAGGAGTCTAGCTTTACTAGAGACTGAATTTACTGAGTTGGTACATTTAAAATTGTCGTAAATAATAAATACTCATATAAAATCATTAAAAAAACAATTCAACAACAAACTTTAAATTTTAATTTGATACATTTTATATTATATATTGACCTTAGAAAATATTTCAAATAATTAATATGAATATATCCAAAAATATTTATTAAAAAGGTTCCATGCTACGGATATTGTAACCATACCCAGAGTATTCAAATAAAAGAGATTTGTTGTTATACAAAGTATTATTTTTTTTAAAGAAATCGATGATTTCTAAATAAACAGAATATATTATATTACTACTATGAATTATTGAGAAATCTTTTAATGCGTTCTAAAGAGATTTAATAATAATTATGTTTAAAATAACTATACAATATTAATGCATGTTATAATAAAGTGAATGTCTTCAATGAATTTCCGTTTTATAATAGTTTTAGTTTGAAGATAGTATATAAATTTCAAATTTCCCGTAATTTTCGGATAGGCAAGATTTTTCAAAATACCAATCTGATGTGATGTGATAACTGTCGCAGATTTTATTCGAGCTAGGTATTTAATGTCTAATACACATTTTGAATCTAGACACTGAATTAAATACAGTTCATCCCCATGTAAGAAATCTCGCGTGATTGAAGGTAACATGAAGTCTTAAGGTTATTTTTTGAACCAATCAAATAATATAATGAATTTAATCATTCGAATTTTATCACTAAGTTATGCCACAAATATATACACAGTCATACTTCACGTCAACTGAAACTTTATTTTAGTGATAAAACTGGCAATAGGACAAGTATAATAATAATAATATAATAGGTATGAAGTTTTTAAAGAAAACGGTTTCTCTTAGTTGTAAGTGTTTAATCGAATTCAAATGAATACTTAATTTTCTTTTAAATATTTTTAGATAAACATTGAATATATAAAGTACTTTTGAAGGCAAATTATGGGCAAATAGTAAAGTAACCCTTCTGAAGCCAGCGCCCTGACGTTGCTAACTTTCGAAAGACGGCATTCTGCCGCCGCCATGTTTCCGAAGCCGTTTTGCCGAAGCCATTTTGCCGATGTCTTTTTGCCGCCGCCATTCCGAAGTCAGTACCCTGACGTCGCAGCCTTTCCAAAGCCGCTGTCTAGAACATTTGGTTTCCACTTTTCCACAACTTCATAACACTTTCCTTCAGTTATCGTAATAGATTTTTGGGTGTTCGCCACGTATTCTTCCCCCTTCATTTCTTGGCAGTTGCCAAGTTGCCTAGTTAGGAAGAGACCAAATCGCTAGGTAACACTATATCATCTGCTATAGCTCTGTCTTTATGAGATTTTTGACGAGGTATTGACGTATACATAATATATTAACGGAAATTGGTATGAGAATATAGTTTTATCTCGTTTCAATTAATAATGTATCAGCAATATAATTTATATGTGTATAAAAAACTATAGGTAGGTATGTGAATAAAAGTTTTACAGATATTTCAACGATATAATAAGAGGTATTAAAAATTATTTTTTTCATTTCTTCGAAATTTCTAGCAAAACTTTTACCTTTGATATAACATTTAATAAAAAATAAACTCTAAACATGTGATATTTCAACAAAAACTAATAAAAACATAATAATTTTTTGCTTTATCTATCTTTCAAAAGAATCATTTTGTTTTATTCATTAGATGTTTTACACAACAAAAACTGCTCACGAAATGCTTTTTGCGTTTCACTAGACCAGAGATGGCAAACATTATGACAGCGAGCTTTAAGAAAGTGATTCACGAACACTTTTTATGGAATACGTGGGAAAAGTTTGAATGGTCGAATATTTAAAAAAAAAATGTGAAAAATCATTGCTAATCTTTAAAAAGTATTTATCAGTTGTAAAAGATGCAAAAAATACAAAAGACTTGTAGGTTTAATATAAATTTACTTGAGGTACTTTGTAGTTTATAATTTTACCACATTGCATCAAAATAATACCTTCAATTATAACGAGGTACCTACACAGTATCCAATTAGATAGGGGTAGATAATTTGAAAATGGAATTAGTTAGAGTTCAACATTTTTATTGTCCGGAAAAATAAACTTTATTCACACTTAGGTAGCCTTTTTAGAAATAATGAATAGTGTGGCGAAATAAAATTATAGGATAATTTTTGTTTTAATCAGTGGTACACAACTAACTATGGAATTTATTGCGGACTGCCGACTAAACAAAATAGGTAAGTATGTGAAAAAAGTTTTCTGTGAAACATGTCCAAATGTTTTCATGTGTTAATTATTCTGTTACAAGGGTATCATTATTATACGGGCTACGACTTGAGCAAACAATGTGATGGTGATACTACTTGAACTTAGTTTCTACCGTGTAGTTATTATAAATCTCTTTTTTATCCACCAGACAAATTCGGTTGATTTGACTTTTTCCGTTTAGAGGGAATCAAAATTTTCCTTGTTGACTAAAATAGCGTCTATATATTATGTTCTACTATGCAGTATCAGGATCGCACTAGCGCTGACACTAAGTTTCATTTTATAAACTTATTCAATGTAGGTAGTGCGAAGAGAAATCAAAGTATGTATTTGGGATATAGGTACATATTTAATTAAAAATAATAATATGTGCTGATTTGGGGAAAATTATACATATTCCTAAACCCATCACCACATCCCTTATCACTTGCCAAATGACACGTGCAGCGCGTGGATTGCCATTTTACTACCAATGGAGAGTGATGGAGGGTCGGCCACTGTAACAGAATTCGTGATGAGCTAAGTATTTCACAAGCCACGTGAAGTGCCTTTTCATGATTATAATCGTCACTTTTCGATCTTACGAAAAATTTATTGAACTTGTATTAGGCATGATATATCGATAGTGGATAATGAGGGTTTTTTTACGACAAACTAACCGGTTAACCGGTTTAAACCGTTAGCATTTAAGCTTTATTTTGAATTTAGGTGGTATTTTCGGAAATTCCATTTTTTATGTTCAAAAAAAAGTTCTATTAGTGATCACTACACTCGATTAACTCTAAGCAATTAGGATTGGCAGTTAATTTTAGAGTGGTAATCAAACTTGAAAATATTTTGTTTTTTATCATGGCGAACAGCGCAGTTATTGATGTGTCTTTTCGTATACGAGGGTTGTCCGTAAAATAAGGTTCCCAGGGCGCCAGAGTCACGAGGAATGCTTTCAAGATCTGGCAACATTGGCATGTAGTTTGGTTCCCCGCCTACAAATCCCTATCACTCCGAGCTATCTACGAAGCTTAGTATTGGTTTGGTAGCCGTTCGCGATGGAGTTTTTACTCGCCGCTACCGCCAGGTGTAAGTTACGTTCTGTTTTTCATTTATTGTGTGCTAAGGACACTACGCCTATAGAAATTTATCGACAGTTATGTAAAGTGTATGGACATCAAAAACATGCAAAATGATGCAGAGAGTTTAAAAACGGACGTACAGACGTCCATGATAAACAGCGTGCCAGATGGCCATCGGTTTCGGATGAAACGATTGCAAAAGCTTGGAGGGTAATATTTGAAGATCGATGGATGACGATTCGGGAACTGTGCAAATTTATTCCTGATGGTCAGTAAGCCTACTATTGACAAGATTTTGACAGAACATTTGCATTATCATAAGATAGGTGCAAGGTGGGTCCCCAAAATGCTCAATGAAGATCACCAACGGCAACGAGTTGAAGCGACCCGCGAATTCCTTGATTGCTACGCAGAGAAGAGCGAAGAATTATTGGATTCAATTATCACTGGCATCATTAAGTGATTATCATCTCTATCCTGCGTTGAAGTCACACCTGGGTATGATAAATTTTAGGACCGACGAGGAGTTGAAAGAAGAGGTCGTACTCTACCTGCACGCCGCGGCGGGAGAGTTCTATGACACGGGTATACAAAAAATGCTACAAAGCATGCAAAAATGCATCGATCGCAACGGGGATTATGTAGAAAAATAGTATAAAGTCCAGGCTTTTCAACAATGTATAATTCATTGCAAAGAAACGTGTTTTTCTTTATGAAAAAAATTTGATACCTTATTTTACGGCCAACCCTAGTAATTATATATATGTTTTGTTATACCTATTAAGAATTAGATCGGTTAACCGTGTTAAATAATAACCTGGATACAATAACATGTTTACTTTTCTTTCGACCCTTCTGAACTTGATGAGATCAAAGTTCTCATTTTCCTGGAAATATTATTTTTAACTGAAAATAATAATTAGATTTTTTGGAAAGATACAATCAGGTAACGATATACCGTATATCTAGTGTAAAACTGTGCCAAATGGCAAACAGTAAATTGTCCAGGAGAGCATTTTTTCCAATTTCGTTCACCCTAATGCGTGAATAGAGGGAGAGCTTAGAATGAATTCTAGATTTTTTTTCTTCTAATGTGTCCTTTTATATGAATTAATTTTTTATTTACTTTATCAGTGAGATGTAAAATGTGCCGTTTAGGACTGCTCTATAATCACGAAAACCAGTCTTTCTTTAGAGTAACACAATCCTAAACGCCGTTTTGGCGTTTGGGATTGTTTTACACGCGCTATATTATTAGCTATATTTTCTACTTATAATGTGTAATAAAAGAAACTTTTCATTAACACAACCATTTATTTTTGTAGAAAATAATAAGTAATAAGAAAGCAGTTTTTTTGTTAAGGTATTTTTTTTTAAATATTAAAAATTAAAATAAACCGTAGGTACAGTAAAAGAAAACAAGAAAGCATTACCATTTTAATACTGGAAAATATTTTTTTAAATTTTTTTTTTTCATAAATCATAGAAATAAATTTTCATGTTTCAGAAAAACATAAGGTAAAACTTAACAATGTTTCCCAATAATACTTAATGCCTAACTAAAAGAAAACAAGATAATTCAATAATAATTATACATAGCAATACAATAATAGCATAATAAAAATGCAAAATTAGAAAGGTAAACAACCAAAATATTGACAAATAATTACGGTCAAACTGAAAAGAAATAATAAACACTTAGATACTATCGCGATCCCTTAAATCCTTATAAAACTGATGGTACACAGGTTTTATGACATTTGATTGGCATAGACTTAGTAGATCTTTTTTTTTCTCTTTTGTAATGGGTAGCGAGCGGTCCATCATAAAGTGGTTTTCGTTCAATATTATAAATGGTATCTGAAGGACACCTCTTTGACTTTCTTTTGTTAATACAAATAGTTTTAAATTCTCTTTCATCTAATTCACATTTCACAACAATATTATTACTGTCAGATTTTCTGTATAGAATCCACATACGGTGCAACCAATTTACGTCACTACCATCAGTACACTTTTTTTATTTTGCAAAGTAGATTCTGTAAGAGCTGTGAAATTTATGAAGTCCAAAAAACATAATTCTTCTATTTGGTATGGTGGTACGTGCAGACCTGACAGCAGAATACCATCCAGCTGGTACGTAAATAGGAAGATCTTTGGCTTTTCTCTCGATTGTCGAATGCACCGAATCGCACTCCATTTCCGAATGTCCTGATTCCATGAACTTTTGACTCACTACTTCCAAATGTTCAATACTATGGACAGCATGAAGACAATACATCGCAATATTTTGGTTGCGATTCTGACCACTGGTTGTGTCTGAATATAACACAACCTCCTTGATATGCGATGGCAAAGCTGTAAAAAAATTCCAAAAACATGTAGATGTCTCAGATGAACCTTTTTTCCCATCGGATTCATTCCACATATAACAAATTGAATCATGATTTTCCATATCATTATACATGGTAAAATTAAATACTTGTAATTTTCTCATATAATAAAGTTGTCCAACTTTCAGATTTGGAGAAAGCAAAACCTTTTCCATATCAAAGCACCAAGCCACGAATTCTTCAGATGATTTTGCTCTAACCTTATCTGCTGTTTTATGTTTCCTTGCTTTATCCTTTCTTTCCAAGTGATCATTTTGTTTTTTTTGATTCATTAATTTTTCGTCGATTGTCAGGGAATCAAAAATTGTACATTTATTACACTGGTCTTTTTTCGGAGCGTGGAAACCGTAATTGTATTCATTATTAAAAATACTTCCATATAGAGGTTCCTTCTCCGGTTCAGTATTATTTTCAATGCAAAATAATTTATAATCATGATGTAATTTTTTAATGGATAGTCCGCGAGACAAATATAACATTTTTCAAGCTTCTCTACAGTAGTGAAATTCCACTACATGCAAGCTATTTATGTGGTCCCTGATGAATTGTTTACCAGACTCTGATCTAGCAACAGCAGAAGTTTTTAAGCCTCGGCCTTCTTTAAAATTAATTCCTTCACATGAAGCTTTTTTTAATGTGGTATTTATCATTGTTTTTGATAATTGAAATACTTAATGTCCTTATAAAAAAATCCTTACACATTGGAATGTCTGTTCATTCACCTGAAGGTAAGTAATATTTTACTGTTTTTTCTCTGATTTTCACCCACGTTCGTTTCTTCGCCTTTTTACTGGAAAACTTTTTGTTTTATTTAATATGAAGTGACGTTAATCCTTTAAGTTAGCTAATGACCAAAATGATTTAAAAATATCACTTCATTCCACATCGTTAAACTTTTATCTGCACTGCAAAATTGGACATTTGCAAATTGCTTCTTTCATCTTCATTTTGATTTTTATTCTACCAGATACACTAACATATTTTTGACCAGATCGGTTTGCTTTTTTCCTTATGTTTCTAATCCACGTTTCTGGATTTTTTGCCTTTTTCTTGTGATTTTTTTGGTACCTCTAATATCTGTGGCACTAACATTTTCACAATTATGTAGAATTTCCTCCGTAGCATTAATATGTATGCTTTCCAGTAATAAGGATTTTAAATACCAATGCTCTTTTTTGTGTATCATAGATTTTGTTACAGATATGCATAATACATACGGATACTTTAATTTGTAGAAATAATTGCTTAAATTGAGAAAATCATTTTTAACCCTATGCAAAAATTTCCACGCCCACGCACAATTAATACGCCCACGGTGGCCGCGCAGCTTAAGCGTTGACTATCACGCCGTTGATCCCAGGTTCGAATCCTGGGTGTGGCAAGTACACATATTGTTTTTCAATTTGTGTGTGAGTCAGGGTATGGACCTAATAGGTTGAGCAAGTGGCTGACATCCATTTCTCGTAAAAAACAAAATCTGTTAATACAAACCTCGGAGGCCCATAATATGATCCTATTAGGATCGGACATGGTCGAAAAAAAATAATGTTATGTAAATTTAAAAAAAGTTTAACACAGTTTAACTTCTAAGCAAGAGTATTTTGAAAACCGTCATTTATTTATATATCATTATCTCAGCTGCAACCAAACTGACTTAAGCACTTTTACCCGAAAACCACAGAATTGTAAAAATGTGGCTATAAGTTATATTATTTGGGAATATAAAAATAAATACGATGTTAAGAAATGTTAAGCAGGTAGTAACATTCTAAACACTTCATGAATTATTGTGTTTATTTAAAAACAAGAAATACAATTTTATTTCTAATATGACCTGTTCTAATATGAATAGTTCATCATCTTTCAAGATTAATAATTATGTGGATAATAATTTATTGGAGACAATAATAATTGATAATATATGACGTCAGTCTGAATATGAATAAAATTTGAATAATTATTTAAATTTTCAACTACAATAATTGGTAATTTATAATAATTATTGATTGTGTATCGACTCGAATACTAATGACGACTTATTGCTCAAGTCAGCAGTATACGCTAAATTATTTTACTGAAACTGCGGTTGCACAGATGGCTTCCACGCCTGGTCTCCTCTAATTGGCTATTAACCAATAATCTCCATTTTTATATGCAACCTAAGTCTACATAAACGTACCGGAGAAAATGATTGAGCAGAAAAGCTGCCTTTAAACCCACGCGTCGCTGATAAAAAACTGTTTTTGTATTAGTAGGTAGGTATACTTTTTTAAACTTTAAAAGCGGTACCTACCCTTTTTTCACGGGGATGGCGGGTCTAGTACGATTCAGCGCCGGGTCAACTGGGTGCCACGCAATCGAAGGAAATTCTAAAATAAATAGACGTACGTGAATTATAGATAGGTACTATATAATATTTAATATTATTATATGGACCCATAAATAATGATTTAATTGTGCTTTATGTTTAAGTTCCAACGAGAATGGAGTTCTGGTACTGTTTGGTTATCAGGAATACAGCAGAAAACACATTTTGAAAATAGCCAATAAACTGGATTATTTGTTAGGTTAACCTAACCAAACCTAAACTAACCCAAACTAACGAATAATCCAGTATATCGGGTATTTTCAAAATGTGTTTTCCGCTGTATTCCTGATAACCGAACAGTACCGGAGTTCTTTTATTTGTATGTAAAGCCTCAGTTCTCAATCCGCATTGAAAACATTATTTTAAGACCAATATGAATTAATTAAAACCACTAAGTAGTAGATAGAAACTGATTAAAACAACTCGTCTAATTTCTGTATAAAATCGGAACGAACGTCTATATTTTATTTCATTCGACAGTGCGACGCCCAATTGTTTTATTTCCCGGATGGCTGTTGTAGTACGCCATGCTATTTCAACCATATTGTCACCACTCTATTTAATTATTTATTCCAGAATCTAGACCACCATTGTTTGTGAACATCAGTTTGGTTTCAAAGCCAAACAATCGATTTGATCTAAGATCCAAAAATGAATCGTGATAATTTCGTTCCATATTATTGACTGCCCCCATATAATAATATTAATATATTCCTACGATGCCCACGCGGCTTAAGCGTTGGCCTATAGCAGAGGTAGTCAACCTTTTTATACCTACCGCTCACTTTTGTATCTCTGTTATTAGTAAAAGTTTCTAACCGCCCACCTGATTCCACAAGATATTAAGTAGGGAAAGATATCAATAAACTGAATATCATGTTCCACATATTTGGATAATATACGAGAGGCATTTTTTTTTATTTTGCCATAGGTTTTCATATCCACCAGTATCGAATTATTTATGTTTACTTTCTTCATCATAATTAATTTAAAATAGTTCTTCTTGGCAAGTTGTATCAGCCTCTTCAATATTTGCGGTGAAAGGATTTTTCATCCAGTCATACACCTTCAATTTCAAAATATCTTTAAAACGTTTTTCCATATCCAATTTAAGTTCGTTGAGGTGGTCAATATCCTCTGGAGTTACGTCATGATTATCATGATGAAATTATCTCTTCAATAGATTATAACGAAGTTTTAAAAATGTTAATAATGTTTTTAAAGCCCCTACCATCCACCATGAAAGCTGGAACGCCCACTATTGGGCGGTAAGGACTAGATTGACTACCCCTGGCCTATAACGTCGTGGCTGACGTGAAACGCAAATATATATTATAACCTATTGTAGCATAAAACCTATCTCAAGCACAGTAATATCTTATGACCTCTTTAGATTAGGAAGGTTTTTTAACTACGATTTAGTGACAGCTATGGACTATTCAAAATAGAAGAAACGTTGTGCGGACCAGTAACGCAGAAATAAAATTTATGTGGTAACGTATCGTCTCTGTTCTGGCAGAACACACTAACTGGAGAATACTAGGTTTGAGTAATTTGACTTTGAAGTTGTTAAAATGTTTGAAATGGTCTATCATTTGAGTTTATTAAGTAATCGTAAAAAGGATGACTTTAAAATAAAGACTGTTTATTTATTAAGAAGGTTTCCAGACGGTAAAGTTTGAAATAAGGAACATTTTGGTATAACTAACTCAATATGTCATTTTTTCAAATTAGTGTCTTCTGCCAGAACAGTGACGGTATAATAACATCGGATTATGGTTGATTTCATCACGTAAAACCATAAATCTAATATAAGAAGAAAAACAAAATACACAAAAACTTGCAGGTGCACGGGTTTTGAAGATTTTATTGGAATTTTCATTATGTGTTAAGGCTATACCTCAGTTGAGGCATGGTCTAAAAAGATCGTGGCTAGGCGATGCGCGGATTGCGGGTCGCGGGTGCAAATAACGCATGGCAAACGAAATATAATTTGTCATATAAATCCAACATGCGTCCATTTAATGTTCTGTTTATTATTCTATTAGTAACAATAATAATATATCCATTGGCATGTTTTCTTTTCCAAGTAAATGGGTAACGTTTTTAGTCATCTTTACACGATTTAAGAATTAATACCCCCATCGCCATCACGAAACAAATTGACGTATTCACACCTCGACGTTCGTTCTCCGAATGCCAGCAAGTCCAAAATTTCGTCGCGCCTATAGTTGAAAATTATTTGCCGTTTCACTGAAGTATCGTCTTAACCAATTTAGTGAGATGAACACAAACATCAAATTTAAAAAAAGTCACCTGCGGCTCTGTTTCACTTAGATGATATTACTATAAAATACTAGCTGACCCGGCAAACGTTGTTCTGCCATATAAATTATTTCTCTAGTGAAGATTTTGGTTGTTAAATAAAAAAAATACGAATGTATCGTAAGTGTGTGGGGATGGGATCTATTACAGAAAGAGGAATGGAGCGCTGTAGACGATGACCACCGATAAAAACAAAAAAACACCAATTATTCATTTTCTCAATTCAAAATGAGTAATGATGTTCATAATGGATGAATTACATGTGACAGGATCTCGTTGTTTAATGTTTATGCAATATCCGTCTTGTCCCTTCCAGAAAATTAGCGGATATTGGAGAGCGTCGTATGAACGGTGTGTGTCAGCGATGAACTCCAGATTATTGTTTCTTCTTCGAATCACGATTTCTCGCGTCGATGTGCGGTCGCCAACCATGATTCCAACAATGTCGTCAACAACAGGCGCATTGAATCGACGCACGTGCTCTCCAGTTGGTGTTTTATCAGGATTTCATGACAATAGCGTGATTGTCACTTTGCAATTCGTGCATGTGTGCTTTGAAGAATTTCAATAATTCATTGTGCTCATTCAACAGGGCGTCCAGTTCGCCGACGATGCGCCTGGCATTAGGCGAATTGAGGTTATTGTAGCCGCAACGTGCATCCACACGATTGATGTCCTCACCACCCATGAAGTAGATTTGTAAAAAATTATGTAGTTCGTTTGGCATTGGCAGCAATGAGCCTACTTTGTGGTATACTTGGCCTTTGATTTTGAACGTAGAATGGAATTGTTGACCATTTGCCGCAGTATTGTGAACTATTTCTGTTGCTCTGAACGAAGTCATTTGGAAGTATGAATTGAATGTGCGAATGAACTTCAGGAACAGGTTTGAATCTAGAACCGTGCCGATGAGCAAGCCGTTCAATGGTTCTGGTGGTATCTCAATTTCTGGTAGTTGCACTTTTCCTGATGCGAAACACATCCCGGCTGACTCATGTTTGAATTTAAGCACATGACAATGGAGACATTCTTTGTCCATAGCACCAATCAGCATTTTTGGATGAGCGGAATATTCAATATCTGGCTCGTACTCGAATGCGAGACGAAGGAACGAAGTGGATGTAAATGCTCGATGTACTTGTTGGCGTTGTCAGTCATTTGCTCTGCGTGTGTTAACTACGAACCAACGCGCTTGGCTCCGTTCAAATTGTCGTTGTTGATTTCGTTCAGCTCGTGCCTCTTGTGATTGAGATGCACGCAATTGCGACATGCTCACACGCACGTTTTTGTTATCTTGTTGGATTTGTTCGTCTGTTCTTTCTGCTCTACTATTTCACATGTTTGTTGTTTTATTCGTTCGACGGCCCAAATGGCCCCCCTTGCGTCTTGCTGGCATTGTGCACTCTAATACACGCACACAAAAATAGATAAATTAAAATAAATCGTACCAAATTGTGCACGCACTGCATTGTGATATGCCGAATGAAATGTCAAAATGACGCGACGCTTCTCTTGAATTCTTCTTGGACGTAGCGCCATCTGTCATTCAGCAACATAAATAATTTCAATCTGTTTGAAATACGAACGACGGTTAAATTTGTTCTTACAAAAATAATAAAATCGCGATTAAAAAAGGGAGGGTAAAGGTAGGAGGGTAAAAATTTGGGGTTATAGGTATTTTTTTGATGCCAAATAATAAAAAAAATACAAAAAAAAATTGTCAAAAAAATAAAAGAAAATTTTTCTGGATAGAGATACCCTAATCACCTAGCGGTATGAAATATACTTGTTGACCTATTCTCATACCTAACAAATATACATAAAAAAATCATAAAAATCGGTCGAGCCATTTCGGAGGAGTGCGACCACAAACATCGTGACACGAGATTTTTATATATATAGAGATGTAGCTATGTGATGCAATTTGATGTGATCTGATATAATTAAATGATAATTCACGCGTAGAATTTTATATCATAATTATTTTTAGTTTGTTGTTTAATAAAAGTGGCTATTTATCCAATATGTAGAAGTCTCATACGTTCTTGATTACCACAAAAGTGTCGCTATCAGTGCTCCTATGATATATATGATGCTTAGTGACAACTTAATAATTCAAATGAATTTATTTAAAAATACAAAATTCGTTAAAAATACACGGCATGTCTTTAATTTTACCTCGGAATATCATTTTAGTAACACTACTGTAGAACATCTTATTGCCCTTAACCATAGCGGTATGTAGGGGGAGGGCGCTAAACATTCTGGCCTAGGTGCCCGCTTCACTATGTGGGGGTCATGCTCTTGACTCTAGACGATATTTGTTAGTTTTAATACCAATGTTAAAAAAGTAAATAAATAACTCTCACGTATTGAAAAAAGATGATTTTTTGTTTCTATTAATTATCAGTAAAAGTGGTAGGTATATTGTGTTAGAGATAAATGCTCTAATATTGGGTACTGATTATATCCTAAATCCTAGCCTAACTTAGGTGATTGGCAACCTTCAGAACGCACATGGCAAAGGATAAAATAATGATTATTAATCACGCCTACATTCCAGAATAATGTGAACTATGATGACGTAATGTAAATAATTATCCATTTGGAACATTCATGTCTAATTGAAAATTACTAATTAGATTTGATCACAAATCCGATATTAATAGGCTTACGGCATTAGAGATATAAATTATTCTACGTATAGGATTTTAATATCTATATCAATATTAATAGACTATAGTTTAATATCTGTTGTAACTTGTAACAACTGATACAAATCAGATAAACAAGTAAGTAATTTAGGTACTAGTACCTAGTTATTTAGTAATTTCAGTTATATCTTTTTAAATAAATAACTTAAAGTAATTCTTTTGAATTAATTATAGTTATGTTAATAATTTAAATTTTTTTTTTATTCTAAAATCTTATTTCCCATTAATAAATATTATAGTAATAAAAGTGAAACAATCACAAACACCAAGGCTTTGAGAAAAATCACATAAATATATTGTGACCTCACCGGGAATCGAACCCGGAGCTCTCGGATGAAAGGCCAGTAGGTACCTTATGAGCTGCACCACGAGAGCCGCCTGATTGCTATAAAGAATATAATTTGTATATCAGTGGCGAAGACTCCATACTAGGCGACTATTTAAAGCTTACCTTCTTAAGAACAATATTTTTTAATTTTATATTGACATATTAAATAATATAATCACATAATAATATATTCAATATGCCCAACGACATCTATCGTATAATTGTCAAAATAATTTTACGATCTTTTCCACTATTTCAATAAGCACCATTTATGGCATGTCTCGAAGGTTTAAAAAAATAAGCGGCATCTCGTTTCGCTTTACATATTGTATGGATTACGTTCGCGTGAATCGAAAACTTTTTTTATATGAAGTTTGTTTCTCATAATTTCAAGATGTCTGTGGTGGCCCATATAAATTGGTAAGCTATTTAAGGAGCGCTTACGCTTACATATTACGTAAGTGCACATTAATTATTCAAAATAATTTATAGGATAATTTAAAAAAAATATTTCTAGGGATTCAATCACATATAAATATTGATTTTTGTTAAAAATAATAAATAATTCATCTCCTGATTTTTATTTGTCAGTTAGTTTATTCATAGACTAAGACAATTTATTCAGCCAATTATGTAAGTTGAAATCTGATATTGTATCTAAGAGCGCGATGCGCAATCGTCTGTCATAATTACAACAAAATTACCACAAAACACTATCCAGAAAGCCTTTCATAGTTATGATCGAGTTGTCTATGGTCCACCAGATCTGCCATAGCTTCGTTCTGTTTTTCTATTGAAAATAATACCATATATAAAAATTCTCTTTTTCATAATTTAGGTAAATTATTTTGTAATTGTTAAACGATGACAAAAATATGAAAAATATACAAAATAAATTCAATAACTATAAATACACAATTAATATTAAATTAAAATGATTAAATGTTTCCGCAATAAGTGAATAATATAAATTATTTTTTGACCCATGTTTTTCCCGATACGGTAACACTTGCCGTTGAAATATCAGATTTTGTCATTTACAATTATTACAAATATGCCATGATATGAATAATTATATAGAGTGATTAAAACTAATATTACCATGTTGGTGTGTAGGTAACTAAGTACCTATATATTTTAACTACCTATCTATTGGTTTAATATTACACAAATATCTAAATCCGAATAAGAAAAGTTAATTCATAATTCATTGACACTGACATTTCAATTCGATAATCGGTTTTACTAAATTAAGACAAGTACAGAATCAACGAAAGCAAAGGAAAATATGTCGTATTAAATGTCACGGATATTTAATAGTTGTTCAATACCCATATTGAGATCAATTGTTAAAAAAATTTGAGTGTATGGGCTGTTTATAGACACGTACATTTATTTTGACAGCAGCTGTCAGTGGTAAATGGTAATACAGAAGGGGCGAGTTCATAACAAAAGTAGTCTATGGTTAAGGACTCCTTATCTCTATAATCTATAGTTAACAGATGGATTTCGGCTTTTTACCAATTTTACTGTAAGTTTGTGGTAAATACTAATTGAGCATTACGCCCTAAGTCTTTGTTTTAAATATAGAAGTATTTTAAAATATCTAGTTTACGGGTTAAATTATTATAAATTGTTATTGAACAGATTCACATCAACGGATATTTTCAATATATTTTGAGCGTATCTTGCGTTCATATTTAAGAAAATACATAATTCAAATTAATTGTTTAATTTTATACCATCAGTGAGCTTTTGAAATTTCATCGGTTTTTGTGTACCTACCTATTCATCAGTAGTTATGTCAGATTATCTTCTTATTTCTCGTAAATACATCTAACAAGTGTGGTTTCTCCACAGCCTACCTGTTTCCAAAAGTCACCCTTCGCCACTGATGTATATATATTACATATTTTATTTCCATATTTTATATCCATTTCTTAACTAAAGGCGATGATTTGTTTTATTTGGATAATATGTAAAATACCTTTATTTTGAAGATATTATTGTAAAAGATACGGTTTTACTTAAAATGGTATTACTTACCAACTTTTTGTTATCGTTTTTGCATGTCCCTCTTGGGGGCATAGATTTATCACAGTTAAAATACTGTTTTTTTTCTGTTTCTTTTATGCTCACGGGGATATCAAATAGTAAGAAATTTTTCACAGAAAAATAAAAATACAAAGGAAGTAATACTTCTTTTTGCCAACAAGGTCAACAAAAAGGTATCAAGCTTAATTTGAGGATAAAAATGGTAGGAACCAAATATACATAATATCGACTGTGGTAAGGAAAAAAGGCATAATCCAGACAAATCAAATTTTATAGGAGGCACAAAAACGTTTTCAAATTCTCTATCAAGTACCTTCGGTCGATAGTATTACTTGGGTCAAAATTAAAATACAAAATAGACATAACCTTGAAGTACATGATAATTAATAATTTGGTTTTTATATCCTTAATCTGATATTAATTATGCATTATATTATACAAAAATGATGGTTAAGTCAGTTTTCCGACGTCAATTCCTTCTTTTTTTTTAAAAAAAAATACTGGCTAAATTTAGATAAAAATTCGCCATTTGCAGCTTACATCCTTTGGACACAACGTGTATTTAGCCGTGTACAACGTTATTATGTAATAAAATATATTTCGAAAAAACTGAGGGTCACGCCCTTTTTCCTTTCTAGAGTCGATATACAATAATTATATTACTATTACTTATATACTTATCCTTATTAGGGTTTGTGACCCCGCTATAATATTATAATGATTATTTACAGTAATTTAATGAAAGCGGTTCGTTTATATTAGTAAAAATAATATTTTCAATCGGAATAAACTACCATGCATTTATATTTTTATGGAGTAACGGGCCTGGAAATAGTACCTGTCTCTGAGAGTCTACCTTAGTTAGAAAAGAAATCGGGAAAACATATTTTGAGATTTGGTATGGCCTTTATATGAATGTACATCTAGTATCCACCGCAAGCATCAAGATGCAATAGCTCTCTACCACCGCAAAGAAATACGGGCGGAGGTGATATTTAGTTGTAACCCATTTCCTATCTCCCTTGATGTGCTATCACAAGTATTTAAGGCTGTCAACACAATCAATGTTTTTTCCATCGGTAATTGAGAGGAAATTGGAAACTGGAAAAGAGGATTGTAGAGGATTTTTTTAAAAGATTTTTTTATTTCTATTATTAATATAGGTATTCAAAATGTAAATCGAGACGAACAAAGGTATTATATAACACATATTTATTATGCTAATTTAGGAACAACACCAGTACCTACTCAACTCAATGTATAAAAAAATCACTATAGGCTGGGTATTATATACATATATTTAGTTTATAATTTATAAACTAAGTCATAACTTAAGACTGTGTTATTAAATCTGAAACTAATAGTGCCTTATTTATATTACGTCAGTAATAGACACTAAAAATATAGGTGAAATTATACTTGTTCTTGCCTAATCCCGAGATCGAAAACAAACTATTTCCGTAATTTATAAGTTTTAGTATTTTTTCCAGACAATATAATACGCATTATTACCGACACCAAACTGTGGTAGTTAGTAATGTTTAATATTATTTTCCTTTTTAAAACTATTATTATGTATCTACGAGAAAGCAGTGGAATTAAACAGGCGGAAGTGGAGAGTGGTTAAAATCTACACTGAGTTTTAATACGGATGATGATTTCATTGTTATGTTCAACCTAAGCTGTATTTTACGGTTTCTTTGTACTCTGTTACATAAATTTCATTTTCACTTTGGTTGCCTTTTTCTAACGGTCTTTCAAAAATAATATTATTTTCTATAATTACATGAAACTGTTATCATACAAAGTAATATTATTTAATAAGATGCTACTTATTTCCGCGATATTAATGTTGTATTATAAAATACAATAGAAAATTTTCTGCAACAGAAATTATAACGTACCTACAATATTAGAGTATATTAAAATTTATAATAAAATATTTATATTTTTAAATTGAAGGCAAAATAAAATTGACATGTTTCTCATAAGATAAAAATCATATTTGTTTTTTTTTTTAAATATATAATATGAAGAATAAATGTGAGATAGGTAAGTATATAGAAAAAATAACCATTATAAAATTTTTATCCAACAGTTTTTCTGAATGTTCACACGAATGAAAGAAAATTTTTGACAGATCAAAATAAGATAGATAATTCATAGGTGCAGAATGCGTAGGAAAATTTAACACAAAAAAATGCTTTTAGTTTTTTATTGTGGTAAAATGATTTTATGAACGAAAACTTATGAATTAATTAATTATTATGAAAAACATTCAGTATTTGACTGTTACTATTTCGCTTATCTAACTTTTTCATTACTAGGTAAATAATTGTGAATAGTTTGAATAATGACAAATTTGTGTAGTGTAATAATTCAAAATAGACGCCGCAATACACTATCATGAAATACTATGCGAAATAGTACCTTATGAAATATTAAATTATTGATCAATATATTTAAAAAATATATTCAACCTGCTTTAAAATCTTTGTGTTTTCTGTTTTCTTTTAATAAAAAATATTAAATTCTATAAATAAAAAGATATAATATATTCATAATATTATCAGCCAATGTTTAAAATTAAACTATGGCTAAAATTTCAAATACGAATTCGAATATTTTGAATGAAATCTAAAAAATTACATCAAAAAAATGTTATGACAAACTTTTAAGTTACCGGTAGCTGGTTTGAGTGATTCTATTAAATTTCCAATCAAAACTTTGGTTTTGACATGTTTTCCATTATTTATTTTTTCAGTGATTTATCTACATTAATTTTATATAATGTTCTGCCAAAGCGAGATTTTTTTTTCAATAAATTCCAATCAATCGAACCATTGTCATAGATTTATTTATTTTGTTAACCTGTGCTGTAATTATTAAACCAATACTTTATTTATCTAAATAAAGAAAGTTATAATAATTTATTATGTTTGTACATAAAACGAGTATTAATAATTTATTACTAACATCTGATTAAATACTTCTGTAAGCATTGAATTACTTCACTAGAAATAAATACTTCGATGATTTTAATTCTATAAAACAATATTATGAGAGTCATTTTGCATAATCTTATATGCATACTTTTTTGGATTTAAAAATAATTACCGATTTAAAGATTTGTGCTGCGAGAGCTGATACAAAAGGATGATTATTGTCATTTTAACGATCTAATCTAATAGCCTGGATATACACTTATAGATGTAACGTTATTTTTGAAGATTGTTTGAATAATACCTAGGTAAAAAAATATATAGAAATAAAAATATAAAAATCGTGTACTGTCACATTACAAATTGTTCTAAACCAAAACTATGTTAAGGGATGATCAAAATGAAAAAGACAAGAAGATCAATTATTGTCTCTTTCACACAAAATGCAATCAATATCCGCGGCAAGAGAAGGGCTTTCAATTCCTTTGATTCGATCATTGTAACGTTAACTTCACACATATACGGATCTCTTTGCTATATATTATAATATTTCTATAAATTGACCAAAGATCACAGGTCTTGATAATTAAAAATACCATATATCTTCTTTTGTATTGATTTCAATTAAACGTTTCTTTAACAAGTACATTATTTCATTGTATACACATTTGGAATATAATACATGACGCTCATAATATTAGAATCCATATAGGTATTTACAGACATACATTCATATTTAATAACTTTTATATTGCTACTGGTCTATATTTATTTGTATATATATGTAAATATTTCACTGTTAGTCAAGTCCGCCTGACAGCGCGATTTCACAATTCTTTGTTTTACCATTTTACATTTTTTCTATTTTAAAAAACTACACTTTCTAGTGGATATATTCATGTTACAGTATTCTTAAATATTATTTAATAATTATTCAGTAAATAATAAACATACGAATAATCGGATATTTACCTTTAACGTTATGCTTATTTTAAACTGGGTGCTTTATAACCTTACTGAACATTTTAACATACGTTTGTCCTTTTTATAAACGGTTTTTAAAAAGAAAACCTTTTTTCAATTATATTGACGGATCTGTCGTTTGGTTATCACTTTATTTTTTTTGTACATGTTATCCTCACAGATTAACGATAAGCCGGGCGCTGAAGTCGGTTATGTAAAACAGACTTCAGATTATATCTGTGTAAAAGTAAAGGAGTATATTATATAAAAATCTTTCATTATAACTTTCATACATAATTAGAAATAACCTAGTTTTATCAAGATGTATGTATCACCATACGTCATTCATTATCAATGAATTTTTATTGCCCTGCCTAAACGACATGAGTATTTGAAACTGTCATCAAGCGAGTAGATTATTGATTTACTCTATCTTTTATTTATGTGAAATGTATTCGGCAGCAGAGGCGAGAGTGGGACAAAAGCTGGGCGCCAGGACAATTGGATGCCGCACTGTCGACTAAAATAAATTTACGTCCGTTACGACTTTATACAAAAAGTGGGCGAAGAATTTTAGTCAGTTTCTATCTACTACTGGAGTTTTAATTCATTTTGCTATTAACATAATGTTTTTATTGCAAATTGAGAATAAGCATGCCTGAGGCCTTTATATAAAAATAAAAAAAAACTCTCGTAGGAACTTAAACAGAATATATTATATGTACAATTAAATCATTATTTACGTGTGCGTGTACGTGTTTGTGTTAAATTATCACGAAGTATTAAATAATAATATAATAATTTAAATATAAATAATAATACTACATATATTTTTTTAAATTACCTATAATTCACGAACGTCTATTTATTTTCGAATTTTATTCGATTGCGTAGCGCCCAGTTGTCCCGGCGCCAAATCGTCCTCGACCCACAGAGAAGTAGGTAACAAAAAAGGTAAAAAAGGCAACTTTCGTAAGTCAAATTAAAATATTTCCAACGAGTTATTTATCTGATACGAATGGCCCACAATAGAGTAATGTACTGTAGCTCAGTAACTAGTCTTTCATACATGACAACACCAAGGAAAAATAAGAAAATAAAACTAAATTTAATAAGAGTTTCTATTGCAAAACACCCGAGATATTATATAGGTACTATTATTTTTTAAATATGACGCCTGACGGGACGTGAACATAATAATATATTCAGTGGATTTGCGCCAAACTGCTTTATTTTTTTCTAGTACCTACATATGTAGGTATATATTTGAGATGTTTTCAAGTTATGTAATATGTTTAATATAAAAAAAAAATGTTACTTTCTCAATTTATGTGAATTTTTCATTGAATAAAAGAAATAGTTTATTAATAGTTTCTATGTGAAGAGAAGTTTTAATTTTTTGGACAAAAGAAACCTACAAACGAAATTTTATATTTTGGTGTATGAAATTTAAAATCAGAATAATAAAATTAATATAGGTACTTCATCTGAAATCGACAACTTTCATCGATTAAAAAATAAAAAATTTGGCTAAATGCTGTAACATAAATTAATAGTTTAGCATATTTTTTTTCCGACTTATACGCGATGTAAATGAGAATTCTGCCATTCTTGGTAGTATTTACCTGTGTGTCTCTAGTAACTATCTTAGAAATCGGGAGCATCAGTTGATTGTTCTCCCACGGTGCAGAACTAACTGCCATTGGTAATGCCAATTTGAGAGGGAAATAACTGTTCAACCAAATCACTTCAGATATTGAGATATTCCACCTGCGTGAGAATGAGTATTAGGTGGGCATTGTTTTATAAATTCTTAAAATAGTCTTCTTATCTCATTCGGCTTACTTCGTTTTATCTAATTTATAATTTTTGTTTTTACACTTTTCTACTGTTTAATAACTTAATACTGATATATTTCTTAACACCCTTTGTCATCTTTGGAGCGACCAAGACAATTAATATGATTAACCTTTACTACATTACATATTTAGTTGAACAATCACAAAAAAAAATAGTAATAATATTGTTATTATACCTTGAGAAAACACTGTTGGAAAATTTAATCATTTTTCAACTACAGATAATAATAAAATTATATAAATATTTGCAAAACAATTACAATGTTATACGAGTAATTCTCTCTTCTCATTGAAATGATTTGATCAAACTTTTTTTTATATTTCGGAATGTTAAGAAAATAAAATGTATAAACAAACTTAGGGAAAATCCGCTTATATGGCAACATAATTAAATTGATTATAAATTTTATACGTTATAACAAATTCTATTTACTTTGTACACACCAACTAGGAAACATTAATAGTCGTAAAATTTTACAGGAAAATACTTCTAAGAATACAAGTGTTATCGCATAATTATTATTAAAATCGACTTTTTAACAAAACAAACTGATATTGAGATTATAATATTTTATTTTGTAATTTATTAGAAATAACAAACACTTAACTATGGGTAGTTATATTTTTTATGGGAAATATTATTGTAAGTACATATTATGTAAAATTCTTGGGATTGGGTCGAAATCCCGATGGCCGGAATCCCGAAGGCCGAAATCCCGAACGCTGATATCCCGAATAGCCAAAAGCCTTGATTCCGAAACCCGAATTTCTGAAGGTCGCAATCCCGTGGCTGAAATCCCGAATGGCCGAAATCCGGAATGGCCGGAATCCCAAAGGCCGAAATCCCGAAAATTAAAAAAAAATACAAACAGTAATATTTATCAACATGGTAAGCGTTAAGATTGCGCAATTTTTGCAGGAGAGTCAAGAAACCATTTTTTTGTGGAAAATGGAAAGTAAGATATTATTAATAAATATTGTCAAAATATATATATATAGATTTATTTATTGCATTTTATTTTATAAAAAGGAGTATTTTTTGCGTTCGAGTTGGTAGTTGTTGAGAATTATTACTGCTTGTATTTTTTTTATTTTTCGGGATTTCGGCCTTCGGGATTCCGGCCATTCGAGATTTTGGCCATTCGGGATTTCAGCATTCGGGATTTCGGCATTCGGGATTTCGGCCATTCGGGATTTCAGCCTTCAGCATTTAGGCCTTCGGGATTTCGTCTAGCACCCAAAATTCTTATATTACTCAAATAATTAATTGCCATTTTTATAGCGTGTTTTTATATCAAAAATATCATAAATTTGTAATGCTTTAAATATTATTCTCGTGAATAAGAGCTACATGTATTATTATTTTCAATTATCAGTTTATTTCAATATTATTTGAATTTTCAAATTAAGTAAGAAAAACGAACCATAATTATTTCGTACAAGAAAGCATTCCGCACGCATCTATCTCCGCAATATGCGTTAGAGTAAGATAGAATTTCTACGGCTAAATAAATATTTTTTGTACACGTCGCTGCTAAATATTGATTTGAATGACTATTATCATTTAAAAACTGCGAGCACGTGTTGCTGAAATTTATAGTTTTTATGTTAAATAGTTAGTGGAAATTATTCATAGTTAATTTAGTTGAAAATACATTGTATTTAAATTTGATAGCCGTGCTGAGAAGCAACATGTCTCATAGTTAAGTTAATAATAATATAATTGAGGGTTTACTTTATGTTATACGCAAGAAAAATGGATTCATTTTTCTAAACAGTACCCTCTCTCTTTATATTATTTTTCTGAGGGACAGATATTAATTTATAAGAATAGTCTAATATCGTGACTGGGTATGATAGATAAAATCATCTCGAAGACGTTGATAAAAATCCCTCTCGTACAAAGCTTGAACTATTTTGCAGTGCAATCATGAACTATAAAAGTAGCGTATTGAAAATTGTCAATTTGAGATGACGTCATGTTGAAAGTACATAATATGCATGGGATCGACAGAACTGTCAGGAGTACCTAGTAATAGATGTACATAATATTATTATCATTGAAAAGCCAACAATAAAAACTGACTCAAAACCTTATTATGTCTGAGACAACGCTTAAATTATGACTGGAAGTAATTGATTCCGTTAACATAAATGGGTGAAGAGGAAATTCAATAATTTTACCTATTTAACCTTAACTTAAACTAAACCTTAACTTATCGATCGAACAAATCAAAGTAAAAAAATATTGTTCTTGACATAATATATGAATGGCATGGAGTAGATTTGTTGATTCGAAAGCGATTGTGACACAGATCAGTAAAGTTGTTTCTGCAGCCTTTGACCCAAGACTGCTCGAAAATTTAAATTTTCTGGCCTAATTAAAACGTTTTTCTTAGCTCGTATTCTTATTTGTCCGCTACAAATCTTGTAATCGATTTTTAACTAACTTCCCGACTAGTTAGACATTTGAAACTTTTAGAATATATCAGAACACGATGCCAATGCATTTAGAATTGAATTCATTTTCAATTAATTCTGTTTTGTATGAAAAGTTATTTCGACACCATTATTGGTTGCTAGGGGTCTGGGGTCCTAGCAACTAAATTATTAATATATACGTGCGTTACTATGGAAATCAATATAACACGTCAAAATGACATTTCAGTATTATTTCTATTAAGTACCTACATTTTTTTTGATCGTTTAAGCTAGTCAAGTCAAGTTTATATGATTCAACAGAAAATTTAAAAACGTTGTATATAAAAAGTTGTTTTTATCTTGTAAATATTTTAGCAATTAAGTAGGAACAAAATTATTTTATATTTTATAAAAAAAATATGATATTATTTGTTCTCATTTGACCGTTTAGTTGATAGTAACATAGTAAAAACATTTAGAAGTTAACAATATCACAATTTCACCCTTTTTGTATAGACCAATATACTTTAATAAATCTAATATTTGAAGCTGAAATTTGCTGTTATTATGTATTTTTGGCCCATTTATTATGATAACTAGGAATCCATATGCCTGAGTAACGCAAAATCCGCCTGAAAGATGGCCTTATTCTACATTTCGGCGATAACATAATCATCTATATTATACTAGAATACAAATTAGCATGTAGATAGCGAATTGTAGATAATTAAATAAATAATGTTATATGATATTTTATGGAAATCGAAATTACTTATTACATTAGCGCTAATAGTTGAAAACCTAATTCAAATACACCATTCATTCGGAAACCTGGTGCAAAAGTGTTCGGCAACATATTTTGCAGGTATCTTCAGACCCAATAATGACACACGGTCGAGGTGGAGACAAAGATACAATAAGAAGATGTACACTTTCTTCAATGACTGGAATGAATCACGCATGATATAGAAGCTGACGTTCGGAAAACCGGAAGGCAAACAAAGACTTGGTCAACCTCATACAAGATGGAGGGATATCATCGACTTGGATTTAAAGATCTTGAGCATTCCAAACTGATTGATGGGAAGCGATATTATTATAATTATTATCGGTATTATGTACTGAAATTAGTACCTTGTTTTGAAACGTATATTATTATACGAGTACTGATCGTGAAACGTTATGATTATACCCTCAGGTGTCCCTGAATGGTAAACACCTTCGTATTTACAGAAATGATTGTATTTACAAGGATTTTATTTGAATTTTAATGCTTGAATTACCGTTTTAAGCTTAGACTATAGATGTTGTAAGCCTCTCATGTTTTTACATCAAGTATAGAGATATGTAATTTTGTCAAACATCGGTAAACCGAGTCCCCCTGGTATCAGATTTATATTTCAATTTTCTGTTCTGTTCTTTTTTGAAGATAGATGTTCATTTTTTTCATCGTGCTAAAGTCGTAATACTGGTGAGTCTTTTGATGTGATTTCTTTGCCAATAATTCAACAGATGATTTGTTTGCAAATAATGTCATTGCTCGATTCGTTGGTTACCATAGTTACTAGGTGCGTATTACCACTGGGAATGTTTCTAAAGTATTGAAATTACCGTTATTATGTATAGCTGTAAAATATAAGCAACATAACTCTTTATAAGCGTATCTTTTAAGTTTTCGTTTAATATGTTACTCAGTTTATGTTTGACACTTTGTTAAAAAAGAAAATGTAAATAAATTCATTCGACCTATAAACATTATATTTTTAATGATAAACCATTAAAATTTTGACACTAAATATTGTCAGTTGTTACATAATATCTGTACCTCAGAGGCAGACGGATGCAAATCCAAATACCCAATTGTTCAGGAGAGCCAAAAAACAATTTTCATTTTAAACGAATACTCATAACTTCTAAGAAAATATACATAGAATGATCATTATTTTTTTTATTCCAATTCAATTAAAGTACTTCTGGAATATGTAAGAAAGGAATAAATATAATACAATTTTATATCTAAAAAAATAAAATAAAAAACGTAGTGTGGATTTGCATCCTTCTGCCTCTAAAGATATTTTGTTAATGTGGATTTATATCTTATTTACCTAGCCAAAATAAAACAATTTGTAAGTCAAAAAAATTTATAGGTATAATTATAATATGTGAGTGCACTTAAGCGCTTGAAGATGCCGGAAAAGTATAAACAATTATTCAAGTCAGAGCTGGAAATGACCGGAGCACTGTTCCGGTTCATGAAATCCCCAAAATTATCGTTCCGTCTCGTGAAAAAAAATATTTGACCACCTGAGCTAGATATAACGAAAAATCTAACACACTCATTTTTATAAAATACATAAAATTAGGTAACCATGTATGTCCTTATTTTGTGAAAATTATTTAGCGCTTCGGTTCGTACAAATTTTCATTTTGAGCGCTGATTCAAATGGAATAGTGCAACACTTAAATCAATTATATTTACAATTAACGCTTTCGCTGCTGAATAGATAATGAGATTTTAATTGCCCCCTTTAAAATGCACGTTAATTACATCGATCGGCCGCCTGGTCATTACGCACCGTGTGCGTCTTCCAAAAAAATTCCAAATTCCAAAAAAATCAAAAAAATTAGAACGGCGTCCATGGATCGCTTTTGATAGCTTTAATACATTGGACGCCAAAGGCGCGCCCGGCGCGTAAGGATTAGATGGCCATTTGATATAATTATCATGCTATTTAAATATGGTAATTAAAAGTAATTATCTAGTCAGCAGTCAACATGTTGCTAACAAATAGCTACTTATTTTTAATTGAATACATGATTGTAAATTTTCATCCGTTTTTCTGCTTCTAGGTTTATTTTTATTTGGTTCATATATGAGAATGTTTGGTCGCATATATATGTAGAGTCAAAGATTGCGAGAATACGAAAATCTAGTTTTTTTTTTTTTAACTTGTCATATGTTTTAGCAAACTATTCTCCTTTCTTTTGCCATATCCGCCCCTTAACTGGAGCATATGGACACCACGCAGCGCCTCCAAGAATCCCTGTCGCTCGCCAGTCTTCTTGCTTCGTTCCAGGTCAAACCAGCATCCCGTAGCTCTGCCGTATACACTCTGTAGATTATATTTAGCGGCCTTCCAGGACACCGGAATCCGGTCGGCTTGAAGAACAGGCAAGCCAGGTTGAAGTTCTCTTCTGGCATCCGCAGCACGTGGCCGAGCCAGGTCCAATGTCGCCTCTTCACTTTCAGCGTGATGAGAGGCTGCTTGGTGCGTTCTCTTATCTCCTCGTTGCTCCTAAAGTCATACCACCGCATACCCAGTATTCGTCGCAAACATCTGTTTTCGAAGCTCAGTATACGGTTGCTCTGAGCCTTCGTAAGGTGCCATGATTCGCTACCGTAAAGCAGCACCGTCAGAATGCAAGCGTCGAATAGGCGACATTTGGTTATGACCGAGTAAAATCGTGAGTCCCAGACATTCCGCATCGAGTTGAATGTTGCTCCAGCCATTCCCATTCGGATAGCGAGCTCTTTCTGCAAAATGCCATCTCCCGTGATGTGTACCCCCAGGTACTTGAAGCTGTCGACGCTCTCGATGTTTTTTTCCGTCGCTAATCAGAGGGAAATCTGGATCAGGACAGGTATTATTACACAAGACATTGGTTTTCTTCGCGTTGATTTTCAAACCAACGCGAGAGGAGTTGTTATGCAACCTGTCGATTGTCTCTTGAATGCCCTCGATTGAGTTGTCGAATAGGACAGCATCATCGGATGATGACGATGAAACTATTCCATGTATCAAATATTGTTGTTTCTATTTTAGGCAGTTGTTTTATAGCTGAGAGATCAAATTAGATTTCTCTCTTTCGAGTTCTTTCAAGCGGCTGGTCAGATGTGTGAATTTGTTGCTCCACAGCTCTTTGATTTTTAAATCTATTAACTACATCTTGAGTGAACCAGCATCTTTGTCGAACGGTGTCAAGTTAAGTTCATTGACATTTATTTTGAGAGGACGTACGATAAATGCTAGTGTTGTCTTATTTGCTCTGAACTGGTGAAAACGTTCACCAAATCTGTTCTTCATTTTTCTTAATATGCTGCTAAAATAAAAAATTGCATCAAAACAAGAGCTTTTCTTGTCAAGATACTGTTTTAAATTCTATCGTAATTCATCTCTCTATATCTTCGGTAAGAACTTGTAGTTTATTTTTTAAGTATTCTATTTCTTCCGCCCACGGTGGCCGCGCGGCATAAGCGTTGGACTATAAAGCCGTGGGTCCCAGGTTCGAATCCTGGGTCTGGCAAGTACACATATTGTTTTTCAATGTGTGTGTGTCAGGGTATGGATCTAATAGGTTGAGCAAGTGGCTGACATCCATTTCTCGTGAAAAAACAAAATCTGTCAATACAAACCTCCACTCTGTGGAGGCCCATATGATCCTATCAGGATCGGACATGGTCGAAAAAAAAAAAAAATTCTTCCAATACTCCATATACGATGCTTCCTTTCGTTTGCAATGATATATTGAAAGTATTAAGGTGTGAAGTAATGTCGACCTCGTGTCTGTCTCTCATCATTCTATCTATCTCATAAACGCATAAGTTATAAGGCTGCTTGAGATGAGGTTAAATTGGAGTTTATGTCTGAAGAGCCGCAAACGTCTATGCAAAGAGCCGCTTCTGCCGACTCCTGAGTTAATCGTATAAAATCGACGCATAGTGACCCCCCTTCTCACGCCTTCATTTCATTTTTTACACTCCATCTCTCTTTACACCCAGCCACTACAAATGTCCGTGAAGACAACGTGCGTTTATGCTTACTCACCGGCCATTGCGTCGAGTTTCACAACACCTGAACGTCGTAATGGACACGCAGACTTACTGAAATCATAACTAAATTCAATCCTTTCATAGATATGTGGTGTTCGATGTGTGTGTGTTATCACTTTGGGAGTGTCGTAGGTTATGGCGTTGAGGATGATAATAAAGAAGTCGAAGATGTATGCAGGAGCGAGTTTTATTAGGCGTAACGGTTGGTACAATAGTGTGTTACAGCAGTTATGTTACAATACTAAACTTATGATAGGTACGGATCCGAGGTCCGCATCTCGGTACAATCAGATGTTGGACGAAGCGATATAGAGACTGCGATGGTAACAGACTGGAAACGTATATTCGAGTGACATTTTGATAAATCATTATTCGCAATTTATACAGTCGAAAATAATACCTAAACATTTTATTCCAGTACATAATTATATTGAACAAGTCAGCGGTTTAAATACGAGTAACTGTGAATTGTATTTATTATTACAGTCATAATATATGATACTATGGGAATGGATATTAGACTAATTTTCCATTGCGATACCGTATTTAATATTGCCAATCAATCTTTTGATACAGGTAAACAGTTGTTTATCGGTATCTGAGTCGTTGGGAATTTATTATTGCGGTCGAATAATTTAATACAATAAAAATAGATATTTAATCACTAATATAGGGAAAGGGACGATTTGGCACCGCGAACTGGCCTCCGCCGATTGGCCTCCGGTAATTGGCTGCCGGTACAATCGGACGCCGGCCCAATTGGACGCCGACCCAATTCGACGCCGACCCAATTGGCCTCCGGGAGGATTGGACGCCGCACAGTTGAATTAAATGCGCAAAGGAATAGACGTACGTTACGATTTGTTGGAGTAAATAAGCAAGTCAGTTTAATATGCTTCTATCTTCTCAGTAGTTGTACCTTATACATCTCGCGCTTGACACATTTTTAATATAGATTAAGAATAATTATTTTGCCTTATGATGTTTATTAAAAGAAAATAATTCTTCCCTCGCTAAAACTAAAAGATGTGCATAATCAATTAATTTATAGTCTATACATGGGTACTTATTTATATTTACAACAAATATTAAAAATAATGTTAGATGTTAGAATGAAAATAACATTATATTTCAGCCTTTTATCGACTTAATATTATAATAAAGCCTAAACATGTATATTATTATGCATAAATGCGTATTTTAAGATACGAGGGTGGGTCAATAAGTCCTTAGAAAAGCCGACAGGTGGCGCAACTAGTACTGTAAGCGGTTTGTTTTCATGCAGCGGCACTACCGATTCAGTATGCTGCGAAGTTTCAATCAGATTGCTCGGGTTGTTGTGTGTTTCTCGTACATTTAAAAAAAAAATTTGCTTGTGGAAAATGGAAAATGGAGAAAATTGAGTTTAGAGCTGTTATTAAACATTTTAATATAAAAGGGTTAACAGCAAAGGAAATAAAAAATGAGTTGGATTTAGTTCACGGCATATCTGCTCCTTCACTTGCAACTATTTATAACTGGTTAAATGAATTTAAACGTGGTCGTACATCAACAAAGGATGAACCACGCTCAGGACGTCCTGTAGAGGTGACTACACCAGAAATGATCAATAAAATCCACGATATGGTGTTAAGTGACCGAAGATTAAAGTTGAGTGAGATAATTGAGGTTACAGGGATCTCAAAAGGTAGCGTCATTTCTATTTTACATGACAAATTGGGCATGAAAAATATTTCTGCAAGATGGGTGCCGCGTTTGCTCACAGTCGACAATAAACGCAATAGGGTGGTGGCCTCTAAAGCCCTGTTGTCGCTCATGCAACGCAATCCGGATGAATTTTTTCGTCGCTTTCTGACTGTAGATGAAACATGGATACACCACTATACTCCCGAGACGAAAGAACAGTCAAAGCAGTGGATTGCGAAGGCAAACCATGTCCAAAGAAGGCGAAAACCGTAAAATCAGCTGGTAAGGTTATGGCTACTGTATTTTGGGATGCACGTGAAATTATTTTCGTTGACTATTTGGAAAAAGGAAAAACAATAACAGGGGATTATTATGCATCTTTATTGGACCAGCTAAAAAACAAAATTGAAGAAAAACGGCCTCATTTAAACAGGAAAAAAATCCTCTTTCATCAGGACAATGCCCGTGTTCACACATGTTTACGATCAATGGCTAAAATTGAAGAATTGAAGTTCGAATTGGTCGACCACCCACCGTATTCGCCAGATTTAGCCCCCCAGTGACTTTTTCCTTTTCCCAAACTTAAAAAAATGGCTAAGTGGACAACGTTTTTTTTCAAATGAAGAAGTCATCGATCGGACAAATGCTTATTTTGAGGACCTTCCGAAAACTTATTTTTCTGACGGTTTAAAAAAAATTGAGAAACGTCTAACCAAGTGTATTGAGCTCCAAGGAGATTATATTGAGAAATAAAAAAAAATACAAAAATAAAAACTGTTTTAATGCTTTTTTCTAAGGAATTATTGACCCACCCTCGTAGTATTAAATTACAAACAAAATATTAAGTAAGTTATCTGCTAAGTATAAATGTTTCAGTAGTTTGATTGATAAACTACTTAGGTACTGGGTGCCGGACGAAATCCCGAAGGCCGAAATCCCGAATGCTTAAATCCCGAATGCTTAAATCCCGAATGGCCGAAATCCCGAAAAATGTAAAATACAAACATCAATAATTGCGCAATCGTGAGCGCAATTTTTGTAAGAGAGACAAATCCCATTTTGCGGAAAATGGGTTTTTCCGATTGCGCAATTTTTTTCAGGAGAGACCATTTTGTAGAACGAATGGATTTTGTGTCTCTCGCAAAAATTGTGCAATTTGCGATTGCACAATTTGCGATTGCACAATTATTGGTGTTTGTATTTTACATTTTTTTTTATATTTCCACAAAAAATGGGTTTTTGTGTCTCTTGCAAAAGTTGCGCAATTATTGATGTTGGTATTTTTTTTTATTTTTCGGGATTTCGGCCTTCGGGATTCCGGCCATTCGGGATTTCAGCGTTCGGGATTCCGGTATTCGGGATTTCGGCCATTCGGGATTTCAGCATTCAGGATTTCGGCCTTCGGGATTTCGTCCGGCACCCAGTACCTAAGTAGTTTATCAATCAAACTACTGAAACATTTATACTTAGCAGATAACTTACTTAATATTTTGTTTGTAATTTCATAATATCTTTAAATACGCATTTACACATAATAATATACATGTTTAAGCTTTATTATAATATTAAGTCGATAAAACGCTGAAATATAATGTAATTTTCATTCTAACATCTAACATTATTTTTAATATTTGTTGTAAATATAAGTACCCATGTATAGACAATAAATTAATTGAGTATGCACATCTTTAAGTTTTAACGAGGGAAGAATTATTTTCTTTTAATAAACATCATAAGGCATAATAATTATTCTCAATCTATATTTTAAAAATGTGTCAAGCGCGAAATGTATAAGATACAACTACTGAGAAGATAGAAGCATATTAAACTGACTTGCTTATTTACTCCAACAAATCGTAACGTACGTCTATTCCTTTGCGTATTTAATTCAACTGTGCGGCGTCCAATCCTCCCGGAGGCCAATTGGGTCGGTGTCGAATTGGGTCGGCGTCCAATTGGGCCGGCGTCCGATTGTACCGGCGGCCAATTACCGGAAGCCAATCGGCGGAGGCCAGTTCGTGGTGCCAAATCGTCCTAGACCCCTAATATACTGACAGCTACATACCTATTTTCCAGAAATTACGAAATTTCGATACTATTGCAATTATATAAAATTATTGAGTCATGATGTCGTTGACGTTATTGAATTACAATTGTGTTGGCATAATCACAACAAAATAAAACATTAAGGGGGGACATGCTCGTCGAAGGTCAAAATTGAGTTTTTATTGTATTTTCAAACCATGATCCTGGACACTCCTTAAACGTTGTAGATAATCTATTTATATAATTTTGAAGCCTTATTATCCTTTATAGTTATTTTAAACATTTGATGACTGCATAAAGTATTTTTGTTACATAAAATAGTATTCTTTTAAACCTCTCGCTCTAATGTTTTAGAATACAGTCATATTTCGGTACATAACTGTGCAGTGGTGTTAAGATTTTTTACATTTATTAATTTTTAAACGCATTTATAAAACCATTAGCATAATTTATTACGAGATAATTTTTGTAAAATATTCACGATAAAAAATTATATTGATAATCTCTGTGATCCCAAATTTGACAAGAATTAGGCATTTTATTATTCAAAAAATCGGCAAGATTAACACATTTCAAGATGATTATAAAGATATTTATTATAAGCTATGTCTTTGACCATTCAAGTGTGATAAACATCTTATGAATAATGATTGCTTTATAATAATTATTGACCTAAGAATAAGGTAGTGTTTTTTTGAAATACGCCATTTCTTTTGTCATTCCCCAGTGGTTAAGCTACAACATACGGCCGTAGCCATAAATTGACAAACTATAATTGAAGTAAGGAGTAAAATGATATTGACGCGCGTGTTTGAACATGTACCGTTTAAAAAAAAAATAAAAAAAAATTCGGTTAGGTACATGTTCAAACACGCGCGTTAACATAATTTTACTCCCTACTTTAATTATAGTTTGTCATTTTATGGCTACGGCCGTATGTTGTAGCTTAACCACTAGGGAATGACAAAAGAAATGGCGTATTTCAAAAAAACACTACCTTATTCTTAGGTCAATAATTATTATAAAGCAATCATTATTCATTAGATTTTTATCACACTTGAATGGTCAAAGACATAGCTTATAATAAATATCTTTAGAATCATCTTCAAATGTGTTAATCTTGCCGATTTTTTGAATAATAAAATGCCTAATTCTTGTCAAATTTGGGATCACAGAGATTATCAAAATAATTTTTTATCGTGAATATTTTACAAAAATTATCTCGTAATAAATTATACTAATGGTTTTATAAATGCGTTTAAAAATTAATAAATGTAAAAAATCTTAACACCACTGCACAGCTCTGTACCGAAATATGACTATATTCTAAAACATTAGAGCGAGAGGTTTAAAAGAATACTATTTTATGTAACAAAAATACTTCATGCAGTCATCAAATGTGTAAAATAACTATAAAAGATAATAAGGCTTCAAAATTATATAAATAGATTATCTACAACGTTTAAGGAGTGTCCAGGATCATGGTTTGAAAATACAATAAAAACTGAATTTTGACCTTCGACGAGCATGTCCCCCCTTAACAAAAATAAAATGTTCTCATATTCGTTGCCTCGGTGTTTCCGATTTTTAAAATCATCAAATTAGCTATGAAATCTAAACTTCAGTGAATGCTCAAATGAAGTGGCACAAAACTGGTTTTGCCGATCGAAGATAGAATTTTTAATACATCAAAATTAAGTATGTATAAGCTTTGGGTGCAATATATGACAGGTTTTCCCACTTTCATCAAAGTATTAGTATTTTATTCAAGATTCTGAATTATTTGGCCAATTTATTTGAGTTTTTTGTCATATGTAAGAATAGTCAAAACAGTTAATAGAACGAGAAGAATCGGCACCAATATTGTGAAATTCGGTGGCATTTGCTATCAGGGTTATAAAAGGTCGAGTAAAGAAGGAAAATGACCTTACGTTGATAACCAACCTGAAAAAGTATTGATACATAATAAATGTCAATTTACATATATTTTATATAAGTTTAGAAAGCAGTGGTTTAAATTGCCAAAATACACGAATTGATGTTTGAATTGCTATCGTATCTGATCTTATACACCCCTAGCGATATACGACATCTATTCTCAAAACTATAGTAAATAAATAATTCTTTGAGAATTTAATATAAGTTATCGGTGGTACAAATGAATATCTGAAGAATTCGATAACTCGTTTAATAAAAATGGAAGTATGGCCATTATCGCTGTGTCAACCAAAACGGAGCTTATATCTATATTGAAAAATAAATTAAATTCAACCTGAATATTTTTTATGTTCTTTTACGCTTACCACACAAAACCTAGTATCATATAAATCACCATTCTACTCCCCCCCGATTATAAGCAAGCAATCGGCAACATTATTGAACCCATAACGCAAATATATTTTATTTTCCTTACTTATATTTTTAAATTTTCAAAAGAGCATAATGAAATGTAAATAATGTTTAAATAACTTATCCTTAACCCTCAATTACATGGTATTGCTTTTCAGCAAAAAACTATTTTATTCTTTATATTTTTTGTGTGAATGAAATTTCATTTAGAAACTTCATTCATGTAGAAAGAGTGTTCTGATAACATAGTTTTCTTTTATTCACATGTTCCACTGTTAAATTAAAATAATATTAAACACTAAATGTGATCGATTAGAAAAGTAATATGTACCTACATTAAAGGGTTACAATCATGTAATATATATTAAATGTGTATTATATTATGTTATATACGTCAAATTATAATATACAAACATACTTACGTAATAAACCATTTCTTTTATCCAATGAATAATTCATAACTTGAAAACACCTCAGATATGTACCCACTAGAAAAAATCATATTTGAAAAAAATACGCGAGTCTCGTATTGTTTTCAAATATGATTTTATCTAGTGTTTTTTGAGGTGTTTTCTAGTTTTGTACCTATGTTCAATACTTATGTAAGTTTAACAATATGTAATAATGTGTATATAACAACGGTGATTAAGAGTAGGTACCTACTGATATATATAATATATTATATTTAGGTATATGATTTCTCTGCAATCCGATTTGGATCTTATCCTCCAGAATAGGTTTCTTAATATTTTTAACAAGAATTAATGGATGTTAGCCAATTTATTGTTTAACATACTATGGCCATGTTCTGGATTCAAAACAACATTTGAATTTGACAGACGCGGGAATGTCAAAATATCTTCAAATTTGGAAGAAAAATCAATGAATGCATTCATAAGGTATACAGATATACCAATTGTAAAACTTTTATTTATAAAGCATGCATATTACATAAACAATTTCACAAACATACCTACATGCTTGAGAAAGTCACATGATGTTGTGACCTCACCAAGAATCGAATCCGAAATATTTGAAGACGATGCTTACAAAGACCTATAAAAATAAAATACAATTTTATTTATTTTGCAATTAATTAACGTTAACAATAATTATGAATTCAATGTATTGAAAGTGTGATAAATAAATAAGTATCAACAGTATTTTAATAAAATACATGGTGCTCGTAATATAAGTAAAAAAAATATGTGGAACCGCTGTGAAAGAACGTAAGTGAACTCGACGTAAATTAAAAACTCAATCTCACGTAAGCGAAATATCCGAAGCAATTTGATTGAATACAGTTATTGCCTTCCCAATTACGATAGCAGAATGATAGCTGAATATAATAGAATCACGATAGCCGCGTGGCTTAAGCACCGGTCTATAGTGTCGAGGGTCCCAGGTTCGAATCCTGGGTCTGGCAAGTACACATATTGTTTTTCAATTTGTTTATGAGTCAGAGTATGGACCAGATAGGTTGAGCAAGTGGCTGATATCCATTTCTCGTAAAAATAAAAACTGTTTATACAAACCTCCACTGCGTGGAGGCCCATATAATCCTATTAGGATCGGACATGGTCGAAATAAAAGAAGAATTAGTATTACCAATGTCAGGTCCCAATTTTAAAGATAATTATCAGGGATACACAATTCAATACTTTCAAAAATGGCAGAATTTTCATTTACACTGGCTGTAAGTAGGGAAAAATATTTGGATAAATATAAATCTCTTTTTAATTTTAAACTAAAGTATGTAATAATACCTAAGAGGGTCAGTCGAAAAGAGCCATGGATAGTATACATACAGCCTAATGTAAAGGAGTCTCAAAAAATTTCCCAAACTCTCTTCACCGTAAGGTCGTATTTTAACTAACCCTCGTATCATCTTGTAGTCCAGTGCATGGCGCATAGATAGTAGACTCATTCACTAGACTACGAGAGCCAGCAAATAATAATTTGTTTTAAGTCCGGAAAATGTAAGAATGATTTCCATAATTCTAATTTATATTTGAAACCATTTGTTGCGCTAGAAAATGATTATATCTCCCTTAACTTTTCAAATTCTATGCATTAATTTTGCCATTGTATCTACAAGGTGCCTTGTTCTATAAATAATATATCTCTAATTTATATGATATCGCGATAAATTCATTTAATTTTGGTTAAAATACATTAATGAATCTCTCAAGTATTTTGCCTCGCCCAAGGTGTACGCCTTCGTTGTGTAAGAAAGTATCATTGACAATTTGACATTTTCCTTTCTTAAAATAATTTTAATAATTTGTGTGATTTCTATTTAATTTACACTTTAAAATAGAAGTGTAGAACATTTTCCGATGAATAGTACAATAAATTATATAAAATACAATTTGGAACATCTTCATCTTAGCATTTTATCCTATCATTGTTAGTAAGCATTTAATATCAGTAAGTAATATTTACGGTAAACTTAAGCTAGGATATTTTTATGTTTTGTACATAATGAAAATATAATCATGTACTATCAAATTATCAAAGGTGTATTTTTGTGTATTAGTGAATATTTTTATTTAAAAACTATCCACAAAATATTAACTAATTCCTTGATTCTGAAAGAAACTTCATAAAAAATACCACTTATCTACTACTAATTTAAATATGAACTCTAGATTCGTAAACCCATTATTTGTTTGATGCATAAAAATCGCACCTATGAAAAACTTATACTTGCTCCAAGGCAACCACATAAGGCTCTGTTTGTTAAAACAAATGGTTTCTGCAACATATTTCTAAATATTTTATCTTATCCAATTTAGCCTATTAAGTTTTCACACGGTGAATATGAAGATCTATTTACTTAATCAGATTAACTGCATTACTTAGGCTTAATTTCTTACTTTTTCCTTTGCTCTTATTTCCTGTAATAAGTATTGTCATTCAGTCAGTAGAAGTCCAATAGAAAGCTTGGCGACTTCCCAAGACATTATCGGTCCTATAAAACTGCATACGTACCTATCACGTCATCTATTTGTTTAATTTTTTCCACAACCGTTTTCTAATACTGCACTATTTTAGATTTAAAAAATACGTTAATAATTTAATGAATGCGTTTTAAAATAATGCATTAAGTACACAATTTTAAGTTAAGTATTATAATTTTATTATTGAAAATGCTCTCTACTTTAATGTTAATTACTTAGTATTATCTGCATACTTTTTAAACTAAGTTGTACTAGAAGATAGAACACATAATATATATGTAACAGAATATAAAATTTCTGAGTGATTTGAAATTGCCGTCTGCTTAAAACTCTCTTAAATAAAATATTACTTTGTTTTAGAAGATTGATACTACACGAAGAGTTTACAGCATGATATACCAGGAAATTAATAAAAAACTTAATAACGTTATTAATAATAGATATACGGCTTTTATGTTTAACATTTTGGATGATTTTACAGGAAAAATAATAATACATTATAATACAAGAGTTTTGTAAATGTTTATGTATCAGTGACAGAAGTTTAACCTAAGAATAGGGTATATTGAATTATTCTACAAACGATTTTTTTTCGTTGACACCAAAAACGAATTATCTTACTTAGAATGCATTTATCATTATTTGATTGTCGTATATTGTTGTAGATTAACAATTTATGAATCATTATTTATCGCCAAATAAACAAGAGCTAACAAAAATAATCAAAAGGATCTCATTTATTGCTGCGAGTGAAAATCTTGCACTCTCAGGTGCTCAATTTTATTTCCTGAATACCTACAGGTAGATTAGATAATAGGGTATTTTTATAAAACGGCAGACCGGTTTTGCATCAAAGACATTTGATTATGTGCGATGCCAGATGTGGGAGGTTCTTCTTTAGAGTTCCGGTACACATTGTATTCCTTCCTCATGGTAACAATAGCTTTGGTATAATAAAGGTGAATGAACTAAAATCCGAAAAACTCCAAGTACAAAAGGAATTCGACAGCGATGTATTCTATTCTCAGATATCTGAAAAAGAACCGATTTATTAACCGATATCAAAAAAATAATAGCAATACCAAAAAATGTTTTTTTAAAACTGCAGTACATTGATGAATGCCCCGGCCACCGTTTTTTTTCAGTTGGTTGCCATTTAGTTGATTTTTGTTTGCATACCTCCTATAACAATTTTTAAAGCGTATTTAAATGCATCATTGGGGAGATATTCACTGGAGTGATGGCATTATCCAACATAGATATTATACGAAAATGTTTTTGTTTTTTTTTTTGCATTATCGATTACGTGAAACAATACTTGCGAAGGTATTCTATAGACAAGGCTATCGATGGTTATTTAACATATTATGTATGTATTGAGCGGTCAATTGTTAAAATAAATTAACCGTCTAAACACTCTTAACTGTCTAAAAGTGCTATGTGTTAACAGCCCGTCTCTTGGCTGTGTTAACTTTTAGAGCGAGATAGACAGTTTTGACAGTTTAGACGGTTAACTTATTGTAACAATTAACCGCATTAATACATAAAAATATGAGAAAGTCATATTATGTATCACTTTAGCTATCGATAGCCGCCTTGTGTATAAAATAGACCCATTGATGTTATTCTTCTCCTGTAGTGAGAATAAAGTTTTTTCAAAATCTCATTTTTGAAATGACATAAAATGTAACATACGCATTACTTATTATCAGTACACTATTTCTAATAAAAGGTGGCAATTTTCTGGTACACGTGCGACTGTACCCATGTGGTGCCCATGCATGGCGGTTTGTTGAATAGGAAGATTTAAATTAAAATAATCTAATATATAAAAATTAATATTTGTGTGTTTGTTTGTTCGTATTTAATGCGCAGCCATACCGTTCATCCGATTGCAATAAAACTTTGTAAACTTATTGCTTGCACTTGCAAGAAGAGTATAGGCTATACTAATATATAAAAATGAATGTCTGTCTGTCTGTATGTCTGTCTGTCTGTGTGTCTGTCCGGTATGCGTTCCTATACCATTCATCCGATTGCAATGAAATTTTGGTAAGTGGTTGCATGTACACCCATGAAGGTTTCTGAATTAGAAAAATCATCATCTTCTTCTTCTTCTTCATTATATTTTCTTTTATTTGTATGGTTCCTATACCATTCATCCGATTGCAATGAAACCTTCGTCAGTTGTTGTGGTAACACCCGCAATGGTTTTTGAATTTGTACAACCATCTTCTTCTTCTTCTTCTATTCTATATTCTTCTATTCGTATGCGTTCCTATTCCATTCATCCGATTGCAATAAAATTGTCGTCAGTAATTGTGCCAACACCCGCGAAGGTTTCTGAATTAGTACAACCATCTTCTTCTTCTTCTTTTTCTTCTTCTTCATTCTATCTTCTTTTATTTGTATGGTCCCTATACCATTCATCCGATTGCGATGAAACCTTCGTCAGTTGTTGTAGTAACACCCGCAATGGTTTTTGAATTAGTACAACCATCTTCTTCTTCTTCTTCTATTCTATATTCTTCTATTCGTATGCGTTCCTATTCCATTCATCCGATTGCAATAAAATTGTCGTCAGTAATTGTGCCAACACCCGCAAAGGTTGCTGAATTAGTACAACCATCTTCTTCTTCTTCTTTTTCTTCTTCTTCATTCTATCTTCTTTTATTCGTATGGTCCCTATACCATTCATCCGATTGCGATGAAACCTTCGTCAGTTGTTGTGGTAACACCCGCAATGGTTTTTGAATTAGTACAACTATCTTCTTCTTCTTCTTCTTCTTCTATTCGTATGCGTTTCTATTTCATTCATCCGATTGCAATAAAATTTTCGTCAGTAATTGTGCCAACACCCGCGAAGGTTTCTGAATTAGTACAATCATCTTTTTCTTCTTCTATTTGTATGCGTTCTTATGCCATTCATCCGATTGTGATGCAATTTTGACCAGTTGTTGTGCGCACGCCCGCGAAGGTTTTTGAATTAGTACAACCATCTTCTTCTTCTTCTATTCGTATGCGTTCCTATACCATTAATCCGAATGCAATGAAACTTTGGTGAGTTGTCATGCGCGTGCCCACGAAGATTTCTGATTTAGAAAATCATCTTCTTCTACTATTCGTATGCGTTCCTATACAATTCATCCGATTGCGATGAAACTTTTGTCAGTTGTTGTGCGCACACCTGCAAAGGTTTCTAAATTATTATTATATAAAATACAAAGTTTGTTGTTTGTTTGTTCCATCCAATTTTGATTTTTTTTTTACTACATATTAATAACATTAATAACGTTTTCATATTTTGGATTCGATTTTAATTTAGTGTTCTTATGTTAGACCTTTACTCCTATTAGAATTATTTTCATATTGCCATATTGTATTACAAAGATGTTTTAATATTAAAAAATAATTACCTATTATTATTTTTCAAATATCTAAGATAAATATAACCACGAAGTGACCCTGTGCGAAGCCGGGAACTTCAGCTAGTAATTAATAAATTGTTTATATCTGACTGATAGTTACATTTTTTGACACAATATGTACATGGTTACAGGAATGTATATTATAAGGTTATATATTTTTGGGTTTATAATGACACATCATAATACATTAAATTTTATTATAATTGTAAATTTAAATTTAGAATTTTACAGTTTTATATCATGAAAAATTTTAGAAAGACCGCGCACCGTAATTTTATAATCACTAATTTGATCCATGAAAACTCAAAAAAGATTATTATTTAAATACTCGTACCTACTATCACTTCCCTCCATTTTGGTATGTGAAATTTTCTCAACTGTCACTTTGTGTTTTGTTTTCTTTTTTATCGTCTGTATTTGGGATGAAGGTGGATCAGAAACGGCGAGGTTTATTTACGTTTGTTATACTATATGGTTACATTTTTTATATAATTTTATTCTACGGAGGGCAAAATGTACGCGTTCGCGATTTTGCTGCTTGTCGCGATCTGCGCGCCATCTTGTGATTTTTTTCCAATGAAACCGTCGTCGAAAACAAAGCGACGTTGTAAATCTCCAACGGTTAACAAAATTTACGGCATTGCCGGCTGGGCTCTTTTATTATTATTTATTTTCGTAATCAGCGCTTTATTATTTGTTGGCTTTGATACCGATTCGGGCGTCTCCAGATACATAAAGACATCCCCAAATGGGGACCATACGGGGGTGTCACACTACTTAGTTTTAGAATAAATACGTAAACTATAAATATTAATACTTTGGCAAAAATAAATCAAGTACGACTACCAACTTATTTATTTCTCCGAAATAATAAATTTCAATTATTGAAATATCTAGATTAATATCTAGTTTTGAAATGCTGCAATAAAAAAATATTTTTAGAGCGTTATTACTTTGTCACATTATATTATTATTATGTCACGTAGATATTTAATAAATCAAATACATCAACCATGTAATTTGTACAATAAGTAGATTACTAAGTAGATTGGTGGCGCTTTTTGCAAGTGGACTGTAATATTAAGGATGATGTGGATTCCGGATCTAGGGGTAGAGGCGATTTAACAGAATGCTAGACACTGACCTTTATGATGATTTATGGTGGCTCCGTGGTCTGGTTGGACTATCACTCGCATGGTATTGTTTGTTTGGGTTACCCGGTGCGCGGCGATTGACGGTAAATTATTGATGGATGCTAGTATGATATGGGGTTGATGAATGATTATGATTGGTGATATGAATGATGAGAGTCGGTATCACGGCTTGCCAGGTATTCAAAAGTTTCGCTTGTACGATGGTCACACTATATCAAGCTGACCTGGCCGTGGCCGACGAACAACTTTTGAATCAGTCTGTATAACGCAATACGACAGACAACACGAACTCGTTTATTTGCTTGCGCTGACTACGCGCAACGCCTGTCTTGAAGTCACTTTTGAATCACGCTGTAGATAGGAAACGACAGTAAGGTTTAACAACTTGACCACGTTCGCTTGCTGCTTATTATACCGGCGCTCCATTGGCACGCAAGTCAGACGATTTACAGTCTTCGGACTTTTTTTTCGCGTGGAGCACCCCAGATCTGCGGACTTTTTAATCTGCAGACCAGGCTCGTAGGATTTCAAACATGTTTGATATTTTACTCTCCGAGTTGCCAGACTTCGTCCGTCGATCACTACGTAAATTCGATTTGACATTAATACGCAATCATTCAAATCGAAAAAAATCTGTAATTGTTTTAAACATTTTTATTGATTAATTTGTTAATTTACACATTAGAAAATGAGAGATTATCAATTATTATTTTATTTGTATTTATGAAATTTATAAAAGATAACGTAAAACTCATGTCGTTTTCATAACCATATTATTTTATGCATGATTATATATAAATAATACAAAATTAGACATACAAGAATAATACAAAGCAAACAAGGGTTTGCGATGTAATAGAGTTTATTAAAAGCCTTAAATGGAGATGGGCTGGACACATAGCTCGAAGAAGAGACAATCGTTGGTCAAATCTAGTCATCCAGTGGTATATCCAGTGGTAGACCTAGAGGCCGCTGGATCGATGAAATGATAAAGTTCTGCGGAAGTACGTGGCAACGCAATGCACAGGACCGAGAGAAGTGGAAGCAACTTGAAGAGGCCTTCATCCAGCAGTGGATAGATTCAGGCTGATGATGATGATGAATACAAAATTGTAGAATTATCGAAAGACATTACGATAATCCAAACTTTTGACAGCTCGACTTTTCGTTCGTTGATCAGTAGCAGAGCATAGACAAATCGGACGATTTATTGTCCTAGGACTTTTGGCTCTCCAATGGAGCGCCGGCATTACTTGAGCTAACTGACTGTTATTTGCATCACGGTCTCTCATGACCCGTGAATGCCGGTCACTTAGTCTTGTGACAATAATACTGGGATTTGAGGGAGGGGGAAGTAAAGATCACGGCCACCGCAAGTTGGCACAACCATAGTTTTTAATAAAGATAATTTTATAAAAATATTCACAAAAAAATCGCATTATCCTCTTTTTATCACTTTCTTATCTTATCTGATTAAGTAGGTCTGTACCTAAAATGTCCTTAAGGAATGGATGAAAATCAAGTCTGCCATGGATGCTAGGTTTGAAATGGTAAAATAAATTACAATATAATATTAACTTCGAACTTGTAATACTTCTATCTAATCCAAAATCTTTCAAATCTGATTTTGAAAAGAAAATTTTCGATTTGTACCTCGGAAGATCTAAAAAAGCTTTCGAATCAGACTTTGAAAGAAAAATTTTAATGATTGGCAGCTCGGAAAAGATTTTTAAAAAAGTCTCAAATCTAACTGTGAAAGAAGATTAAACGATAATTGACAGCTGATCTGAATAAAAAACTCATTATTCAGTAAAACAAAAAATTCATTAATATACCTACCTGAAAGTATAAATTTTTGCGAAAATTCTATAATTTTTACTAATTTTTCCCACATGCCATGATATAAAAAATTAAAACATCATTGTGAACTACATTAAAATAATCTCCCAAATTTAAAGGGAAGACGTATAATATATGTCATTATGACGCTTTCCATTTTATTATTACAACGTTTTTCTTAGGTCGTATTCTTATTTGTCCGGTACAAATCTTGCAATCGATTTTTAACTAACTTTCCGACTAGCTAGACATTTGAAACATTTAGAATATATCAGAACACGATGCCAATGCATTTTTTTAATACTTTTGGCCATCTTTAAGTAGAATTGAATTCATTTTTAGGTAATTCTGTTTTGAAAGTTATTTCGATACCATTATTGGTTGCTATGGAGTCCCAGCAACTAAATTATTAAATAATATATACGTGCGTTACTATAGAAAGCAATATGAAATGATATTTCATTATTCAGTATTTCTATCAAGTACAATTTTTTTGGATCGCTTAAGCTAGTTAAATCAAGTTTACATGATTAAACAGAAATTTAAAAAACGTTGTATATAAAAAGTTCTTTTTATGTTGTAATTATTTACCTATAAGTAGCAATATTGTCAGATTCATTAAATCTTTGTCTCTGTTGTGTTGCCATATTCTGCGCCATTAAATAAATTGAATCACAAATTCTTACCTATTATAAATATTGTATTTTGAATAATAAGTATGTACAAAGTATGTAATTATTTCGAACGATTTTACATTTGACACGGAATTTTAGAAAATTTTACAATAATACAAATACTTTTATTATTCAATTTGTTGGTGCTATTTCCATCACATAAATAAAAACCAAGTTAATATAGCTATCATAGTTTTATTATCCATTTTACACCGAGTCCTCATAAAAATTTTGTTGATAGGTACATGATGCCTTCTGGTGAAATATTAGGTTTCAAAATGCTTGAGTTCCGGGATTTTTAAGTTGCTTTTAATCAAAGATTTTGTATAAAATATAGATAAAGCTATTCTCATGTTCTACTAGCTAGTACCCGGCATGCGTTGCAATGCCACTCAAAGAAAGAAAGTGTTTGTGTTTTAATTCTGTTTATTGAAGTGCTTTTGGATACACAATATTTTTTGTTTTTCCGTCTGGTGCATACACAAATAAATCATAAGGTTTTCCATAGCAGGCCACATACAGCTGTCCATGTGAGAAGCATGGATTTTCTAAATTTGGTATAGGAGCGCATACGAATAGAAGAAGCTGAAGATGGTTGTACTAATTCAGAAACCTTCGCGGGCGTGCGCACAACAACTCACCAAAGTTTCATTGCAATCGGATGAATGGTATAGGAACCATATGAATAAAAAAAAGACAGAATAAAGAAGAAGAAGAAGGCTCTCGTGGTGCAGTGCATAAGGCGCTAGCCTTCCATCCCGGAGTTCTGGTTTCGATTCCCGGTGAGGTCAAAATATATTTACATGATCTAATATGTAAATTCCTCAAGCCAGGGAATTTTACCACTATTATTGGGCTTCACGGCCTGTTGTGGTGTTTAATAAAGAAACAAAAATAATAATAAAAAAATAATAAGAAAATAAAAAAATAATAATAAATATGGTTGTACTAATTCAGAAACCTTTGCGGGCGTGCGCACAACAACTGATGAAAGTTTCATCGCAAAAGGATGAATGGTATAGGAACCATACGAATAAAAGAAGATAGAATGAAGAAGAAGAATATGGTTTTCTAATTCAGAAAACTGCGCGGGTGTGCACACAACAACTCACCAGAGTGATGAATGATAAAGGAATGCATACGGGACAGACAGACAGACAAACAAACAAACATTTTTTTTTATATATAGATAAACATCTAAGAAAAACAATATTATTGGTTGCTAAGGGGGTCTTAGTAACAAATGTTTTATACGAATGCGTGACTATGGAAATCAAAATGACATTTCAGTTTCTCTTTGAAAATTAGTGGCACGCCCAAACTAAGATTTACAAAATGAGAATTTATTAATACTTTTTATAAAATATAAAACAATATAATTTAATTTTACACACATATAAAGTTTAGCATAATATTATTGACTCTTTTGTTTAACATGAATATACAAATGTAAGAAAGTTTAAAAAATACGAATGCATAATAAGATTTTTCAGATACCTGCTGACATATTTGCTCTAGAACAATGTTTATCTACCTATTTACGTAAGTAAAAAAAACAGGATAGTAGCACGGTGCTATTAATAATACTTTTTTTCGGATGTAAACACTTCCATAAAGATTGATTTTAGTTACCCATGGTTTGACTTTTGACATGTTCTGGACGTAAATATAATATAATAGGAATAAAACTCCAAGGTGCCGAAATGTGAAATTCAGTTCAATGAACGCAATATTATTTATGAAAAATATTATGCAAACATTTAATTTCCATCAAGCCATTGGAATGTTATTTATTTTGTTGTTTGTTTGTTGTTATTATTTATGTTGTTATTTCCGAAAATGAATTAATTATAACTAATTCTGTTTTAAATACGTTTTATTTGCATACAAATTATATCTAATAAGTATGTTATTGCTTTATTCTTTATTCTTTAATCTTTAGATTAATTCCTTATAAACAGTATCTTTTCTGTAGAAATATACTTTCACAAAGGTGTACTTATTTCCAGTCTCGGTTTTCCAGAAAGGAATAATATTTCAACCATTCAACCTTAAAGAGTATTAAAAACTTTATCTAGGCTTGTAGAACGTTAGAAAACATGCAATTTTGTTTGTATGAGTGCAACCTTGTTTGTAAAAACTGCGAGATTGGTTTGTTGCCTTATTTCATACATGGACTGGCTGTTCTTTTTTTTCCTTCAATTTCATACATTTAGATTGTATCTCTATAAAAGAAGGTTTTTGCTTTTAATAGTATTTTTTATCATAAATAGCGAATGTTCACTAAAGACATTTTCTTTAAAGATTATACGTCAATTTTATTATTATTTTGATTCAAAATGAAATACTATATATTAATTGCATGAGATATTTTAAAGACCATTATTATAAATACATATTGTATTTATTTAAAATTTATTTCTTCCTACAATGAAATAAGGATTACTCTTACAGATTTTCAGAAAGAGGTACCCGTCTTTCTATTATATTGTATGGAAATGTGTATTCTACTTAAGTTGTATCAATTTATTGTAATACAAATTCTTATAATTTCATCATATTTATGACAAACAACATCGTCTTTGATATTTCAAGGCTCAGTAAAGTTGATCTATCTTTCTTTTATAATAAAATTTATAACACATCATTAGATACTTAGATACTTACATTATAAATAAAATTTTATATATTACAATATTATTACTTCAAAACTGTAGCTTGAAATTTATTTAAAAGCGAAATCTGATAACAGAGTTTTAAATCAGGCAAATTATAATATTATTAGAGGTAGGTGTATTTTTATTTTCTCTGGATCACAGGATTTTTTTCGTAATTTCAAAATTATTCACCAATCAGAACATATAAATTAACTCGAGACTTTTTTCTGTAGTTTTTTTTATTTTTTATTAGCAAAAAATATCGTAGTAATATCGTATTTACTTACATAAATATTTGAAAGAAGATCCGAACAAAATTTTCATTCGTTTCTTCCAATCTCAAGATACTAAAATAGAAATATATCTTCATTATTGGTAGTTAAGGAAAAAATTCTCTTTAAAACTGTGGATCGACATACAAATCAACTGAATTAATAATTAAATTGATGAATTATTGAAAATATTTATAATACCTTCTCTTTGTCGCTTTGGAAAGTTTAGTAGTAGAAATACGGTTTTAAATTTAAATCAATTATTAAAATCAACAAATCCAAACCAATGTAAGTACTAGTTCCATTTACATTTCAATTAAATATGTATGAAAAGGGTCAGATGGGTTTCATTACAAAAGCAATATTAAACAACAGACGTATTTTAAAATGACTTTGATTTAAATTCTAAGAGTAATTCATTCTATTTATATACAGTAAATGTAATAATATAAGCTTTGAATTTTATTGTAATAGATCTAAATAATTAGAGATGTTACAACTCGGAAAAGTAATTCCGATGAGTATATTCTGGGAAAATTACAACTGGAATGTTGAAATCACCATTTTTAATAGATCATTTTCCCATATCCGTTACACCGATGATACTGTATTGATATCCATGTCCCAATAAAAATGGTCCAGCTCATCCATCGAAGACAAAACTAATATTTAACGCTGAGTCAGAGAACTCAGCAATAATGGGAACTGAAGTAACTAACGGGTAAGGAGAAGCAAGCAACCGATCTCGAGTAAGGAAGAACACGGGATAAATTTAAACACGTGTCAGGAATACGTCATACGTCGAATTCTGACAACTGCTCTTGGTTTATGCATTGACGCTCATTTAATATTGGTGTATTACACACACTATTGCAAGTCTATAATGCGTGGTTCATTTTCGTAGGACACTCACACATTCAAAATCCTGAGTCAAAAATTACTGTATTGGTATGTTAGCCTATCGGAATTCTATTTATTATCTGTTCTGATCGTTCTGTATTATAAATAAAAATTACATAAATATTTTTCACCCGTGAAGGTGAGTGTGACAAAAATGGTATATGTTTTGAATTTAAATTTAATATTTTCTTTTTCAGTTTCAGGCTGCATTGTTGCAGAGATGGAGCCTTCCGGCGTTTATGTGCGCATTCTGTCCCTTTGTGCAAGTCCTCAGCGTCACTGTCAGTGTTTTTACTCTCACCGCAATCGCCGTCGACCGACACAAAGCCATTCTGGATCCACTAAGGTATAAATGTTATACATATTTATTAATATACATTATGAACAGCTACTTCCGTTTGACGGTTTATGTGAAAATATTATGTTCGGAAGAATAATGTAAGTGATGGGTACGAGAAGCATTCAAAGGCACTGCACCATAAAAGAATATACATAATATACATAATAATTATAGCTATACTTATATACATTATGTATATTGTAATTGGTGTGTAAGAAGTTGGGAGCTATTTTCACACAAACTGTACTTACAATAATGTATATTATGTACTATTATAATACACAATAAATATTTAAATGAAAATTTAAACACAAAATAAAACTTCCAACGGTAATATGGAAAAGACTAAAATCAATAAATGAAGAGCCTTTCGAAGTGACGTTCCGATATTTAATCTGTTTACCATCACTGTCAAAATTAAAACCGACGACAACGCCTCTAGCGTCGAAATATATGAAGCTCCAAAGTCTCCGCCATTTTTAGACGCGGTTGTCAAAATCTAATTAGAAATAAAATTTCTCATATATTTTAATCACTTTCTCATACAATGACTTCGGAACTGCGTCGTTCAAAAATTACCCGTCTAGGGTGTATGCAAATTTTATAAGGAATTGCAATCGCTAATACTTGGCGGCTCTCGTGGTGCAGTACGCAAGATGCTGGCCTTCCATCCGTTAGATACGGGTTTGATCCTGGTAAGGACACAATATGTTAATGTGATTTTCTCAAAGCCTGGGTGTTTATGACTGTTCAACCAACTAGCAAACACCTTGTAATAAAAAGCAAGGGAATAAAAAAATCGCTACATAATACTTTTTTAATAACTTTTTTCTATTCACTTTCAAATTAAACAAATAGTTTTGCTGCGAAATCTCTAAAATAAAGCGGCAAAGGGCATAGAATAGTATTGCACTGCTGTTTTTGATATTCGTTTTCTATTAACTCCTCCCAGCTTGCAAACAAAAATATTGATAATGCTGTAAATGTTCTAAAAAATCTTATTTGTATAGCCGATAACTAAGATAAACTTTCAATATTCTAATTAACAAGTATTCTATAAATGTTTATTTAAACCCTTTTTAAAAAAATATTTAAATGAAACTCTCTCAGCGTAAATTGGGAATACTTACCTATTTTATTTTTACATAGACATACAATTATTTTCACCAGAGTTTAAAAAAACCTTGTTTTTTTTACAGTATTCTGAAATGTAAAAATACAAATTTAAGTATTACGACAAAGGTAAAATTGTACCTGGTACTAATTATAATTGATCATCATCATCATCAGGGGCGCAATAACCCGGTGTGGGTCTTGGCCTCCTCCAACAGCTTCCTCCACCTGTCCCTATCCAGTGTGGCCACTTTCCAATTCGGTACCCCCAGAATACGGCAGTCACTGGCAGCTCCATCCAACCAGCAAATCTTTGACCTGCCTCTTCTTCTACGCCCTATTGGATTGCTGGACATCACTCTCTTTGCCGGTTTATTGTCATTCATACGGTGCACATGACCTATCCATCACAGTCTCCCAATCTTAATTGATTGAACTGCGTTGCAATCTTCGTACAGTCCGTAGAGCTCAGCATTATCTTATCTTCTACGTGACATTAAATGAAGGGTACATGGGCAAAACAAGAAATATCCCAAAAGCATAAGTTGTCATAATTAACAATTTAATTTTTGAACACATTAAAGATTTCTAGTTTGTGAATAGGAGGAAAAGAACTCCTTTTTTGACTTTCGTGCAATACTTGTATTGCAGTTTTCATCGAAGTATATTGGACATTTTAATGCAGAAAAATTAAAAACTCAACACACTTTGAAAATACACAATACAAAATACCAACAACCGGTAAAAACATAAGATAAAAGTTGACGTTTGACATTTCTTGTTACAGTTCCTTACAAGTCATGGGACCTTCCTACTTTTTTCGGAGGACTATGATTTGTTTTACCCTTTTTTTATCACTGTAGAAAAAAATACACATGGAAATATAAGTGTTACTATACTTACGTCATGTTTCAATTGTGTGACATTTCTTGTTTGACTGTCAAAGTCCTTCAAATACAGTATAACTGCGAGAAAAAAATGGATTTTGAAAAAAAATCTGTCAAATTTTTGAAGAGAAACCTTTTTATCAGTGGTACATCAATTTCCTCAGTATTGAATCAGGTTGATGTGTAATAAAAAAAACCGTCACAGCCGATTTGAAAACCGAAAAACACAATACAAAAATTATACCATCAAAGCAGGGCAATAGTGTTTGTAAATAATGTAAACAACGACTTGATCAATTGTTTTGATTTTGAATCAGCCGGCCTATCACTTAATTGCTCGACGCTCACCTGGCTATAGAAATTTCATCAATAACAATACTAAATTGGTTGACAAGCTAAGTTTCTCATGCTTATTATATTCATCGTTGACTCATCGTCGACTGAAAGTCACAACTTCCGTATACTGTCACGCATGTTTTAAATGTGAAGTTTTTTATTCGTTCATTGAACAAATTTCCAATAAAAAAATCATAAAAATGTCACTTTTTATCAAAATTTATGAAGAGTAGTTGGCGACCCCCTAGAAATCATCCAACCTACCTATAGTTAAGAAACCCGTGATATAAAGTCATTGATAATAGTATGTAATTTACACAAAATTAAAATAAAAAACGATTGATTTTCTTTTTAAATGTATCAAAACCAACACGTGTTACTATCTTATATAAGTGTACTGGTATGGGTTAAAAATATTAATTAAAATATTGTCCATTTATTATCCACTTCACTTTGAAGTCCAACCAGAGAGTGGCTTGAGTAAAAGTATATTATTCTATCAGTGCGTGATTTGAAGCTCAGTATACGGTTGTTCTGAGAAAACAGATGTTTGCGACGGATATTGGGTGTGCGGTGGTGGTATGATTTTAGGAGTAACGAGAAGACAAAAGAACACACCAAGCAGCCTCTCATTACGCTGCTAGTGAAGACCTGGCTCGGCCACGTGCTGCGGATGCCAGAAAAGAACCTCAACCTGGCTTGCCTCTTCTTCAAGCCGACGGGATTCCGGCTTCCTGGAAGACCGCTAATCACTATATATAGAGTGTATACGGCGGAGCTACGCGATGCTGGCTTGATCTGGAACGAAGCAAGAAAACTGACGAGAGACAAAGACTCTTGGAGGCGCCTTGTGGTGTCCATATGCTCCGACTAAGAGGCGGATTATGGCTGAAGAAGAAGTGCGCGATTTTTATATGTCTGGACTTTCAGAAATTTGCAATGATGAAACAAACCAAAATTCATTAAACAAGATTGAAACTGAAAAAGTAAAACAATTAATTCTATTTCCAGCCAGAGTCGAAGGTTAAATGATAAGGTTGACTGACAGTTATGTAGTTTGGAGTGTACATAACAGTACCTATGTGTATGTATGCATGATGATAAACCGCAAAGACGAAATAAAAATTCGGGATTTACATAAAAATGTAATGCAATGTGCCTAATAAAATAAATACTTTTAGTTGAGGAAGCAAAACAAATGTCGATAAGTTATGAAGTCGCTTTTTGTCTCTTGTTCGTTTCACTTATATGGCCGACCCCGGCACGCTGGATCCCCAGGCTAGATCCTCCTGTCTCCAAAAATATCATTTCGTGTTGACTCGATAGTCAATAATGTCACTGGTTCAATTATAGCGAAATCAGTAGCAGAACGATCGTAAGAGTGTCATGTAAGAAATTATATCATTTATGCATGAACTCATAAAATAGGTAGTTTTGACTTAAAACGTTTTTCCATGTCTTTCCTCTAACCATCAAACATCACAATCATTTACGAGCGAAAACTAAGTCAGTCGTTAGGTTTTATGAGTTTATACACCTAAGTGAATTACTAAATTTTGTTTTAAAGAGAATGAATGGAAAATAACACATTTATTTTATACTCGAGCTTTCAGAATGTTGACCTCCAAATTGTAAAAGCACCTACCCTTATTAATCCCCAATGCCACTATCCTTTCAGCATACCTATTAAAATATGTTTGCAAAAGTTAAACAACATGGGTGCACTTAAACAAGCGTCAGTGCATGTTGTAGAGTTTCATATAACCAAAAATGGCATCTAACATGAATGCCTTATATGTGTGAAAACATAATAAACAGCTTTATTCTTTTTTTTAATGACCAGCAAAATAATAATTATTTACGATTGATTTTTTCAATAGATATTTAATACAAGAGCACTGGGCAAAATGGTATCCATCACTGCTGGCGATATATATTGTAATTCCAGGAGATGTTTTTTTACCGTTTATTTGTTTACTATAATATTGTACTTGCTACATCATTTAGTGATTGATAAACCTCATATGACATACCTATTTTAATTGATTGTATACTTATTTTATATTATAATATTAGACAAGTTCTTCTGACTGTACAAGCGATATGAAAATGTATGAATGTATAAATATTGTATACATAGCTACTTGTGCATGCATGCTTACGCAGGAACGTGTGTAGCAGACACTGTCTCGTGTAAGCTTGAATCAGCCGTGTTTCTTTAGGCTGGCCGCGCACTAGACAGCCTGGCTGCGGCAGCCACAATAAGGGCCAGCCAATTCTTGCAGCCAGCACCCAATATCACCAGTTCGCACTGATCGCTGCCTCGAGATGGCCGTAGAAGATGCAGTTATTATTTACATCATGAACCAAAGGGAATAATATAAACCTTGTTGGATTCACCCCCTACTTCTCGAGCGCCACTCAAAAGGTGTATTTGAAAGTTACATTAATACCTCTTAAAAAAACACCCGGAATCTTTTAAACTATGCAAAAATGTCAGTGCATTCATTTAACGAGCTGTTGGTTACTGTTCGAGAATTACTCATGGGAACTGATACTCGAATACGAGCTTGTATAACTCTCGAAGAAAAAATATTTGTTATATTGAGGTATATGGTGTGTGTACATAAAACAACATTTCAAAATGTTGAATTTTTTATCATTTTACAAATTGTATATATGCCAGAGTGCTTTTCGATATTCCACTTCTCAAACTCTCTGTATTAAAAAACATCATACAATTTATACTGGATTACGAAAAACGCCTGGCTGCCGCGATAAGTGCGTGAAGATTGAGGCAGCCACATACATTTTACGCTGCCGTATTTAGCTGCGCGTTGCCGCGGCTGCCTGCGCAATCGAAATTTTTTTGACTGGCTCCCGTAACCGACAATATTTGGCAGTCTAGTGCGTTTTCTTCAGTACATGTTGATACAAAGTTGCGGGACCCTGGCTGTCTAGTGCGCGGCCAGCCTAAAATTCATTTTCCGGTACGATGAAAATACACTAGTATTTTTGTTACACCCTCATTTCGCTCGGAAGACTACTAAGTTTCACTGACGTTGTAAAATTGTGTTATAAATTTTATTGATACTTGCTGAGGGAATACATAGCTTTTGCAGAGCTATTTGTTTATTATATATATTATTATTATAGTACAAATTAGAATATAAAATATGACGCACTGCCACTGAAGTAGTTATTATAACGTTGGTTAAATAAATATACGGAACCCGGTATATCTTATAGAATAGAATACACCAATCTAAGAGGATTGAAAGGTTGATGGAAACGTCATAAATATCCTCATGAAAATCGTTGAAACAGTTGAAAATAGAGCGTCCGTCGTATTTTGAAATGCTGACACTAGAAAGTTGCATTCCAAAAAGAGTCTCTTCTCTTAAGAGGGGACATGCTCGTCGCAGGTCAAAATTGAGTTTTTTTTGTATTTTCAAACCATGATCCTGGACATTCCTTAAACGTTGTAGATAATCTATTTATATAATTTTGAAGCCTTATTATCCTTTATATTTATTTTAAATATTTGATGACTGGCATAAAGTATTTTTATTACATAAAATAGTATTCTTTTAAACCTCTCGCTCTAATGTTTTAGAATATAGTCATATTTCGGTACATGAATGTGCAGTGGTGTTAAGATTTTTTTACATTTATTAATTATTAAACGCATTTATAAAACCATTAGTATAATTAATGACGAGATAATTTTAGTAAAATATTTACGATAAAAATTATATTGATAATCTCTGTGATCCCAAATTTTACAAGAATTAGGCATTTTATTATTCAAAAATTGGCAAGATTAATTGAAGATAATTCTAAAGATACTTATTATTAGCTATGTTTTTGATTATTCAAGTGTGATAAATATTTTACGAATAATGATTGCTTTATAATAATTATTGACCTAAGAATATGGTAGTGTTTTTTTGAAATACGCCATTTCTTTTGTCATCCTCCAGTGGTTAAGCTACAATATACGGCCGTAGCCATAAATTGACAAACTATAATTAAAGTAGGGAGTAAAATTATATTAACGTGCGTGTTTAAACATGTACCGTTTAAAAGAATTAAAAAAAATTTAGGTTAGGTACATGTTCAAACACGCGCGTTAACATGTTCTTACTCCCTACTTCAATTATAGTTTGTCAATTTATGGCTACGGCCGTATGTTGTAGCTTAACCACTGGGGAATGCCAAAAGAAATGGCGTATTTCAAAAAAACACTACCTTATTCTTAGGTCAATAATTATTATAAAGCAATCAATATTCGTAGGATGTTTATCACACTTGAATTTTCAAAGACATAACTTATAATTAGTATCTGTAGAATTATCTTCAAATGTGTTAATCTTGCCGATCTTTTGAATAATAAAATGCCTAATTCTTGTAAAATTTGGGATCACAGAGATTATCAATATATTTTTTTATCGTAAATATTTTACTAAAATTATCTCGTCATTAATTATACTAATGGTTTTATAAATGCGTTTAAAAATTAACAAATGTAAAAAATCTTAACACCACTGCAAATTCATGTACCGAAATATGACTATATTCTAAAACATCAGAGCGAGAGGTTTAAAAGAATACTATTTTATGTAATAAAAATACTTTATGCAGTCATCAAATACTTAAAATAAATATAAAGGATAATAAGGCTTCAAAATTATATAAATAGGTTATGTACAACGTTTAAGGAATGTCCAGGATCATGGTTTGAAAATACAAAAAAAACTCAATTTTGACCTACGACGAGCATGTCCCCCCTTAAGGGCCCACATGCTCAGCGTAGGTCAAAATGAACCCTTTATGGTATTTTCAGAGCATAACCCTGAATATTCCTTAAACGTTGTAGATAATCTATTAACATCATTTTAAAGCCTTATTATCCTTTATATTTATTTTAAACATTTGATGACTGCATAAAGTATTTTTATTACATAAAATAGTATTCTTTTAAACCTCTCGCTCTAATGTTTTAGAATAAAGTCATATTTCAGTACATCCATCTGCAGTGGTGTTAAGATTTTTTAGATTTATTAATTTTTAAACGCATTTACAAAACCATTAGTAAAATTAATGCTAACATTATATAGTGACATATTTGCGACAACAAAAAAATATTTTATAATCTTTGTGATCCCAAATTTGACAAGAATTGGGCATTTTATTATTGAAAAAATGAGCACGATTAACACATTTTAAGATAATTCTAAAGATACTGATTAAAAGCCATGTCTTTGACCATTAAAATGTGATTCCATGACAAATGTGTGACCATTCTACGAATAATGAATGCTTTATAATAATTATTGACCTAAGAATAGGGTAGTATTTTTTTGAAATACGCCATTTCTATTAGCAGGAACCCAGTGGTTAAGCTACAACATACGGCCGTAGCTATAAATTGATAAACGATAAATGAAGTAGGGAGTAAGATTATGTTAACGTGCGTGTTTGAACATGTACCATTTTTTTTAAATATTTTTTTTTCGGTTAGGTTATTCTTCTTCTCTAACCAGTTATCTTCTCTAATCAGTCCAAACTCTTGAGTAAATCTTGGCTGCTCAAGAGTGTAAGTTTTATATGGTAGCATTTTTTTAATATATGAAATTGTAAGAAACTTTAATGATGTGTCGATTTAATTACAGGAAATATTTTGCAATGTAAAGCAGTGTGCGTAGAACAAAATACAATATTTTAATGAAAAGAAAAAATCTACCTAACATAACCGCTGATATGATATTAATCATTTTAAAATTCGTATTCATAATAAAAGTTTGATTCGGGCCTAAATCCAACTTAATTTAATACATGAAAAATTGATAGTTTAAAGTGCTTAACAATAATTATAAATAACAATAAATTTTGTAATTCATTAAATAAATTAAATTGAAGGTATTTAATCGTTCCTAAGTGCTTTGGAACAACTTTTCGCTTGAAAAAATCTCGAAGAAAACGGATTTAAAGTATTTTTTTATTTAATTTATCTCCTCTTTTTCCAATTCATTTCACTATAAAGTTTTTATAACCTTTTTAAAGTCGAATCATTCCCGACGCTTATAATCCTTTTATCTGAATATTGAATTATCAGCGTTTTGAATATGGTTGAGTTTGGTTTAGATAGAGAGATATATTAACTGATAGGCGCCTTTTTTATGCGTAGGTTCATTTCTTTGCAATTAAACCAGCTTTGTTATGTATGTATTCGTATTTATTTATTAAATATAACACATTACAAGTTTCCTTTTTGTGTGGTCCTAAAGACTGAATACATATAGTAATTAATTTACTTACAACGACAGTTGGTTAATACCCCCAAGCATACAAGCCTATAATAACTCGGAGTTACTAATTGCTTTGCTAAATTATTCGGTTCAGATACGTGGACATAAACTATCAGTAATTTCTAGTTAAAGATGTTTAAGCATAGAATATCTTAAAAGGTCATCGGTCCCATATATCGTCTCTGTTCTGGCAGAACACACTAACTGGAGAATACTAGTTTTGAGTAATTTGACTTTGAAGTTGTTAAAAAGTTTGAAATAATGGTCTATCATGTGAGTTTATTAAGTAATCGTAAAAAGGATGACTTTAAAATAAAGACTGTTTATTTATTAAGAAGGTTTCCAGACGGTAATGTTTGAAATAAGAAACATTTTGGTACTAACTCAATATGTCATTTCTTCAAATTATTCTCTTCTGCCAGAACAGACGATATAAGGATGGGTACTGACGTTAATACAATCATGGAACCTATAAACTTTCTGATATGTCTGATGTCAGATTTATCAAAACCGAACGCTTGTGATTAGCCGGCCACGTGACATGTGACATAGGTATTATTATTAATTTTATCTCGGTGCAAATCTGGTAAACGTACGAATCAAAATTTAAATCTGTAATTCGAATTAGCCTTAGAAACATTTTCAGATTCAATTTCATGTAGTAGTGGTTACTTACTATTTCAATCTGGTTAATAGTTTAGCTATTTTTTAAATTACAGTATTTTTTTCATCTGAATACTATGATTTTTTGTACATAATAATATATAACTGCTATTAATTGTATAATCAACGATATATTATTACAGATAGCTATGTTGTAAGAAATAATTTAAAAAATCTTCTGGTTGGTATGTAGGGTTCAATACCCTACCATCCACATGACTCGGCAGGAAACCATTAATTTATAATCACAATGTACCTTGCAACATAACAATGTTGAAATAGTAGAACAAGCGATTTATGTGAATCAATCAATTTTTAACAGAAAGCTAATTTAGCAAAATAAAATTAAAGTAATCAATTATTTATAATTTACAAAACATCATAATATGCACAAAATTGTTTATATGAAAATCAATCGTGCCTAATAATTAAAAAGTGCTTAATTGTCTAAAATTAAAATCAATTATTTCTAATTTACAAACTAGCTATGCATTGCACAACAAAGCATGATTATCAAAATATTCAAGTAGCGATAACAGCATTTTCTATTGTATCGAATCACTATAAAAACACTCAGTACATGAAAACAATATAGTCAGTCAGTTATTAAAGATTTAACCGTAAGGTTATCGTTCACTCCGCCCGATCGACTTCGCAATTCACCAGAACTTATACACGTGATTTTATTCAGCTAAATTATAAATCTTTACCTGTAATAATTAAATTGATATTTATTTGGAAGGAGATAATAAAACCAGGGTTCATTTCATTCACGCATCACTCTTCTTATTATTGGAGTCAAACAAACATACCCTCCTGTTCCCTATTCCATCTCACTTCCTCAGATATACATGACGTTTACTAAAAGCTTAGGGACTCACTGTACCAAGAAATGGACCGTTTATTTATACTTACTTCCTTATAATATTTATTTTTATAATGATTAAAAATATAGATTCCCGATTAAATTACGTTTTTAAGTAAAACTAAAAATACCACGATAATTTTGCAGTTAGGTTTATTGTAATTTATTTTTTGATGTTTCATTCAATAGCCAGGTTGGATTCCCAGGTTAAGTTAAAATTTCTCTAAAATAACGCACTTGCAACGATTCATTACAAGTGGATAGCAGCGATGGGAGGGTGAGGTGAGGTGCGGATAGAGAAGTAGGTATACGTATACATTCAACCGTCGTATATCTCGTTGATTTGAGAAAAAACAAATCGTATCAGTATATTTCTTCATTCTAATTCGTCCTTGTATATTAAATACTACCTATGTCAGGGATAACGAACCTATGGCATGCGTGCCACTAGTAGCACGCGAGATAATTTTGCATGGCACGCGAATGTTTTATGTTGAAGAGAAAAAATAGATATAATTTAAAAAATATTTTTTTTTTACAAAAAGTTTTACAAATATCTGCCTAAATATATATTATATTATATTACAAATGCGTATTTTCTTCTGTTTTTAATATTATGTTTACCAATAATATTTATGAATCGACGCGCAAACGGAAACAACGAAATTCGTGCATAAATGACAGATAGCATTGTCTAAAAATTAACGGGCAAATACTCTTCAAGAATAAGCACTATAATTAATTTAAATTGCATTGATGGGTCCTTAGGTTTTATGTATCACACATAATAATATTATAGCACTGACCTCACCAGGCGGCGGGGGAATCCGTGTCGCGAACCTCTGATTTTGATCGATTTACAATAATTTTACAATGCTTGAGACCATTGTAGTGAGAGGATGCCCCATCTGATCCGAGTAGTTTTGACGTCAATTTGTGCGTAAAGAATCAAACTAAGTAGTTATCATAGTAATACCCAAGAACACATTTACTTATAATTTTTGAACTTTTTTAATAGAATAACCATTTTTTCTGCTCAAACTACTCAAAAAACTGCTCGGCACGTCAGACAGTCAAAAAATAATATTTGGGAAATTTTGGCTCGTGTACGTAAAAAGGTTCGCGAATCCTGTCCTATGTGGTGATTTTGACGAAAATGAGTTATTGATACCATGTGATGCGCATTTTTCTCTCTACTGTATTGTATCACTGGTGGAAAGATCAAATAAAATCGATATTAAATTAATACTATATGAGAGCATCGACAATCATGCCCCGTAATTATTAATGCTATGTGAGCGTCCGAGGCAATAAGTAGTCAAATATTAATAATTAGATATTATAAATATTAAAGGATTAGGAAGTATTCAAATAATCCTATGTAAACACGGTGTTTAACACGCGCGGCTTAACCTGATCCGTGCCACGGACGAATTAACTCGCCAAAGCATGTATATTACGTCAGGCCACGGAAGAATACATTCGCGGGTTCTTGTAAACGTCATAACTTCTGAATAAACGTTCTGTGTATATTTTCTAAACAATATTTATCATTTTAGTGTGAAAATATTCACGATAAACTTGATAAACATGTTGTGTTGTTAAGTTTTCACAAATATTTATCATTTCGTCCCTATTTTATATTTTTTAAAGGATTTATTTTATTTCGAAAATAGCTGGCCTACAAGTGTCCACCTAGTAAAAATTGGCTGGCAGTGATAAGCTTAAGCACCGACCTATAACGTCGTGGGTCTCAGGTTTGAATTCTGGGTCTAGCAAGTACACATATTGTTTTTTCAATTTGTGTGTGAGTCAGAGTATGGTCCTAATAATAAGTTTGAGCAAGTGGCTAACATCCATGTCTCGTAAAAACAAAAATCTGGCGCCGCTGTTACAGGATGCAGGATATGATGAAAATGAAACATTTTTATTCAAATATTGATTTTTTTTAATATTTGAAATTACTTAATTATAGATGTAGCTATCATTTATGGTGTTAGTTATATACAGTCTGATATATTTTTAAAGAATTATTTGATTTATAAAATCTATTTTTATTTAAATTTGTCAAAATAATGATCAGTTCAGTAGGTATGAGGTGTTTGAGACAGAAAAAAAACATAAAATGATCATCCATCTTCTAAATATCTTTAAGAGTATTATATTTAGCTCCAGTTATAGTATATGTTTCTTTTATTATTTACTTATATCATGGAATATTATTTGATCTATGTCATTTTGTATAAAAAAGGCTAAAAAAACCAAAAAACTGTATTTGACATGTTTTTTTCATTTCACTGATACATAAAGTAAACCTAAAGTATAAATATATAATAGAAGACTTTAATACCTATAAATATTTAAAAGGTTTATTAGAATTAAATGAATAATAGACGAGTTATATTAATTTTAGTAATCAGTGTGCCTTTTTAAGTGATCCTGAAAAATTCACCTTGTCGCCAATGGGTTAAATAATAAATATATTATAAAAAATATTATTATCAAATTTTAATATAAATGATTAGGATTTACAAAAAATGTTAAAAATTATATAACGTTTACGACTATTTTTTTAAAACAGTTTTTTTCGATTACCTCAGAATATGACTCAGCCACGTAGGAGGTATTTACTTAATGTATACAGTGACGCTATATCGTATCTATTTTTTATTTTTATATTTCACAAGTAAAAGGTAGTGAACTATCCCCAATTAATAAAATCGTTATCGTATATTTCGACAACAGGTATATTATTACTCTCTAAACAAACTCACCAAACATTGATTTGTAAGTCAAATAATGTTACAGATACGGTACACAACTTCTTGACAATGACACCTAGTAAATTATTCACCTCTTTACGATATTCGAAAATTCAAGGTACGAGTATGTACCTACCAGTAAAATAATTTGTCGAGAGAATAATTATTAATCCTTGACAGATACGTTTTCCGCAATGGGAAAATTCATAAATTTTCTTTTCACAACTTATCTTTGGAACCAGAGCATGGAACAAATTATTTTAACGTCGTCTATATCTGCTCGGTAGCTCGTCAGTCTTCTTGGGTCTTTCCATGTCATGTTAGCATCCCGTAGCTCGGCCGTACATAGAATGTAAATCAGAGGGTTGGAAAGGACCCTTTTTGAGTTGCTTTGCTCCAGCTCCGCTCTGAGACCTAATACTTGCTCCAGCTTCATTCCAGTGTCTGCTGCGCTCCGGGCATTTTTAATAGGTTTGTATTATATGTATACATATGTTAAAAAAAATTAAAAAAATGTAGTTTTGAAATAAGATTCATTATTCGTCCTTTTTTATTATTAATCCTATTAAACAAAATTTTCGGCAGCAAATCGTCTTTATTATTTGCCTCTTGGGTCAAAAAAGTGAGGTTATTTATCACTCGAGAGTGTTGCCGTATTTCAAATAATTCCAGTGTTGTAAAGTGTCAAATATAATATTTTCATTGGATTTTAGGACGAAAATTTAATAATAAAAAAAACATCCAGAGCAGTGGAATACTACAAATTTTCGGTGCCCCGGCTCCGCTCCTGCTCCGTGTAAAACCCCGTTGCTCCACTTCTCCGTGCTCCACTGCTCCGAGTTTCACTCCAACGCTCTGATGTAAATGATATTTGATAAGGCAGGCTAAGTTGAGACTGTCCGGGATAGTCCCGACTCTTCTGTAGACTCATCCATTTCAATTCGTGACACTCAGTATGCGGGTACACAAAGCGCTTAACGTCAGCGGACAGCAGAGCCAGTCCAAAAACAGACATTTTCTTTCTTAACTTTCTTCTTTAAGCACTACGGTGCATGGTTGCAGCATCAGTCCCATGCGGTTCCGTCTCGGGACGGAATGAGCACTTAAAATCACTTCTTTTAGACACGTTTAAAGCGTCATAGAAAGCGGCCGTGCATATCCACGGTTGTGCATATATGACGGGTGGTGGTGGGCACTTTTTTTTGTCCTAAAGCATTCATAGCATTTGTTCTGTCTTCTTATCTTATTATTACTCTTAAAGAGTTACACTACTGCATACCGAGTATTTTATGCTAACATCTGACTTCAAAGCTATACAGTTCAGAGACTTCTTAAGATACAATGACTCGCTCCCGTAAAGCAGTATTGTCAGAATACAAAAGTTGAACAGTTGGCATTTTGCTTTAGTCGAGCATAGCGATCCCAGATATTCCACATGACAATAGTGTAGTGAAATAAGTGTATTTAGTAATAGAAGATAAACAATCAAAAACACTCAGATTTTGTGAAAATCACAAATACCACAATGTGACCTCACCGAGTTCGAGCTCGGGGCCCCTAGATGAAAGGCTAGCGTTTTACATACTAGACTACGAGGGTCGCCATGCCATCTTCTGCGATGTGTACCCCCATATAGTACCCATTTAAAGCCAATGACACTTCCTATGTCTTATTTGTCGTTATTAAAACTAGGGGTAGTTAAGGGAGACGGCCAAAATTCATATTAGATTGAAAATGAAAAAAAATACTTTTCATTTATCAATTTACTATACTCTGATATAAATGTAGCTATTAAAATATTCATTTTTTAAATGAAAACTATATGGACAGTTATATATAACATAGGTATAATAATATTATGTACCTACGTATAAAAATTATTCGTTCCGGCTTAAGGATCGGTGCGGAGGTCTCGGCGAGTTTACTATTTTGTCGAGGTTTGAAATTTAATCTGGCACCTCAATCAAGTCTTCAAGATTTAAAACAATAATACGTTTATTAATTAAGTTAGCATTTACTTAGTAGAATTCCATTTTACAAAAAATAAAAATATAATTAATATCAAGACTAGTCTTGATAATGGTGTTACAATCGAAATAGCTATCGACAAAACCTTCTAAAAACCTTTAGAATTTAATATTAATTATCTTATTTCATTTCTTGAATAATACGTTTGTCTATTGAATCTAAGCAGAGGTACGATGAAGATTATTTTTTATCTACCACCCACTTTTGGAAAGGGTATCATCCACACTGAAAAATGTTTGTTTCTAAAAAAAGGTATGTACTTGAAATTTGGACGTAAAGCTTTATTTAAAAGTCTTTCTGCTGAATATGCATGATTTTTTTGAGGAAAGTTATTTATGTGCTTAAAAAGCTGAAAGGAAAGCAAAAATAGGCTTTCGCGTTTATCGGTTGTTAATGAAAAAGTTTGTCGTATGAAAAAAATGAAGGGAAATCTAAAAAAATCTTCCGAGTTTAATTATTTGCGGATTTTAAAGACATAAAATAATATGGTGAGTCTATATATGGGCTTGATAAATTAATTAAGAAGCATGCAGTTGATTGACAGGGCCAGATTGGCCCAGCGGGGTGAAATAATTGTAGATTTACGTGTCCCAAATAACAAAATATCTTTATTATATATCGTGAAAATTGAAACTAAGATCGTGTGCAATATTTCCTGGCACCTTGTTGCATTGTGTTTAAATCAGCTTATAATTCCTTCAAGACTTAGTACCTAGTTTTCAAAAATAAATTATAAATAAATTTTGCTCGTTAACTGAAATAATATGTTCGGCCTAGTCTCAGGCTACCAATCTTTGCCGCTGTTCATTGGATTGGATGTCGTATTTATAAGCATGTATAGTATAAAAGTATTAAAAAAGTGCATTGGTATCGTGTTCTGATATATTCTAAAAGTTTCAAATGTCTAGCTAGTCGGGAAGTTAAAAATCGATTGCAAGATTTGTACTGGATAAACAACCACCGGAAAAACAAGAATACGACCTAATAACAACGTTGTGAAATGGAAAACCGTTCAATGATGGAGAATATAATGAAAGAAGAGTGGTTCAAATACTTCTCTTTCAAAAACAAGTTCAATATTGAAAGAATAAATGATATGCCTTCGGCTAGAAATACGGTGAAAGATAGAATATCAAGAACTCAATTATTGTAATTTTTAAACTTTTTAATCGAATTCTTAAAAACTATTTTTTTAGAAAACTTTTAAAAACTTTTTTTTCGCCATGAAAAACTGCTTGGCACGTCGCGACAGTCGAAAAATATTATTTGAGAAATTTTAGCACGCGTTCGTAAAAAGGTTTGCCATCCCTGGGCTATGACCTTCTCCAGTAAGTATCCGTCCCTCTTCAAATCTATCCTCATCTAATTCGCGTAGCCGATTGCATGGTTCTTGGACTTCCCAACACTCTTCCGACCAGTTAGTTTAACGTAAAATGCAAACTAGACGTTATGTGTATAACCGTTGGATCCATGTATCATTCACAAAATTCCTCGTACACTTCGTAGTAACTGTATTGTATTCGCCGTATGTGTCAGAATCTTTCTTTCAAAAATATCAGCAGAGCGTTTTCCGGTCTTATACTTTGAAACCCATCATTCTGATAATAATATATAATATTTTACGGCTGACGTCAACAGTAGGTATTATGTATATCTAGATTTATGTTTTCTTTAATATGTATTGGTAATTAGGACTTCACGATAATATATTTATAGACTGGTGTACAAAAATAGGAAGCTTTTATTAATTATTGAGTTAGCATTTACTTGGTAGAACTCCATTTTACAAGAAATGAAAATATAATTAATATTAAATTCTACAGGTTTTTAAAAGGTTTGTCGATAGCTACTTCGGTTGTAACACCATTATCAAGACTATTCAGATAGGCCGTTTGCCTTTGCTTAAATACTATACGTGTATAGATAGAGACAGAATACATTTTCTTATTCGTTCCAGCAATATTATGAATTTGTACACTTATATCTCTATCTTATATCACTATCTATCAGTGATGTCAACCGTACTATAATTATAGTACAATACTATAATTTTAATTTCGCGAAAAATGTAAAATACTATGGTTTTACGCCAAATATGCTAAAATACTATACTTTTAAAGGATTCAAGACGTAAAATGTTCCTGTACTATATATTTTTCAGAAATGCTATAATTTTTACACCTTTGTACTATAATCAGCATAGAAAAAGATGGCAACACTGCTATCTATACACGTACAGTATTTAAGCAAAGGCAAACGGTCTATCTGAATAGTCTTGATAATGGTGTTACAAACGAAATAGCTATCAACAAACCTTTTAAAAACCTGTAGAATTTAATATTAATTATATTTTCATTTCTTGTAGGAAGCTTTTAGTTTTATTTTTACTTGATATGATGCTTGATTCTTATTCTGTAACTACTTTTCCATATTATTATGTGTATCAAATATTATTCCGTCTGTTAGTGAAATATTATTTAACTAAGGGTTGATTGCTAAGTCATTTAAATTCATCAGCCGCCATTTTCGATGTTTTACGATTGATCTTAAACATATTTTTTATCTATTAATTATTGTATTATCTTTACGGACATTTTTATTTCGATATTCGCTTTTTGTTATTTTTTCAAAGTGTGTTTGTAAGAATAAAATATTATATTTTCCTGAAAGCTTACTCAAATCTTATCTCAAAATGGCATAATTTGAAGGTTAAATGTGGAAAAATTGTGACGAATAAATTTTATTATTTTTCGTAATGGTTCTTAAATTGGTAATTTAAAGCTCTTTACTGTTTGAATTTTATGCAATTCTTATTTTCACAGATGCGTGGTAGACTCATAATATGCTTAGTGGCTTTTTTCTTCAGGCGATAAGAAAAATGTATTGTTCACAGAGAAGTACCTACTCTTATCAAAGTATTAAAGCCCTCTATTAGGTATATTGAAAGCATATCTAAGCTTGGTGACTGGTATCAAACATACATTAATAACGTGAATTTAATATGAACTCAAGACCACTCGGGGCTCAATTGTTATCTAATTTTACGTTGGCAGAGGACGGGAGTTTTTTTTTTTTTTTTTCTTTATTTGGAAGCAATTGAGCTCTTCTCTGAATGGAAGGCTATTCTGCTTTACAATGGTTTACAAAAGTATACATACATTTTTTTAACGACAGGAATAAATAGTTACATTATTAATGATACAGAATTACATTTTTGTTACATTATATACTAGACATTTACGTTACATTTTTGGAGAAATTCATGTACAATTTTCATAACTGAAATATTTGGTTTTGCCAGGAACGAATTAATCGTAAAAGGAGGGTATAACCTGCATTTTCCCAACTTATTCAATAACACTTCTCTCTCCAGGTCATAGGCATCACATTGCCAGACAATGTGGTTAAGATCTTGAGTGGGATGTCCACACTGACACTGAGGGCTATCTACCACTTTAATTTTGTACAATGATTCGTTGAGACTGTAATGCCCTGTCCTGCTTCTAGCTATTGTCACTATTACATCTCGCTTTATTTTACAATGTTTACTAAACCAAGTTTTAGGAGATCTACTATAAAAGTTTTGATAGTAGTGTGTTCCTTTTTCTTTCCCAAGATTTTCTCCTCCTCTGGCGTACGTCCTGTCTCGCCGAAGCACCATAAAACCTGGGAAGCTAATATCTATGTGAGAAATAGTGTCGTTTAACCATGTTTCCACGCCTATAAAAATATCAATTTCATCTAGCATCACTCTAAGCTCCTCTAGTCTATTAAGAATGCTTCTTGTATTCCAGAAAACAATACGTATATCAGATTGAATAAATTGGTTGACTTTATTTCTGGAATTATGCATTATGTTATTGTTCCTCTTGTCCTTCCAACGAACTAATATCTTCACTGGAAACTTTTAATTGTGGATTAATGAGTCTTTTCTTGATCCTTGTTATGCGAATTTTAATGCTACGTTCTTTTAAATGACTATAGATTTCTGTTAGCATATTATTAAGAGCTTCTATATCAGTAGTAAATTCATTAGCAATCATTTCGGTATTGGGATTTCCATGTGTTTTCACAAGGAAACTGAGTAATGTTTCATAATCGATGGGAAATCTATGACGATTACTTTCAACATGTTCCTTGGCAGGTAACAAAAGTTCATTTGTATCCTCAGTGGATACTTTTTTCGATTTTTTGGTGTCTGTTGGAGTGCAGGAATGAGTGTGATTGCATTCCTTTTCACTGTATCTTCAAATTCAAATTCTACACTGCTGATATCAGTTGGACTGGTCAACGGCCTTTTTGAACCGATTGGCGTATCCTTGTTGATAATAGAGTTGTCCGACTCTATATCTGCGGCTAGTTCATCCTCCTGGAGTGTATTTTCTCTCTCTAACGAAAGAGAGGTTAACACCTTTGGTACATTGAGAGATTCAGGCAATTGTACAGTGTGAGGTTCATTATTTCCAGTTGTTTTACAATATTTGGCCAGATGGCCCTCTTCTTTGCAAATAAAGCATGTCAATTTTTCGGTGGAGAAGTAAATCCAGTACAGGGTATTATCAAAATTTATTTGCATTGACTCTGGCAGTTTTATGGTGTCTTCTGGGTTTACATAAACCTGTCTCCGGAAACTTAAAATATGTGCATAACCCGGTTCGTTAATACCAGCTCTGATGCTTGTGATACGTGAGGTAGTTTTTATCTTTAAGTCATTGAGTTTTGATTCCAAAACGCTGTGTGGGATTATAGGACATACGTTTGATATTATTATCCTCTTTGATTTGGTGATCAGCGGCCTGATTTCTAGTATGTGGTTTCCAATTTTAACTGTTTCTTTATTTTCTGTTAATTTGTCTGCTTGTTCTTCACTACTCAAGTATATACATATTCTTCCCTGGGAAATCCTAGATACATATCTTATATTACATGGACCTACCTTATTCCCGATCGATAGCGTGTATTCTCGTATAGAGATGCCATCGATAGCATCTAGAACGATGGCTTGCTCCTTCTTCGGAAACTGCATTTTTTGAGCAACTGATGCATATGACATTGTTTGTTGGGTTTCTTTTTGGTGATCCATTGCTGGCAACGTTGTATTTTTTTGATTTTTAATAAGCGCCCTTGTAGTCAGAGACACTTAAATGTAAACAACTTTGTAACAATAATTTATTGTTACGCCGCACGCACAACTGGTTATTATTAATTTGTAAACACTCGCTATCTCGTTATTGGAGACGTCCTACTGTCGTCGATCACATGGAACAACTGAGGACGGGAGTTTAATTCACCTATTTTGCGATAGCAGGTATTTACAAAAAAAGCTAAATTTGTCGATGTGAATTTTTTAGCGGTAAGTCATATCCAAATAGCGCTTAAAACTTTGTATGGAAAATTAAAGTCGCTGTGTCTGATTCAGCGTTTCCAAAATAAATTTAATCATGGAACATTTTAATATGTAGAACATTACAGACATTTTTGATTATTGTAAGTATATTATATTTAAAATGTGAAAAAAATGATTCAAAGTCCTTCAAATTGACATTAAATAATAATATGTCCTCTATCACCGTCATAGTCATTGGTCATGCCAACCCAGGGTGTTATCAATTCTATTCATTCTTAAGGCCCGTGTATTCTCTATTAGGTCTCAATTTTTTTTTAAATTGAACCTTTATGGCGAATGACGGAAATCTACAAATGTACTAAAAATATCGAGTAGGCTTGTCGACATGTACGTACAGCACGTGTGATCAGTCTAGGGCCCGGATTTATATGCTAGTGCATGTTTTGTTAGGGTGTATGCACAGCTATGAGAGTTGCACAGAAATCTGTTTTGAAACACACAGAATCCAAAAATAAAATTGTATTGTGCATATAAATGCATATTTGAGACGTTAGAGCATATTTGAGACATTAATGCATATTTCATAAATAAATGCATATTTTAGAGCTTTTGAATGTATATTTTAATTTTTTTAAATTATTTTATCGAAATATAACTAAGTTAGGAAGGAAGAAAGTTTAGATGCACTTACATTTTTAATGCCATCTCCGAGCTGTGGATTTATCAGTGGAAAAAGTGAAGTCAACTCCGGCACTATTATTTAAAGTTTGCCCAAGTGGACGTTGAGAGGTAGTTTTCCGCATATAAACAAAATACTGACAGATACCTATGCGGAAAAATTTAATGCCAAAGCATAATATTGAAAAAAATAATGTAATTTTTTTTCGGGCGAAAAACAGAAAATAGTATTTGGGAATAGTTAAGTGTGTCGTTTTTGTTTTTTAAGTTATGTTTGGTATACATTGCATTTATTATTCAATTATTTGTAGGTACTTGTAAAAAAACTATTTTGAAAATTGAAATTGATTAACTTTATATTCTTTGTTTATGTTTTTTGTTCTGATATCCTATTCTGTTGAAAAATTATTAACTGTTTATTCGATTTTTTGTCAGTAATATTGGGTAAAGTGGGTATTTATAATTTTTTTCCCACAAAAAATGACAATTTTTAACTGCATATTTCTTCGGTTTTAGTGCATATTTTATTGATTTTAAGTGCATACGTGCATGCATATAAATATGTTTTTTGTTGTATACAAATCCGGGCCCGAGTGATCACATTGCGATTACTATATTCAAACTGAGAACTGAGATGTTTTACGACCATGTTAAATACGGATACAACTATGACGTTAATGCGTCCTTTCCTTATATATATATATGTGTTTATCATGAAAATTATTTAGGAAACGCTGATCTAGTATATTTACAAGACTTGAAAGTTGTAGCAAGCTCACCCATCCCACTATATACATATTACATATTTTTGGAACGCCGTTAAAAAAACTACTTCCTTAGGGCGCCGTTAAACGAAAATGTGTGAAAACACTGTACCAACTAACTAAAACAATTTCTTTGTTTATTGTTTTTGCAGTGCCAGGCCATCTAAATTAACAGCGAAGCTGATTATAGGCGGCATTTGGGCAGCCGGAGCCGCCCTTGCAACACCAATGGCCCTCGCTCTACGTGTCCGAATCGTTGAGGAAAACGACCTATGTATGTATATTTACCACATACTAATATAAAGTATATGTAAATTTCTTCAACATATATTATTAATAGGTACCTACATATTATGATATTTCTATAATACGTAGTTTTTTATTAACTCATTTAAAATATTTTTTTCTTTATTTTTTTTCTTAGATGTTTAAATTTGAAACATTGGTGCATATCGATAACTGCAGCCAGGCATGGTGTTATAAATCGCGAGTCCGGATTGGAGTATTTGCATGAAGACTCTAGGTATTTTATTTTCCCTTCCAAAACCGGATGCTTATCAAAGTGAAGAGTTTGCTTGGAAAATTAAAAAAAATATTATATTATATAATGTTTCGATAGAAAATGGACAATAATCATAATATACGATATTAATTCTTTTTTATTAACTCAATTATTAACTTAATCCACAAGTATTAATAATTGAGATAAAATTTATTAATTACAATTTCTTACAATAATTATTAGTATCTAGATTCATTTTGCTTTGTTTTATGTGACAACAGAAAAATAAATATTCTTTTATTATTAAATATAATATTAGTATGCTATTGTGTAAAATGGTAGATAATATTATTAAATATTTAATTAACAGTCGAAATTGAACGCGTCGATTATTTACCGTTCAGAGATAAATGAACTTTTCTTTGATTCGATTTTCCCGCAATTATGTAACAAAAAAATATTTTATATAAACTATCACAGATTATAAATGTAATAAAAATATATATATAATAATAAAAACATATTGTGGCTATATACTTACGTCATTTGCTGAAATGGACATGCCTTATTGTGAACATCACTAACGTTGGACATGTTCAATTATGTATGTAGTGTCTGATAAGATATCGATTTATCTCCACACAATGTTGATATAATATGTATGTTTTTGGCCAAAATATTAAAATGGTAAAAGTTAATTGTAAAAAAATACTTTAAAATAGAAAAGTTCGTAACTTGAAAACACCTCATAAATAATATAATATGAACTACCTACTAGAAAAAAACATATATGAAAAATATGTTTGATAATCATTTCATGTAAGACCTACTAGTTAAAATTATCACAATTAGGTATGAGGCTCGTAACTTAATTGGTTAAATCATATTGGCGCGATACCAGTGGATATACGGGTTCAAATCTCGTCGAGTATCGTATTTTTTTCAAATGTGATATTTTCTAGTATGTGTGAGGTGTTTTCAAGTTATGTATGTTCAATATATGGAATGTTACATTCTCAAATCTTGTGAATTATTCGTTAAATAAAAGAAATGGTTTATTAAGAAAAAATCTTGTTACATTGAAATCTAGTAGTCAGTTAGTAGCTCAGTTATAGTCGGCAACTTTAATATCGATATCAAAGCTTTTCATTGACGGTCGTGAGAGTTTTTTTGTAGGCAGCTTCAATACCGACCACTGCACTAGATAGTGCGGATACGCGTAGCATCGAGTTATCTGATGAATATAATGATCAGTTGAAAATGTCCTACTACGCGTACGAAACCGGTCCCATTACAGCACTAAATTATGGTATTGCATATTATTTTAATTAATTGATAACTGAAAGTGATTGATGGCCTCTTACTTTTCATTTCAGTTGTTAAAGAACAAAAAAAGACTCACAAAAGACCGCATCGCTCTTTGCTTTACACCCTTTACGCCTTTACGGCAACAACAAAAAACAACTCAGACATATTCACAAAATATAATCCTTGTTCTCTCTTGTTCCGAATTTCCATCATTCAATATGTTTGGAGAAACTTCTTTTCTTTCTATATTCTTTCTGGACTTTCGTTATCTTTTCTTTTAGTCCGCTTTCTTATTTCTATTTATCTAGACAAGAATATTAAATTTATACCTTCGAGTCTTCAGACTACACAACATACCTGAGTTACGCCAAATGCCTGAAGCTTAAGAATTTCTTATATTTAAGGATGTTCAGGATTACATAAGCACATTACTATATTATTAATAAGACGATTTAAATACTTTGCCAAATTACCAACGCCCAAATAACTATCCCATTATTTTTTTTAAAGTTATAATAATACATACTTAAATACTAGATAATAACATGACAAATGTATAAGACTAAGTTTACAGGACACAATAAAATAAAAGTTATATTATATAATACAAAGTATTATGACATTTGGCCAATGCATCATATAATATAATATAAATTAGACTTTACCTATGTGTTAATAATAAGTATACAATAAATTATTAACTGTAATCACTAAGTAGATAAAAAAAATTGATTTAATTATTAATGATAACCATAAATAATATAAAGTCAAATAGTAAGTTCTTATCTATTGTGAAAGTGAAATAGTTATAAATTTAACCTATTTAACACGTCCACAAAGTACAATAAAAAAATATCAACAATTATTGCGGTACCATTGAAAACGTTAATCATACGATACACATCATCACGATACATCACGTCCGTCATCTGAAAGGGGTATTATGAATACAGCAGAGTTAGGAGTGATGTCAGTGGAAACATTAAAATAATTAATACTCTCTAGTAAAGACAGATTGTAGATTAATCCACGAAGAAGTAAAAGGAAATAGATACCTTAAAAGAAACACCACTCATCGGGTGTACAGGTATTGCTTTGATAGCATGCCTAAAAGAAAATGAGTCACAAGAAAATAATCCGAATGTCTTTGAATAGAGAAAAGAATATGTTGTAGACCTTCATTGTGTTGAATGTTGCTGGACCTTTAAGAACACCAAAATAATACTGACATATTTTTCAAGAATCCTCTATACCAGGTTTTCCCAAACTTTTCCTGCTATGGAACACTTTGCAAATCCTGAAATTTTAACGGAACATTTTGTTTATTTTGTAGAGTAGGTAAATAATTAATACATCATTAGGTAATAAATTTTACAAAAATTGGAAAAAACAATAATTATTTTTAAAACATAATACATGAAATATAATATGTGAACGTAGTTCTTAATGTCTTCGAGGATTCCTTAAATTGCAAATCTTCTTGATACCAGGCACAATATTAGAAAGTTGAATTCTTATATCTGGTGTGGCGTCGAGCCTGTTTATGGATTTTGACTTCATTGCAACATGATAAGAAAATCTTGTTTTGCATAAATATCATAGTAAACGAAAGTTAAACAATAATAGCTTGTTTTGACACACCGGAGTACTCTTCTGTTAAATTCGCGGAACACCTGTTCACGTTCCGCGGAACATAGTTACCTATTCACAAATGATACGTATAATATACTCATACATAGCACTTGGACATTTTTGTTAAATTTTCAAACTTACATAACAAAGCTAAGCTTTTTGCTAGAGGATGCATCTATACGCCGACCTTTAAGGAATTTCCTCCCTTAGCCAAGATGCCAGTAATTGCCATTAATATTATATCTGAAATAATGTTACGCCTGCATTAATGTTACGCCCAAAAAAATATGTCACTCTTAACTTACGTTACTACATGCCCATAAATCGAATCAATATATATATATATATATATATATTTAAATTCATATTATTTTTAATAGGTAATATAAAGTAGGTTTGAATAGATTGAAATTAATGTTCGGTATATAAAACTAGGAATTCCAATCCTGGAATCCCGAACTATTTTCGATACCTATGAATCCCGGGATTGGTAAACATAATCCCGAAACCTTCGGGATTGAATTTTTTATCAATTTTTATGGAAAATAAAATAAAAACGAAAATATAACAGAAAAAAATACTTTTAATAACATATAAGTACATTAGAAATAAACTGAGTTTGAATGAAGTTTGATTTATTACCTATATGTTGCCAATTCATTTTATTTTTTCACATAAATCAATAAAAATGAGAAAGATTGGAAAAAACAATGATTCGCACTTTTAACAATGTGATTCCACCATGATCTCATACGTTTTACGACAGTTTGATATTCGGCTGACTAATTAGATTTATGAAGCGGAAAGGTTATAAACTGTGATTTACTTCTTTTAAATCTCGCTAACCCATTCATTACGTCTTTACTATCAGAAATAGCAATCTCATATAATACAATATGTGAACACTAAACACAATATTGATTCTACGAAATTTTATAAATAAAATTCGTTTAGATTTAATAATTATAGTTTAACATAAATTAAAAATTCCACATAATACGTACGATGTAGGCAATCATTGGATGCAGGTTACATTCGTAGAATGAATTTGAGAAATAGAATGAATAAATCAAGAAATATTTAGTTAGACGAAACACCCATTTACACCTAAACTGTCTTCTTTTTAAAGAAAGTAAGCCATTGCGGAAACCAAAAAATGCTATTCTGGAGACACACTTGGCCACAGGGGGAATCACCAGATAATAAAGAACCATTTTTGCTGCCTTAGGTAATCGTAAAAACATCAGAAAAATAATAAATCAGTTTATTTAAATGAATTTAGAGAACGAAAAATATTGAAAAGAAAAATTAAAGCTCGTTTAAGGTAATACTTAATGTTTTAATGGATGTAAAATGCATTAAAATCGTAACATCAGGGGAAATTAATGCATTTGTCATTAATAAAAACATAATTTATTATCTCTGCCTTTAAAATAATAACCATTGAAATTTGAAAGTATGACGAATCAACAAAAAATCACAGGCTGCCTGGGTACCAAAATTGGATCCAGATTAAATGTCGAAACACGTGATGCTTTGGTATTACTTCGGGAATATTATTCAGAATAATGTTTTAATTACTTAAATCTTTAATTTTTTTATATTGTATTTATTGTCAACACAATAGGCTATTTTTTATTTTAATTGAACTTGTTTTTGTATTTGTTATCTTTTCATAAATAAATAAAACTGTTTTACTTTCACATTATTATTTATATTACAATATTATTTACTCCATTACCATTGTATTTCCAAAATTGAACGTACACAATTTTAACAATAAAAGTCTTAAATATTATAAATTATACTTGATTTATTTTTGACCGATTTTATCAACGTTATTTGTATATATGAAAATTTTATATTAACTATTGAAAAAATGCCCGGGATCGTCAAATTGTAATCTCGAAATCCCGCTATCAAGATTTTGGCTTGGGATTGGATTCCCTACTAATGACTATTACTGCAGTCATAAGTTAACATAAAGTAAACGCTAAACTCATATAGCAAAGCACCTACCTGTTGGGTTTTATTGCTTAGTTAAACATGATATTGAAATTCATTAGGATATCTAACCCATTTTCAACTCGAAACTGTGCCTAATATTTAAGATTTAAGTTTTTTTAATAGAAGTAGGTTAATAGTATTTTTTAAAAATGTATTAATTATGCAGGATAATATTTTTAGAGTAGGTAGGCCATATACCTTTATCTGAATAGAGAAAGCGATAATTTAATATTTCGCTTAAAACGCAGTTCTCGTTATTTCAAAAACATACCTCAGTTAACGAATTACTCGTGTGGAATATTAATACATCCAATATCAAATAATATTATCAGAGGTAGGATATAATTCAAATTGTGAGATTGTGATTACTAGGAAGCTTGTAGAATAAAATTCATTGTTGATTTCTTACATTGACTTAACTTCTATTTACTATACTCGAAGACATCCTGAGTTAATACATATTGATTGCTCCAAAAAAAACAACTTTTTATTAAATTATTTTTAATAATATCATCTTTATTTTATTTCGCAGAATCACTCATTATTTCATAACATACTAGTAATTTCGACTTTATTCACATTAAAGCAAGTAAAGTTAAGCGAATTTTGCCGAAAGCTTTTCATAAGTCATTTTTAAATCGTAACAATAACTATGGCAATTAGTTCCAGCGCATCTATTCTATACACAAGACTGTTATCGGTCGCTATCGAAAGCTATTGACAGTAGTTTTTATGTTTTTGTATCGAAGCATTAGTCCTTATTTTAACAATTACATTAAGTTAGTTATAATTGTTACAATAAGTGCTATGTTTTAACAGCACCTCTTTTGGCTGTGGTAAATTTTATAGCGAGATAGACAGTTTCGACTGCTTAGACGGCTAACTTATTGCAACAATTATAATACTTCGATACAAACATATGAAAAACTACCCTCGATAGCTGCCAATAGCAGTCTTGTGTATAGAATAGATGCGCAGGTACACTAAAAAAGATTTTTAAATCGATTTTTAAGTACATGATCGCATTTCCCTTATGCCTTCTGTAAAATTATGTTCTGTTTAGGGACTATTAACCCAATTGGATGACTTATAGTAAATAATTAAGCTCTGCAGCCGACTATAACGTATGTGAAATCATTCAAAATCTCATTATAACAACTTATTTAAATACATGATAAATCATGAGAATCCATTTGAGATCATAGTAATTATACATATTTCATGTTACGTTATTTATTAAAGTAGGTTTATAATGATAGTACACAGACTTTATTAAACATGGACAGAAAATAATAGTACAAAACAAAACTATTAAGTATAATCAGCTACTTATTACCTGTTCAATTTGGTCGGTCTATCGGTGAGTCGACGAGACTGCGGGCCTACTCGTGTAAATAGAGCATAACACTACCATCCATCTGATAGTTTCTTATAATAATACACCTACTCTAAATCGTGCAAACACAATGGAAAGAGTTTTTAAAGATTATACTAAATTTAAATCAAACTTAAGAAAGCAGTAGAGTTCGTGAATAATATTATAGATATAATCGTAGTACACAAATTGCACTTGAAATTCACCGGACGTCACCACCTTATTTACCAACTTTCCAGTAAATACTGTAGGTATATTTTTTCTGAAAAATAAAAATATTCACCCAGTTAAACGAGAAAAGATATTTATTCTTTAATTACAATATTATTTGGATTCAAACTATATTTATATAATATTTTGATATACGAACATTCGTACTTTAATTTAATAATAAAGAAATGAACAAATTTTATTATGATATTATATATTATAATATTATATCATGCACGCTTGCTTATTTGTTTGGATTTGTCTTTCAGCATCTTTGATGGTTTGGCTTTTATTCGAATAGTATATAAATACTGACACCCCTTTTTTATGGAAGGTCTCAAATGTATGTATAGCCCATTCGCACTCGTTAAAGTGATACGCGACTCATTTGGTTGACGATGAATCCCAGATGCATAAAATGCAAAAATATTACTCTGACTGAAAAAGTGTTTTTATTTCGAAACAGTATGTACCTGCCAGCCACGGCATCAGTATAAGTTTTTGATCATATTCCTTATAATATTTAGACGCATTTTAAATAATCCAAAGCTCATCCCGCACACGCTTTGTGTAAATACAATAATACCATCTTCATTATTTATTCGGTGTCAATAAACCAGTTTCAATCAGTGATAATTTTGAAGCAACCCTCTCGCCCTCCAAACCAAAGACATTCCACCCTTTCTCAGCCATTATTTTACACTCTATTTGGCCGGAGCCACGAGGGCGGTTTGTTAGTACCTACATACCAACATAACATTATATATTGATGCCAACCAATATTTTGTAATGTAATGAGTATATACCGCGATCCATTTCATGGATGTTCTCCCGTAACACTTTATTAATTTAAAAGCTTTCGAATAGGTAATGTACCTAAATTGTATTTTTTTAGATAAAGTTTTGTAGTTTTAGTTTGAACATGAGTACAAGCAGAATCGATACAAAACTCTCGTAAATTAACATATGTAGCTAGTTAAGATCTGACATTGTTTATTATATTCCGCAAAATCCTTATGACTACGGCTTACTTGGCATATAAAGTAAATAAGTGAACTTTCATTACCAATTAACGAACGATTGTAATAAACTGAAATCTATTTTAATGCTCTCGGCGTCAAATATTTCACAAGTAAATATCGCGATTAATAAGATTTTCGTGTTGTATTAATACGTGTAGAGAAATTTCGTTTCTATATAATATCATGGCCATTACTTGCAAACTTTAATCGGTAATTTAGTAGACTAAAGCAGGGGTAAGTTACCTTTTCAGAATTAGGGCCTCGTTCATTTGTTTGATTAAATAATATTTTAAGAAAAGATGAGTTGTGTCAAAAATAGTTTCAATCAGATGAAAATGCAATATCTATTCAAAGTTTTAATTATGTTTTAATTCCAAAATTACCATCCATAATATGTTTGGTACGTCATTGATGTCTACATTAATGGTTCAAATCACTCGTATTTCTCTTATATGCATGTGGCGATACTAAAATAAATTAAACATTTAATTCAGAAAGAAAAAGTATAGGACATTATAAAACAAAACCACAAAAATATAAAATTGTATAACAAAATCGAGAAAATAATTTTGCTCCTTTTTCTCGTATGGTGGGACTGTGCAGAATATAATAGAGATACAATGCCATTGATATCAATATAAATGCATAATATCTCTAAGCGTCGACCTATAGCGTCGTGGGTCCCAGGTTCGAATCCTGGGTCTATCAATTACACATAATATTGTTTTTCAATTTGTGTATGACTCAGAGAATGGACTTAATAGGTTTAGCAAGTGGCTGTCATCCATTTCTCGTAAAAACAAAATCTGTACAAATCTCCACTCTGTGGAGGCCCATGTGATTTTATTAGAATCGGACATGTTCGGAATAATGTCTCTTGACTGTAATTGTGTTTCTAAAATAACGGTTTTATGTTGATATTGTTTTCAACAATCCTACCAAAACCGGGAGATTTGAGTATCTTCGGCTACATTATTGGTGACATTTTAATTGAGTATTACTCAATGAATATTTAAAAGTCGCTAGTCAAATCGTTCCGATACAGTGAGAGCCAAATTTAAGTTAATTAATCTTGATAAAATTTCTTTTTATAAATCTTCAATAATACCAACGAATGCATTTTTGGTTTTGCCATCCAATAATTCGACGTAAGGACCACGTCATTTTATGTGAGTATGGCCAATGATGTGTTGCATGCGATATATAAGTCACTGATTGCCGACCGCTGGTTAAGAGATAATGTCATATAATTTATTCTGGGGAGCATTCCGTGAAAATACAGCTCCCGTTATTCCTAATGCATACCCCGTTTGATGAACTATTTCTGTGGAATATCAATGCATTAAATATAATAGAAAATCATATAACGTCACGTGTACTTTCGCTGAGAAACTTGAGCTGATGATACAGTATTCATGAAAATTTAGCTGTAGATACTAACGTAACTAACGCATTGCATCAGATGCAATGTTGCATAACGTCTAACAATAATTTATTGCTATTATCGAGTGCTCGTTTAAATACATTTTGTGAATTTCTTTACAATTCACGATTACATACGAATGTTATTTACAATGCACCTAATATATAGTTATATTTGACTAGTAAGTGACTTGTTGACTTGACGAACAATTAAATAGTCCTAATCTAAATGTTTAACCAAAGCTTACTAGAATATATTTTGTCTGTATGTAGTTTGATTGTTCATAGGGTTATGCAGAAATACTGTTTTGGCCTCCTCGGCCTTGCTCGCTTGTTTAAGTTTTTTGTTGTTGTAATTAATGTTATTTTTGCATCCATTTTTAGACATAGGTACATCTTTAATTCATGTACGTTAAGGATTTTTTTATATAATAATAATAACGTATCGTCTGTCAATGGTGGCTGAATAATATATAAAATACATTCGCACTTTAAATGTAATACTACCTTTTCAAATTGGATCCAAAATTAGTGTAAAAAGCGGATGTGAAGCGGAGATAAGAAGGCGTACACAGATTGCAAAAAATGCGATGACACGTCTTTTGGAGGGATCGGGGAATTTCAAATGCCATAAAAATGATACTTGTGCAAACATTAGTGTTATCCATATTTTTATACGGTGTCGAGTCGAGTGGACTCTGAAGGCAAGGGAGCAGAAGACAATTGATGCCTTTGAGATGTGGTGTTGGCACCAAATGTTTCGTATTTTTTGGACAAAGTACAGAACAAACCAGTCAATCAACCAGAGACTGCTGATAAAGGAACGGCTTTCGACAATAATGTCTGAGACGCATTCTGCAGTTTTTTGGACATATTGTCAGGCGCAAACCGGACAACCTGGAGAGATTGATGATTTTGAGTGGCCTCCAGGGTTGACAAAGCACAGGAAGAACGCTGCAGCGACCAAGTGAAGGATCTGACTGGGGCACCATTCATTCTACCCGGGGACAAGCGGAAGAACGACAGGGATGGAAAGTCTTGGTTGCTCAAAGGATGACAAAATTCAAAGGTGGTCACAATCCTCGGCCATAAGGGTACGACCAAGAAAAGAGACCCTTTTAAACAATGCATATTAAAATAAAAGGTTTCAAAATTTTTAATAATAATCAAAACAACGAGAAGCATTTCATATGAAAAATATTTTTTCATTATAATTTTATTATGTGCATAGATTTAATCTTCATACAATAGATACATTTTCAATTGAAATTTCATGTGCTTACTGTTAATGTCCAAGTCAAATAATAACAAATAATAATAAGAAAATGTCACTTTTTTGCGTTGGTTAGTATTGTTTACGACTGGGGGGTGGTGAATCTAATAAACGACAATTTAACAGCGAGAACGGTTTTCATTTTAAAAACCAAGATAAACATTGTACAGTTTACAATATTCACGCAAATTAATGTTAGTTGTACAGCGTTATCCCGATTGTCTCCGACGAGACATCGTACCCGAATGATCCAGACATCGACGCCTATAATTAATAGGTGTCGATGTTACAATAACACATATTAATATTACGTTTCATTTAAATATTCTTAAAAATGTCCAAAATTGACATGTGTAAAAAAATATTATTCAAATTCTGAGACTATAATAATTACGGCTCTCACTGGGTTAGGTAGCATGGTAGACATGCTTTCTCAGAATTTGCGACCATGTAAAATGTTAGTCTCACACAATATTAATATATTTTGGTTTTGGTGGAATCTTCGATGGGTGTCAATTCAGTAGATATTAGTAAGAACATACTTTAAGAAGAACTTAGTAAAAAGAACTTTCTTGAATTAATGTGGTTTTTTTATTTTAATTCTTTTGCTATAAAATTATTTTTTGGTTTGTTTTTTTTTCTGTCTACTAATTTGATTTTGCTACCTCTACTTTTTATTCTAAATATCATGTTATGAATGTCATGAATTAATAATTTGTTACGTACCTACTCAATGTGTATTTTTTAAATAAGTAAATAAATAATTTGAAAACACTTCTGAGAGAATAATTATATAGGTAACCAATAGAAAAAATCTTTTTGAAGAAAATACGACACCCAGCAGGATCGAACCTGCATATTTCTTAATTCGCGCCCACGCACATTGCTATAGGTAACTATCCTATCTAATTGCGACAAACTTTTAACTCAAAATTATGTATGTTCAATATAAAGAATGTCACATTCTTAAATCTTGTGAATTATTCGTTGTATAAAAAAATAGTTAAGTAAATATATACTAATAGGAGGATGTCCTAATAAAATGTAATATTATTGCATTACCAACCAAATAACGATAGATTTTGTGGTAGGTTTTACTCAATACTGTAAATTATCAACATTTATATATAAGTGATTCTATTAAAAATATACTTATTTCACCAAGGCTGTATCTTACAAATTAATAATATTATGAAATTAATCGCAAAATAAATATCTAAGTACCTACATAATAAAATAATATTATACTGTCTGCGTTATTTCCAAACATTCCGAGAAAAAGCTCTATTTCAACGGAACTTTTAAAAATAGCATATCTTTATATGGTTCATACAATAATTCTCAATACTCCATATAAACAATATTTCATTTAGAAACATTTTATAATGAACACGTTTGCTTGTTTACTCAAACATTAATTTCGCGAAAACATAACAACACCAGACAGCGTATTTATTTTGTAATGCTCTCATAATAATATTAACTAACTTTCGTATTAAATCGTGGCAGTTCATAACTTATTATTCATTAGGCAGCCATTCTCAAGTGGTGTATCGACGACAATCGGTAGATGTATCGTAAAACATTTTAACATACTCAAAAACATTCATTAAAAATTATTTAAATAGAGTTATAAATCCAACGGGGGGACATGCTCGTCGAAGGTCAAAATTGAGTTTTTATTGTATTTTCAAACCATGATCCTGGACACTCCTTAAACGTTGTAGATAATCTATTTATATAATTTTGAAGCCTTATTTTCTTTTATAGTTATTTTAAACATTTTGATGACTGCATAAAGTATTTTTGTTACATAAAATAGTATTCTTTTAAACCTCGCGCTCTAATGTTTTAGAATATAGTCATATTTCGGTACATAACTGTGCAGTGGTGTTAAAATTTTTTACATTTATTAATTTTTAAACGCATTTATAAAACCATTAGTATAATTTATTACGAGATAATTTTTGTAAAATATTCACGATAAAAAATTATATTGATAATCTCTGTGATCCCAAATTTGACAAGAATTAGGCATTTTATCATTCAAAAAATCAGCAAAATTAACACATTTGAAGATAATTCTAAAGATACTTATTATAAACTTTGTCTTTGACCATTCAAGTGTGATAAACATCTTATGAAAAATGATTGCTTTATAATAATTATTGACCTAAGAATAAGGTAGTGTTTTTTTGAAATACGCCATTTCTTTTGTTATTCCCTTGTGGTTAAGCTACAACATACGGCCGTGGCCATAAATTGACAAACTATAATTAAAGTAGGGAGTAGACAAGACAGACAGACAATGGTTGTATAATACAATAATTATTCTTATCTCAATTTCATTTTCTAGATATCACTGCTAATTGAAAAATGAAAATAGATTAATTACCAACATAAAATTGCTGCTGTACACTTTATAAAAAAATATATATTATGTTCCGTCCGGTCCACCAGATACAAACATATTATTGGATTTTACTACATAAACAGATTTATATTTTGGGATGTTATTTTTTTCTGAAATCATCGACATAGTTTACGCTTTGGTATAATAATAAAGTATCATTACTGATAAAATTCTCGCCATATATTAATTAGTAGTTAATATAGTTCAAATGCATTTTATAAGTCGAGCTACTTTCAAATACTTTTAGATAATATGATTGTTTATGCCCTGAATTTAAACACATAATATATTCGTAAATTAAACCACCTCATGAGGACTCAGGAAACAAAAACGCCAGCTTCAATTCTCGTAAAATGTTGGTAGATTAATAAATATAATATTATCTTATTTCTTTCTTATATGTATGACTTCAAAAAAACGACTCAATTTTTTTTTCTAATTTATACTAACAACATTGATAAAGAAAGAAATAAAATTCTATGTTTGTTGACTTTTTTTTGAATTATTAATAACCATGTCCTTGTTTTTTCGTACAAACTTGTTTTTAGTAATTTTGAACAATCAGAAACACCCACGCTTTGAGAGCTGCCATGTTTGTTGATTTGCCAACATTTTACGAAAATGGAAACTGCCGTTTATTTCCCTCATATCGTATATTAGACCTAGCTTTGCTCCACGATAGGTACACTGTGTTTTTAAATTTAAAATGTTTTTTTTCTTTACAGTTAATCCAGAAATAATTCATCGAAAACCATTTTGCAGCAACGTACATCTTAGTGCATCGGCAATGCTGAGCTACAGGATAGTTTTATTTCTTTTCCAGGTAAGAAAAACTACAAATAATTCTAAAAATATATATATTTCCTTTTCCATTTTGATTCAGATTATACGTAATATATTTATTTAGAAATAGAGTATTACGGCATTACAGCAATTGGCCAATGCGCCAAAATACATAATAAAAACAAAATTATAAAAATGTCTTAAATACAAATAACAACTAATATAACAAGAAAGTAGAAAAGACAGCGTGTGTTTAGAAACATGATATATACAATTATAAATTTAGCCTATTTACCACGTCCACAAACATTATATAGTTAATAAAAAATAAATCAACCTTTATGGTGCCATCAAATAAGTTAATCGCACGATACACAGCATCATGAAACATAATATCTGTCCTGCGACGAGGTATCTTGAAGACCGTAGAGTTACGAGTGATATTAGTGGGAACACGAAAATTAATATTTGCATAATAGTTATATAGTATTTTCTAGAAATACTATACTTAATGTATATATTTATTCGTAAGTGAATAATTTAGTCAGTTAATTAATCCTTTCATATTGTTTTGGCATAAATCCTTTAATGATATTTATATAATAATATGTTATTATGGAAGTGAAAAAAAGGTAATTTTATTCTCAAAAATTGATTCATAAATTATAAAATTGCCAGTTGTTACCAATATAAATTCTGAGACTTGTATTTGCCATCAATTAATGGTATTTTTTATCATTTTAGTCATAATAATTATGACATAAAACAAAAAAAATAACACTTATTTTCATAAAATTGTATGACTATGTTAATATTTCCAAAAAATTGTCAAGCGCTCCGGTTCGTAAACTCTTCCATTTCGAGCGCTGACCATAACATTCACAATATAATGCAAATGTTGTCTGTGAGAAGACGATAATTATTTAGAATATTTAAATGAACAACCAATCACGTATGAGAAGAGTATATTACTGAAATGTCAACTGCAAAAGATAAATCTAATATATAAAAATCAATATTTGTTTGTTTGTTCGTATTTTATGCGCTGCCAAGCCGTTCATTCAACTGCGATAAAACTTTGTGAACTTATTGCTTGCACTTGCGCGAAGAGTATAGACTATATCTTATATATATAAATAAATGTCTGTCTGTCCCGTATGCGTTCCTATACCATTCATCCGATTGCGATGAAATTTTGGTAAGTGGTTGTATGCACACCCGCAAAAGTTTCTGAATTAGAAAAAATCATCATCTTCTTCTTCTTCTTCATTATATTTTCTCTTATTCGTATAGTTCTTATACCATTTATCTGATTGCGACGAAACTTTCGTCAGTTATTGTACGCACACCCGCAAAGGTTTCTAAATTAGAAAAACTAAATTTTTCTTCTTCTTCTTCATTATATCTTCTTTTATTCGTATGGTTCCTATACCATTCATCCGATTGCGATGAAACCTTCGTCAGTTGTTGTGGTAACACCCGCAAAGGTTTCTGAAATAGTACAATCATCTTCTTCTTCTTATTCTTCTTCTTCATTCTATCTTCTTTTATTCGTATGGTCCCTATACCATCCTTCGTCAGTTGTTGTGGTAATACCCACAAAGGTTTCTGAATTAGTACAACCATCTTCTTCTTTGTCTATTCGTATGCGTTCAGTATTATCATAAAATATAAAGTTTGTTGTTTGTTTGTTCCATCCAATTTTGAATTTTTTACTACATATTAATACTATTAATAACGTTTACATATTTTGTATTCGATTTTAATTTAGTGTTCTGTTGTTTGACCTTTACTCCTATTAGAATTACTTTCATATTGCCACATTGTATTACACAGATATTTTAAAATTAAAAAAATAATTAAGTACCTCTAATTAAATTTTTAAATATCTAAGATAAATATAACCACGAAGCGACCCTGTGCGAAGCCGGGTACTTCAGCTATATGTTTTAAAAAAATATGGACATGTTTGAATACGTATGTCACCGCCCATTTTACCTCACTAAAAATCTGAAAAAGAAATAGCATCCTATACATACATAAGAATCTCTCTAGTATAGATCAACGTGCATGTTAAGTATTCTTATTTTAATGGAAATGTAAATTTACCATAAATTTGATGAAATTATTTTATTTTATAATATTCAAAACCCCTTATTGTGTTAAATTACTTTCACGAATTTCTACATAATTTCAACTGATTTTATTATTCACATATTATTATAAGTTTTGATGATAATTTAATTCCAGGTATGTACGTGTGGAACTGTACACTATTAGCTACTGATACTTACTTTCAAAGTGTTCCCTTTGTGCATAACTTTACAAATACTTAAAAAGCGTTTCCATTTCTGAAAGCTTACTTTCCTCTTTAACTCAAATTCAGGAATATTGTCGAGTACCTATCTACTATCTATCTCAATTATATTATTAAATCTTCTTTGTCTTTTTCAATTTCATATATAACCATTAATCCCTAGAACTTTAATGAGCAGACTATTTCGTTATGCATTGTTTGCAAGGATACATCATTCTCATTCCTAAGGACGTTACAAAAAACTATCGATACTTTGAAGAATCGATACTTTTTGACCGATACCTACTTCGATATTTTCTTTCGATATGACATCCCTACTCATGCCCAATTCTTTTAGTATTATTTTTTTTGATTTATCTACATTTAAATATCAATCTCACACTTAATCATCTATCGCACCGTATCGCATCTCACACTCTGATAATAATATTAGCTTACGTCATTGTTACTTTAGCTGTCATTTTTTAACGATATTCTCCACACCTACTCGCCCACTTTTTCATACTCTCCCGTTTTTTATATTACCTTCACCACACGCCACTGTCTACAATACATAGACACCTTTAAACCAAACCTCCCCGCACCGCACCCGGTATTAATCGGACGAATCACAAAACTCTGCATTTGGAAGTATCACCAGTTGTTTATGTCTGAGAATGTCTCAGGAATAGTTACCTAAGATTTTGGTTACCATGTACTCAAGTGTGCTTTGATTGCGTTAACATCACATTAAGTTAAGAGTACACATGGGAGAGAAGAGCACGGAGAGCATACTAAAATGAATACTAAAATATAAATCAAAAGGTAATACATAACTGGCAAACGATCTAAGTGAACAGATCTTATTATTTACAGTATGATGCTGCATTAAAAGAACAATAAAACTAGCTTTTGTGGTTACCAGACGAGACGGCCCGATGAGCCTAACAAATGGTTGGATAAACTTGATCAGCTCTTCTCTTGTCGTACACGTACTTTTAGAGCATTATCATAGGATTTAATTTGCATCGTGTACTTCCACATTATTTGGATATTATGTTAACCGGGTAAACATTCAACGTTTTAAAAGGGTTTCTTTCTGATTTACACGTAAACTTTAAGGTTAGTGCGCTATCAATTTCAACCGCCAAAGTGACACAATATGCAAATATAAAATATATTACTTTCGAAAAAGCTAACAAGTTTTAAATGTTCACGAAAACATATTCAAACGCAAATAGTCATATGATTCAGACACAATTACATCACGAAGTATACATTACGGCCACGCGGAGAATTAAATAATTGTCACAAAAATATTTAATATCTTATATCGAATAAATTAGATATAATATTTAAAATTTTTGGCATGGAACATGCTTTACCCATGCAACACCCAGGCGTAATCGTTACGAAAACATCACCCAGGCGAAAACGGTAACGAAAATAAGTAATAAGTCATGAAAGTAGCGGGGGCTGCGGGCGGCGCTTCGGTAATGTAGTGTATTACGCGCCCCGCGACCTCAATTCCTTCGACGAAATTGATTCTAAAAATTACATAATTTATTTCAGCTATCATAAACCCATGTCCATTATTTCTAACGATTATGTGGAGCAAAAATAAAATAATACTATTTAACGTTGAGTTATTTCTTTATTCATAATTAGGCACCAACATTACTATAAGTAGAGTTGGGTATTTCCCGAGAAAATCTCAATCTCGAGATTCGAGTTTTCCAGAAAACAGTTCTCGAGATATCGGGATATTTAAAAAAAAAACCTGTAAAAAATTCTAAAATCACTGTAACAGGCAAACTACAAAAAAAAATTTTTTTTTCATTTATGTAAGAAGACAAACAAATAGAAGTAGGAAAACAAAAATTATTCAAAACATTACTTATTAAAATAGAATTCCAAAAATCACAGACTGTCAATCGCTGGGTTTGACAATCGCGCACGCTTTTGAGACACAAAATTCCCTGATGTTGAAAAATTGTGCTCACTTTGAGTCGACGTTGATTTAATTGTGTTAAATAACCTCGATTTGAACGTTTTGTATTTTCTGTCCAGTTTTTCATATAGAAAACTCGGTTTTTCAATTAATATTTGATAATAAAGAAATCCCGAATCCCGAGAAAAGATTCTCGAGATCCGGGATTTCCCAAAATGTTAAAAATTTCAATTCTCGAGATTTGGGATCGAAAATCTCGAAAATTTGTCGAGAATTCCCGAAACCCAACTCTAACCATATGAATTCAAAAATTTTAATTTTCAGAAAAGTTAAATTATTTGAATCCTTTGGATACGGTTACTTTGACAAATAAATTTTCTTTTGAATTTGGACAGCCAGCATTCAGAGAATCAGTAGGCAAAGCATGTTTCATGTTTAATAATTTTAGCCGTCAGGGTTTAACTAACCATCATCTGAGGGGCCCAGGGGGCTTAAACCGTCCCGCGAGGCGCAAAGCGCCGAGTTTTAATTAATAATTCAACATTCTCATCGGCTTGATATAAAAAAAAACAATTATTAAAATATTTAGGAATGTTACATCCGTTTCCTGAAAATCATTCACAATTAAATAAGTTAAAATAATAATAACAATGAATTTTATGTAAAAATACTTCATTGTGATCATTTGTCAGGCAGTGTTTAATAGTTTAAACGTTCAAGTCGTTGAAAAAAAAATTGTGGAAATCTGCTTTTAGGAAACTCAGCATTTATTCACTTTACTTATTAATTAAATTGTAAAACTCTTTCGTATAATTAAATCATTTGATTATTCAAGGTAGGTAATATATTTATTTTAACGGTATTAACTTTTTTATTGTATATATTATTACCATGCTACGTAAGTATATTATAATCTCATCGATTACGAAAGAAGAGCTAATAAAAATACCTGTGCAGTCGGAAGCCAACAGCGGTGGAGTGAGGTTGTACAACTTCGCTTGAGTACTCGGGTCGCTATTCGCCTGGTTACTCGCGAACGGTTATAAATACGGGATACAACAAAAATAATATTGTTTGTAAATGAATTTGACAATAAACTCAACATGTGTGGTCCCATGTGATTTTGACAATCAGTGCCAGTGCTTGAGAAAAAGTGAAAAATATTTATTGTTGCACGGATAGTGCACTTTGTGCGGGGAGTGCGTCAAACGCTGTGAAGCGAGGGGTTGTCCACACTGTTTTTTGTTCACACTGTTGCGCGAATTCCAAGACCGCGTGAACGGCAAAAGCAATAAAATGGAAAACACCACGATGGAAGTGAATGAAACCAAAAAAACGAAGAAGAAAAGAAACGATGATGAAGAGGAAGTGGTTGGAGAAAAAGAAGAAGAATGGCAGACGGTGACCTCTGGAAAAAAACCCAGAAGAGACTCTGGGGTCACTCCAAAGGGAAACCAAAACATCGTCATGATAGCGACGGGAAGTAAAATTCCATTAAAATTGAAAATAGCGCAGATGCTGCATAAGGCAGGAGTAAAAGTACAGAAAATGTACAATACAAATTTAAAGGTGACATCCAAGTAGAAGATGAAAAAGAAGCAGATAAAGTGAAACAAGCTGGAGAACTCAAAGATCTCGGTTTTGTGACCAAAGAGAATGACTCCTGCTCTTATGGAGTAATAAGAAAAGTCGATATTGATATGGACCTCCAAGAACTGCAAATGGAAATCAAAAGTGATGCAAAAGTAATCAACCTTAAGAGGTTGACAAGAAAAGGTGATACAGGAGAGCTGACAAAGACCTCGTCAGTCAGTATTAAATTTGGGGAGAAAATATTGCCGAGAACAATTTACATATATGGAGTCTCTTTTGCTGTAGAACCGTATGTATTCAGGGTTATGCAATGCTACAAATGCTGGCGATATGGGCATATCGCGAACAATTGCGGACGTACAGTAGAAACGTGCCCTAAGTGTGGTGAAAACCACAAAACCTGCGAAAAAAATGAGGAAATTACGTGCATCAATTGCAAAGGTAACCACGCGGCAAACAGCCAAAAATGCCCAAAGTGGCAAGAGGAAAAGAATTGCAAAGAAGCAATGAAAAAAATGAACATACCTTTCAAGGAAGCAAAAAAAAATATGTTAAATAATAGCTATGCTGACATATTAAAACAAAAAAAAATCGTAGGAAGAGATGAAAGCGAAACAATTCAAAAAACTAAGGAAAACAAAAAGAAAGAAGAAGCGGTGGTAGAAGCTTCAGGCTCAACAATAATATCTACAGGTAGCAGCGTAAAGCCTACAAAAAATAAGAAAAATTCTAAGGGGAAGACAGAGGTTAACGCGATGGGAGAAATTATGAAAGTCTTGCTGAAAGGGGGAGACTGGCAGCAGATCATTAAACAACTAATAATTAAAGCAGTGGACTGGGTATGCAAACAATTCAAAGAAGGACACTTAAAGGAAATTCTAGGGGAGGTTCTGGAGCAAAATGGATAGTAAAAAACAAATTAGGATTTTACAATGGAATGCCAGAAGTATGAAGCAAAAAAAAGGATGATATAGAACTCTACTTAATAAGACAAAAAAATTTCAATAGCATTAATCTCAGAGACTTGGCTGAGGTCTGAATTAGACTATCTGAAATTCAATGATTACACGATGTATCGAAAATACAGAAGGGATGGATACGGAGGAGAGCGATTCTGGTGCATAAAACACTGGCGTCTAAAGAAGAAAGAAAGAAAGACGGAAGAGCTAGACAAAATAATTATAAAGCCATTTAACAGAATAGGAGTGAGGACCTGATCGAAGGATCCCCTTCTAGAAGAGAAGAGGCGATATGACAGCGAGTCGCAGTCAAAGCCTCGGTAAAATCACAAAAAAAAAAAAAAAAAAAAAAAAAAAAAAAAAAAAAAAAAAAAAAAAAAAAAAAAAAAAAAAAACCTGTGTTGCCTATATTGCGAAATATGTTTGCCTATATTACACAAGTAAATAAAAACTTTTTCATTACTCAATTAATATTGAAGTAAATAGATATTAACAATATTAAACTAAGTGTTTAGTTTGGTAAATTAAATTGTAGGTAAATATTAAAGGAAAATGATTAGATTTATATGTAATACATTACTGTTGAGAATATAAACAGCTGAAATATTTAATGATAATATTTTTTCAATTTGTATCGTACCTATCTGCTTGTAAAAAAAGGATATATCGCACCCCCGCAATTAAACTACCCAATCAAAAAAACGTCAAACAGAGAAAGTCAGCTTTGAAGTTTTTACCTTTCACATTTTGTACTGTTTTCGAAATATATTATCTAAATATTGAACAATTTTTTTAAAATAATTATAATGTGTAGATATGATTATTTAGCACAAAAATGTTTGTTTCTTGTTTTTTATGTTAAGGTAATGTTATTATTACTGTATTATATGTAGCAGTTTAACTTTAGATTACAGCAAATAAATTTTTAATTACAGCGAAGTGACAGAAAGCCATACATATAATTTAAAACAAACATTGATTGTTTTATGTAACCAAAAAGGAAAGGATTTTCAAAATGAAATATTTTTATGCTATTTAGCCAAATAATATTTTTTTATGAAATATAATATTTTGTAAAATTTTACAATTTTTGTTTACGCAGTAAAAAAATAAAATAAATATTTTTATATTATACACACATTTTATACACTCTATCTATATTCATATTACGATAGAATCCAATGTTAGAAAAATAATCTTACAAAGTAGAAAGCTACACATAATATGTAGTGGTGTGATGAATCACTTTTTAATTATTATAGGTATATAAATTATACTCGTATCTCAAATATAATCAATACCGTGTGGTTGAGGTATGAAAAGACCTATGTAACGTAAAAAGAGTTAAAATTCAACGATCAAAATATATTGAATGGAGGTGGTAGATTTTGTAATGAGAAATTTGAGAAGTGGGCAGTAATTAGGGCTTAAAAAGTTGTTAATTAATATGCCATAAATTGCTGTTAATATTTTTTATGTCTTGAAGTTTTTAACTATCTTCTAATTTAATCGTCGGCTGAAAGGATTTTAAAATTGCTATACTTAACTTAATGCCCATTTTCAATTAGGTTGGTTGAAAATTCTGTTTTTTGTTACAATACATGCATCTCTTCATTAACTGTAATATTGAAGGCCCACTAAGTCTTTTTTGTGTAAGCCCGGTCACATTCAATGCATCTTCTTCTTCCACGGCGCTACATCCCGGGGTGGGATTTGGCCTCCTCCACAACCGCTCTCCACTCACCCCGGTCTCTCGCCACGCTTCTCTAGTTACCTAGTCTTCCTATATGAAGCCAGTCCACTTCTACGGCGTCAGCCCATCTCCTTCATGGTCAGCCTCTGGGTCTCTTCCGTTGGGGTAGCCACTTCGTCGTTCAATTCAATGCATACTAATTCGTGAATACTGCTGTTAGACAAAGGTTTATTTTTGTCTCTTGAATTTTGCGATTTTCAACGTATAAAAGTTAATGTATATAAGTTAACGTAATGTATGTAACGTAATATGTCACCCGGTATCAAAAGAAAACTTGGATACAAAGAAATATGTGAAATTTTCAATTGATTTTCATACATCTTCATTTGTATTCACATGATCAGATGCTACGATAAGAATCGTTTATACGGGGTAGTTTATTCTTTTGGATGCAGTATCCATTAATATGTGGGAATATAAAAATATATTATATGAAACTTTGGAACATAAACCTCATTTTACGTTAGTTGATATTCTACTTGTTAATGTGCATTATGGTTATGAGCGTATGGTAAATTTTCATTAAAGTTAATAATATACACCAGTAGCATATTAAGACTCTGAAATAGTGTTTCGTAAAGTAACAGGTCTGGGGCTTTTATAGATAGAACCTGAAAAGTTTTCGAAAATAATAATTTAAAAAAAAATGCTTTTATCCATTTGATTGATTCAATTATTTTAAAAAATTGCGCTAAATCTTTTTCATTTTCAATATAGTGATTGATAACATTGATGATACTGATTTTAGTTTAAGGTTAATAGATAAAAATGAATGGAAAACGAACCATAGTATTATATTAAACCTCATAAAGTGAGTTATTAAAAGTTTTACGTAAAAATGATCACTGCCTGAAAAAAACACTGCTCTATGTGATAAGCTACAAAATTATATTGCATACCTACTGTTAAATGGTAGTGGTTATCATTGCTAATAATATGATACATTGATAGAGATAGCCTTGATCATTTCCAATCAATCAGCCTCTCTTAATCTTTTGTAAGTAAGTTGTAAATGCAATTTCTTCGGGCTAAAAGCTTTTGTGCACTTCCTCGTTTGTGTAATTTAACGTACTTTTTTAGCACCACATTTCAAATGCATCCAACGATTTTACGTCGCTTGCTTTTAGTGTCCTTATTTTCATGCAATATAATAATATGTATATGTAAAAAACTAGTCATCGTAATAAACGTTTTTCAGTATACCTCATTATATTCGTTATTCTTTGTTGTAAATATATGTATAACATAGTATAGCATATGTATAGAATATATAGTTATACGCAGTTTAAATTGGGTATAGACTTTTGCAAAAGCGTAGTATTGAAATAAATTGTCCATGGGACCCTTTTCCAAGGCCCTGAATTATAATGTGGATCCTTCCAACATCGTCGAGTTTTTTTTTGGGTGATTTTTTTCTTTATAAATCGTGTAGTTTCATTATCAAAATTTAAGCGGTTCGGACTTTAAAAAGCTGCTTACTGCATTTGGTTTTCAGTGCTATGCGTCTTGTAGTAGTGGAAAATACGCATAACTTTTAAGTTTTTCCATCTATAAAGCTTTTTTCGTGGTTCTCTCTGAGTTCAAATAATAATAACAATTTCATTATATTTATGTATACTAATCATGACAACAAATTTAACTTAATAATTCACGGAATACAGTAGAATGCAAATCAAGCGTTGTTTATTGGCACTATTTAAATAAATTTATATTTTTCCTGCGGAGCTTGTAATGGTGTTTTTTAAAACGACTATCATTAAATTATATAAAGAGAATAGGGAATTAATAAATTACTTGAACACTTTGCGCTTTAGGCACAGTGGAAGGTCACTTTTGAAGACATTATTCAGGCGGCCAAAAGCACTCCAGCCTAGTTTTACTCTGCGAACAATTTCATCAAATATACATCCATCTATAGACACTTGTTGTCCCAGATAGATGTAGCTTTTTACCTGTTCGAGCTGAGTGCCATTGATGAGGATCTCTTTTTGGCCTGCAAAGCAGTTGAACATGACTTTCGTCTTTGTTACATTTATTTTCAAACCTACTTTGTTGCTTACTTCAGCGAGTTCCTGCATTCTTCTTTGGAGGTCTTCTGAGTCTTGCGAGACAATTACTATGTCATCGGCATAGGGCAGATGACTCAGGTATTCTCCATTTATGGGGATCTCTTTGTCATTCTAGTCAAGTTGCCTGAATAAGTCTTCAAGGGTGGCTGTAAATAGTTTAGGTGAAATTGTATCACCTTGTCGGACTCCTTTGCTGATTGGAAATCTGCGCGATGGTTTATAGAGATTGACAGATGCTGTTGCGCTACTGTAAATTTATATTATTGAAAATATTTATAAAGCGCCCAGGGATTCCTTGTTTTCTGAGTGCGTCGAGTGTTGAACATGTCTTTATCAAATCGAACGCCTTCTCATAGTCTATAAAACCTATGATGATTAGTAAATGATTAGTAATTATTATATTTTTAAATATCAATTTGCACTCACGGTGGCCTAGTTGAGAGAACTATAAAGCTGTGAGTCATAGGTTTGATACAGTAACTTGCCAAAAAAACATGTAGGTATATTTGATGCAGTTCTAATATACAATTGGTTGGTCGAGTGACTACCTATCAAATTTTCGTTTAAAAAAGTTTGTTAAATCTTCACTACCTACAGTTTCGTCGGAACAAAAATGGTAATATAGTAAAACATTATACCTACTCATATCATGATAGATATTAGAAAAAAAATCTTTTGTATTAGTTCTATAATCCGACATGATCTGGTGTCAATCACACATTGAGAAATATCATGAAATATCAGGGATAAAAACTCCAGACCCTTTATCACGGCCACTAGTAGAAAATCTCATTCAAAATTATATTGAAAATATTTTTGAAAATGTAGCAAGCTATCATAATGTTATATTAAATTGAAATAGGCCCTTCAACAATACCTATTAAACCTAGATCGGTTGCGAAATTTTATCATGTTAAAAGTTCAAGAACACTACTCTTATATGGATCTAAACAGTGACCTCGTATCTTTTTGTTCGTCCAATATTGCTGAAGTTTTGTTATTATATGACGTTTATATCAGCAATTTCTGATACTATCGACCTTTCTATTATAAAAAAATAGTGTCCGAAGTAGTCGTGATAATATTGAAATGTTATTTTACACTTTACAATTTTATTGTCAAACGGTTTTAAAGAAAATGTTATGTTTTTCAGTTTCTCTATAATTTTCAATAAAACATCGTTTATTATTTATTATTTTGATGTAATATTTATATTGTAATGTATTTTTTTATTAAATTATTTTTTCAAGAATGTAACATTCCAATTATTGAACACACATAATTTTGAAAACACTTCTGTGAAAATATATTATAACAAATAAAAAAAATATTTTTGAAAAAAGTAAGACACACACCTGCAGGAGTCGAACCTGCGCCTCTCGGGTATCGCGCCCATGCACTACTATGCTAAAGGCGTCATACTTAATTGCGACAAATTTTAACTAATGGCTTAGTAGCTCAATTTAGAAAGCGCTTCAGGGAGTGTGTCTTACTTTTTTTTAAAAAGATTTTTTCTATTATTTTCTCAGAAGTGTTTTAAAATTATGTACTTATGTATTTTTTTATATCTATTTCATTTCTTATATTTGAGGAAGGTATGAGGGAATTATAAATTTAATTATAATATATTTCATGAAACTCACTATTAATTTATTATTAATGCATGTATTTTCTTTTTAAGTTGTCAACATGCATTCTTCTTTCTCCTTCTTCCACTATTTCAATATTTGGTGTAGGACTCCGAAATTTTAAGCGAAAAGAAGGAAAATCACACGGTGATAACCCAAAAATCAAATTAAAAAACAACCAACCAAATCCCTTCAAAAATGTAAAAACGACTAGTTAATTTCGTCGTAATTAAATAGAACGCATATCGCTCAACTGATAAAGCACATTATTTGAGAGAATGCAGTGAATACGGGTTTTCAAGTTATTTACGTTTAATAAATAATGTTACAAATATGTAGTGTTACAAAATGTTCTCAAATCTTGTGAATTATTTGTTGAATGATTAATTGAATAAGATATTGTTATTTTAATATAAATCGCAACAAATATTATTTGATATATACCCCCTTAAAATCTAGAATGGGAAATTTTGTCTAATTATTTTTATGTTTCATTCATTCCCCATAGCTACTTAATTATTTAATATTTACTCGGTTCATTAGAATTAAAATAGTAATATTGTATTGCTTCATTAAAAGAATTTACAAAAACTTAATTGAAATTTCTGTCTTGTGGGAACGACACTGTTCATTTTTTCGTTAACTATTAATAGGGCTTGAGCTTCGAGTTTCAGAAGCTTTGAAAATTTGACACCCACACACTGTTCGCAATATTTTGCAAATAATGAAATAGTACTTCTCGTATTAATTTCTTGTTTACGCGCTATTGGGTATTGCTGTCAATAAATCTCTACTGAAAGAGGTTTGATGTTTTTGTTTCCAGTATTTGACTCCTCTCTGCGTCATTAGTTTTGTCTACGCCAGGATGGCACTGAAACTTTGGGGGTCAAGAGCACCAGGAAATGCCCAGTATCACAGAGATGCCAACTTGATGAAAAACAAAAAGAAGGTAATACCTACTATAGTTCTGTACTCTTTTGTTTTAATTATGTTGGCATTAATGGAAAAGAATAAGATAATATTACGTTTGTGAGATAAAATAAGATAATATATTATATACAATAGCTTCTCAAATGACCGTGAAACGTTGGAGACAAAAGAAGGAAAAACACGCGGTGACACTTTAATAATCTATTACGATATATAATATATGATACCTTTAATCCATTACGACACATAATTGTTAAGAGTCATTGACCCGAAATTTTTTATTTTCGGCCTGTATCCTTATGTGAGTCGCTTAGAATCATAACTCACATATTGCAATTTTGTCGTTTTTTAGTTAAATATGCCAAGTGATTCTAAATGAATTAATCTATATACCGAAAAATAGTTGAGTATTAAAAGTCAATTTAAGCCATGTGAAAATCGTTGACAAAGTACATTGTTGGTGTAATATGTCGTATATTTCAAAGAATAGAGTTTTGTCACCAACGCCTTCCTAACCAATCGGGGAGCTCTATTTCTCATAGTATGCTGTATGTCTGCAACGTTAGGAGTATTAGGTATATATATTAAAAAAAAAAAAAAAAAAGTTATTCGACTCTCTCACTCATTAATATTCTAGGGAGTTCAATACTGTTCTTCTAATTACAAAAAATAGTGCTCTGTTGGTTTTTAGCGATTATCTCAAAACTTGATTTTTGGAATATGTGAGTTATGATTCTAAGCGACTCATGTATCTATGTGTCTAAAATAATAGATAACATATATATATATGTACAAGTATTTACAGAATGAATGACTTGGTTAATTGTATGATTCTCTATCCCTGTATTTGTAACATATATCAGAGGCAAAGGGTGGAGGTAGGCTGTTAAGATCCTCCATAAATAGTGCACGTTAAACTTTATCCGTCATACGTATTTGTTTTCATCGAAATAAGACTACGATTTATTGATGGTGTTGGTTAGTTTTTAAAATTCAATTCAACCCTGCGAAAACCAAGCCATAATAGATAATAGTCAAAAAATACTCGTCTATCTATAATCATATATAATTAAATTAAAATTAAATCATATATAAATTTGGATATTTTATAAATAGAATAATATTTTTGGCTATTATAGTTATAGACAGATTAAATCAATGAATTTTAAAAAAGTAATCATTAATATGTGTAATAATATGTATCCTTAATCCAACGAAAACAAATAAGTATGAATGAAAAATTGTGGACAATTTTTTTATATCGCCCAAAATATACCTACCAAAACTATTATGGTTTGGTATAGGCAGGGTTTAATTTATTTTTAAAAACTAACCATCACCATTTGTAAATTGTGGTCTTTGTTCAATTAAAACAAATTCGTATGACTGATAAAGTTTAATCTGCACTATTTATGTCGGATATTAACTGCCTACCTCCACCCTTCGCTACTGAATATATCCTAGTATAACATAATATAATAATAAAAGCAGAGTTTTCATCAAACTCCCATTTTATAATGTGTTTGAATTGTAAATTTATCTTTCAATTTAAATAAATGGTACTTGACTTTTGACACGACGTATTCATTAATTAAAACACTTTGAAATGTAAATTATGAATAGATTCTATTATAAATTATGTATTGCAAACATCATATTCTACCACTAGGTGCATCTAATTGGCACTGCATTCACCTGAAGGCAAATAATATGTTAGGTTAATTTTAGTGATAATGAAACATTAATAGACAGGTATGTCAATTTATTTGAAATTACTATTTTCTTTTCCAGTTTTTACACTTTTCTTAGCTTCGAGTATTTGGTTTGTAATAATGTTGTCTATTGTAGGATAATAATATCATCTAAAAAGATATATTTTCTGATAAGAAAGTTTTATGTCCAATATCTGCGACATCTTGTGGAGTGTCAGTATGAATGACACTCTACAAGATGTCGCATGACTATACTTTTACACCCATTTATTAAAAATATTTGTCTGCACGTCAAGTTATCAAACAATATGCCACATCTGTAACATGCAGGATTGGTGCGAAAAAACAAATAATAATGCCATAAGAAAATGTTTTTTTACGTTGAAAAGTACTATTTTGATTATGTATTTTTTATTTGTATAAATATAATATGTACCTAGGTAGGTACCTACATCATTTGTTGTAACAGATCAGAATAACAGAATCATTATATATTATCAAATACTTTAAAAAACGTTTGTTTATAGAGATGGAGCCTAAATATACGAAATTGAAGCAAAAAAAGGACCACTGATCCACTAATTAAGCTAGCTACAAATAACATTGCAAGTTTATTTGTAGATAACTTCACACTACTGCTATTACATTTGCTTACCAATTTTCATGGGTTATAGAAAGACAATCCATCACCACGAGTAGATAAGCAGACACTACTACACTTCCAGATTATTATTTAGTTGAAAAATTTGTGTATACTTGAATAAATAATCATAATGAATACAACAAATAGCAGCCATTTTGTGTAAGTAAGAAAATCGGAATGGCAACTTAGCGATATAATATAATATATAGAGTTTACCAACGTAACCATGTTTTAGGCGTTTGATAAATAATTTCAAATATCATAACAGAAAATATTACGTATAAGGCACCTTCTAATTATTATAGTCCAAATTCTTGTTCTATTATAATATTATTAACTCTTTACTCTTCTATGGAACTTAATATGTTATATTCGGTGCAGATATTTAAAAAAATGAATAAATAATGTGTTTCGAACAAATATGAATATTCAATAAAGAATACCATACGTTAAGACGTAATAAGTGCTACGGTTCCACTATTCCAGCTCCACTAGCGTTATCTAACGATAAAATACGAATCATTCATGAATCAATTTATATTAATATTAAAGTGTTCTAATTTATCAATACATAACTTAAAACATTAAAAAGAATAATGAATATTTTTGAAAAAACGATTTCTTTTAGTATATTGTAAGTAATGTTATTTATATCAAAATATTATGACCATATAAATAAAAGGGATTTTAAGTTATACACATTTTATTTTTTGCAAAAACCGATATTTTTTTATTAAATATAAAAAACCATTAAAACTAATAGTTAAAAAAATCTTTAAAATAACTTAATAGACTATATTTTCATGATAAAAATCAACAATAAATTTGATGTACTCAAAGAGATGGAGTTTCAATCGTTTTGGATGTACTACTTAACTAAAAATCCGGTATTCTATGAATGCACATTTTAAAATGGTTTTTTTATATTTTGTATATTAGAGTTTTATAAAAATATTCATTTTTGTTTATATTATTTATGATACGTATTGATTATTATTATTCTAAATTTAAATTATTTCAAAAGTATATTAAATTGCTTTTAAATCTCGTCATTTAAATAAAAAAGTACTCCATTAAATTTATGTTTTCTAGTTACATAATGTTATATCGTTCGGATATTCTCTTAAGTTTGATCGATATTGTTATTACTCTAATCATTTCCTAATGCGAATCGATAAGGAAACTATATTATTCCGCGCTTTTATTAAATTTAAATATTAATTAATATTATTAACCTCTGCCTAAACTGGGGTATAATTTCACAGCCTTTGCTTAGTTACAAAATTGTGATTAACGCAAAAAAATATTTTAACAGGTTATCATATTTCTTTTGATTTTCACTTTTTTTTTACTATTAATTGATTTAAGTAACCCTTTTTACACATTTTTCGTATATTTTAGGAAACATCTTATCGTCTCTTATTTCAATTTTTATTTTTTTTTGCGTTTTGCGGCCAACATTATGAAGGATTTTTATCTAAATATATTGAACGCGTGCGCAATAGCATTTCTCTCGATATGTATGTTCACAGTACATTGTTGGAATTCTGCTTTCGTTAGCCTAACGCCTAAAGCATAGATGGAAACTTTTTGGTAAACCACTTTCAAATAAATATTAACGAATGAGAACTATAACAGATGTTAGAATCAAAATATTTTTCTTATCTTTTTAATATAGTTTGATGTTTATCATATTTTAAACTTATTTATGAGAGATTTTTGAATTGTTGTTAATTTGTCTATCATTTATCTATTAAAAATATATTTTTTTTAGGAAATACTAATTAACTTAATTTTGATTTTTTTTATCTATATCTGAGTTTCAATTTTAGACAATTTCAATTTATTTATTTTTAACATATTGTGGACATTACTAATTATAAGTTTAAAATGTTCACAACATGTCATGAAACATTATTATAAAGGGAAAAAAGTAATAAAAGCGATAAAAATGAAAATATAAAAAGAGAACATAACATAAACATACAAAAGCAGTTAAAATACATCTATAGAAGTTCAAAGATGTACACCGAGTTTGCTAAGGTGGACCTATTTTAAGAATTTATAAAATAGCGTGCACCTATACTAACTCTCACGCAAGTGGAATATATCAACACCCGAAACAATTTGGTTGAACTTTGTTATCGCCCTCCCAATTGGCATTACCAGTGGCAGGTTGGTTCTGCACCTTGGGAGAAAAACAACTGATGCTCTCTATTTTTAAGATAGTTATCAGGGACAACACTGCCCAGAATGGCAGAGATCTCATTTACACATCATATAAGTCGAAAAAAATGCGTAGCTATATAATAAAGATCTCTTCTAAATTGCAGACTGCAGTATGTAAGCATACCGAAGAGAAACTCAGTTGGATAAAGCCACGGATAGTACCCATGCAACCTCCTGTAAAAGAGTCTCAAGAATTTCTTCTGAAACCTCTTAACCATAAAGCCATACTTCAACTGATGCAACCATTTTTTTTGACCGGAAAACCGGCAACCCTAATAATGACAACCAGCGTATGATTTATAGGCCATCCATGGACTGAAACCGTATGCGGTTTCGAACCGTGTGCTATACTAAGCTTATCTTTTCTAGTCATGGAGATATATTTCCACAAAATATATTAAAAGCATCTGATCGTATCCGTGTATACCATACACTTAAACTTTAAACAAATTTAGTGAATATATATTTTCATGAACAAAAATCATAAGGTTAGTATGGCACACGGATCTAAACCGCATACGGTTTCAGTCCATGGATGGCCTCTTATTCCCAGAATTTTTGACGATTCGATCGATTCTAAAGTCGATTTCGGTTAAAGCAATGCTATTTCTAGATATTGCATTTTTATTCAACTTTAAGTGCTAATAAAGATTGTAATCTGATAAATCAGAAGTAATAATAATTTTGTATTTCAGGTAATAAAGATGTTATTCATCGTAGTCGCCCTATTCGCAGTATGCTGGCTTCCACTGCAAACATACAACGTTCTTCAGGATACGTTCCCGAGAATAAACGAGTAAGAAACCAATAATTACAGTTATCATGTTTGTCTGACACACATTTATGTCACTTGTTAATAATCAACGGAAACACATTGAACTGTGTACATCTTTTCATAATAACAAGAAGATCAAGCATTATTAAATTTGACAATATACACAGTAACTTATTTACTAATATGTTATTAATAGAGACCAGATTATATGCATTTGCATATTTAGCAGATTCGCACCGGTTATTGCATATTTTACCTAAAATCTAGTGATGATGCATATATTATTTTCGCTATGTTTACAATATTGTGTAGTATACATTGTAGCCAGCCAATGGGACGGGTGAACTTTAGCCAGAAACAATAAGTGTAAACATAGCACCCAAATTCAAATATTGCCCAGTTACCTCTGGATGTGGAACGGTCCTTTTCCACTTATAAAAATATGTTGAATGATCGAAGACACAATATTACTACCAAAATTTTATAATTGTAAACAAGAGTAACAAAATGTTAAATAATTGTTAATAATTAGTGATTAATAATTATTATCGTCGATACTTCCTGATATTGTATGCCAATTTTGAAATAAAAAAACTAAACATTAATATTTTTTTTATTATTTAATGTTACATATTTTGACACTTTTCATGCATATTTTAACCATTTTTCATATATTATATTTCAAGCTGTGTAAGTTGCATAATTATAATCCGGTCTCTAGTTATTAAAATATTTTACATTAAAGCTATACCTCTATAGGCGATGCGCGGATTGTGCAAATGACGCGAGCCAAACGAAATATAATTTGTCATAAAAATTCAACATGCGTCCTTTTTATGTTTTGTTTATTATTATATTCGTAATATTAATAGTATATTCATTGACATGTTTTCTTTTTCAAGTACATGCGGAACGTTTTTAGTCATCTTTACACGATTTAAGAGTATATTCCTCCGACGCCATCACAAAACAAATTGACGTGAAAACAGGTCGACTATCTCTCTCTGAATGGCAAAGCGGCCGAAATTTCGTTCTACATACAGTTGAAAATGATTTGCCGTTTCACTTATGAAGTAGAGAAATTCTAATGAAATTAAACAAAAAATATTAGGTCAACTTATTCAAGTCATCGAAAAATTACTGTAATTTAATAACAAAAGAACAAGACTAATTTAGTTAGTACCAGGGAACATAAAATGAATGGGAGCTGGCTTACCTTAATGGGTATGGTACAGATCACGAGGCAGATTCTGGGGCAGTCGGCGCATTTGTTTTACTTGGATTTTATGGCCTGACCATCATAAAGTATTCTACTTTAAAATTTTGGTCCATGGATTAATCTGTTAAGTGGTTACTACGAAATGATAAATAGCTTTAGAACAAATTATTTTTAAAAAAGCAAGAGAACAAATTTTTTTCGCTCGAACATCTGTAGCGTTGAGCCACTATAGCACTGGAAATAGGTAACTTAGAATGTTTACTCAAAGGGTGATAAAATTTAGTTTTAATAGTAATTATTATGACCAATCTACGTAGTGTGAAATAAGCTTAAAGATAACAACATTATCAGAGATTGGAAGTCGGCCTGATAATGATTGCATTTCGATTTTTTTTGTTTCAAAATAATTTGAAATATTCGTATTAAGGCTTAGATTGAACGAGAGATGATTTATAAATGGTCTTTTTAATCGTTCTAGTTATAAATTTAATCATAAAAATAATTTTATTTTTGTATTATATTTTTTAAAGTCAAGTTTATAGTTACCTAAGTAGTTGCAATTAAAAATGAAAAGTTAGTCAGAACCAAGAGTTTAGACGGCTTGTGAAATTATAATATCAAGTATTTCCAAGGCTAACACATTGTAATATTTTTTTAATTATGACTGTTCAAATGAAATAATTCACATTTTTCCGATTAAAGATTCCCACCTCTTCAATTTAATTATAACTTAGGCTTTTTGTCAACTGTTCCTTTCTCATATTAATATAGAGTTATTTTTTCTTCCCACCCCATAGATATTCATAATCACATTATTATACAAAAGAAAATATAAAATTTTGGTTCTGATACTTTTTAAACAATATTATGTTACTTGAGCACGTGTAGAGTTAGGTATTTCCCTAGAAAATCTCAATCTCGGGATTCGGGATTTCCAGAAAAGAATTCTCGAGAATTCTCGAGATATCGGGAAATTAAAAAAAAAATCTGTAAAAATCTTAAAATCAGTGTAAAAACAGACAAATTCCAAAAAAATATGATTTTCTTTATTTACGTAAGAAGATAAACAAAATACAAGTAGGAAAACAAAAATAATCCTAAACATTACTTATTGAAATGGAATATCAAATCACACAAACTGTCAATCGCTGCGTCTAACAATCACGTACGCTTTTGAGACACAAAATTCCCTGATGTTACAAAAATTGCGCTTATTTTGAGTCGACGTTGGCTTAATTGTGTTAAATGCCCCGATCAGTCTTTGGACGTTTTGTGCTTTCTGTCCACATTTTCATATAGAAAATCTTTTTTACAATTAATATTTGATAATAAAGAAATCCCAAATCCCGAGAAACGATTCTTGAGATCCGGAAATTCCCGAAATGTTAAAAATTTCAATTCTCGAGATTCGGGATGGAAAATCTTGAAAATTTCTCCAGAATTCCCGTCGGGAAATTCCCGAAACCCAACTCTAACCACTCTAAACATACATAATCAAACTAGTCTCACTAGACATAATATATTATCAAATAATTTATATATTAAATTATATTAATTTCAACGTATAACACGTTATTACTACGTCAAAAAATGGAACGCAGCGGTGTAACATATATTTTTCATATTATCTATTTAATAAACAAAATAAAAACAAATTGGCGGCGTTCAGATTTGAGTGTTGGCCTTGGCTTAGCACTACCAATACGCTATTACTTTAGATTCAAACCTCAGTACTTTAGATTCAAACTCAGATCTAACAATTACCAGTCGCGTACATTATCGATACACCATTACTGACACCTCATTAGATGATAATTTGACTTATATTTTATGCTACGGTAGAGAATAAATCTAATTAGTATTAATTTGAATTAGCATACAAATAAATGGAAGTATGATTTATATTTTCAATAATAATTGATAAATAAATATATTATTATTATATTTTAAATTTGATAGCGAAGAATATAACCAAACCAATTATCGTACTTTGTATGTATATACTTAACTTAGGTATTAAAAGTTTATTCTATTTTAATAATAGGGATTTTTTAAATGTAACTGTCCAGAATGTTTTGTTTTTATTTTCAGATATCGATACATTAACATCATTTTCTTCTGCTGTGATTGGCTTGCCATGAGTAATTCCTGCTACAATCCCTTCATTTACGGAATATACAATGTGCGTAAGACTATCTTTTCCTTGAAATTCCGTATCAATAAAAAAAACAAGACATTAATCAAACAATACTATTGCAATATTTAAATCAGTGACACTTTATTAAAGGAATTTTTTTTTAACTAAACGTATAACATATAATAAATTGTACCCTTTCTCGTTTTTATTTGTATACAAGATTAATTTAAAAATAAATAGAAAGCACCAATGCTTATATTCGTTGTAACATTAAAAATACATATTTTTTTCTGTAATACTTAGGCTTACAATTTGCAATGTATTTTTGGTTCTTGGACGATTCAGCGCCGGGACAACCAGGCGCTACGCATTCGAAAATAAATAGACGTTCGTAAATTACAGCTACTTTATATTATAATACTTAAATATTATTATAATATTTAATACTTTGTGGGAATTTAAATATGCACACGTAAATGATGATTTAATTGAGTATATGTTTAAGTTCCAACGATGAGAGAGTTCTTTTATTTTTATATGAAGCGTCAGGCATAACAATTTTTAATCCGCAATAAAAAACATTATGTTAAGAGTAAAATCAATTAAAACTACTAAGTAGTAGATATAAACTTATTAAACTTCCTCGTATAATTTATGTTTCAAATCGTGACGAACGTCTATTTATTTCATTGAATTCGACATTGCGGCGCCCATTTGTCCCGGCGTCCAATTGTCCCAGTGCCGTATTTTCTTATAAAATAAAAAGTGGAAATATGTTATCGAACAAACAAAACCTTACAAGTTTTTAGAATTTGTATTTCTTCACAAATTAACTACTCATAAAGTTTTTGGAAATTTATACCTTTCCAAAAACTTAATTTAGAACCGAAAATTTAGATTTCAATGGTTTCTCACTACCTATGTAATTTTGAGGATTCATAAAAGGTGAATTAAGTTTAAAACTTTCTATAACTACATAATTTTATTCTACCCCTGGGCATTATTATTTATTTTGTATTTTATAATTATAACATAACACTATATAGAATATAAATGCTTTTTTTCTTTTTAACACCACATGAGGTCATGAGCCCCAATGACAATACTGTGATAGTAATGAAACGGTATTATTGTATTAGAAAAAATCACCGGAAATCGAAACCGGACCCTCGTACGAGAAACCGGTGTCATACTTTTACAATAAAGCCGCCTTTATTAGAGATTATTTATTTTATGATCAATTAAATCGAGCATATCTTTCATAACAATTAAAATATTAGTGAATTTAATTCCTTACGTTATTTACCTTTAATAAATGATATTTATTTATATATCTATCTGCTTATTTATTTCTAGGAGAAATTCAAGAGGGAGTTCAAATTACGATTTCCCGGTGGAAAGAAGTGGCATCAAACACCGACAAATGATAGCTTTGATCTGGTGAGAATAATACCTACTTTATTATGAAAATAATTCTCTCTATTGACCAAATTATAGTATCTGATTTAAATAGAACTTTGTCAAACTACTAAACACATACTGATGTTTGTTCTGTCTAATAAACAAATATATATCCATAATCCACCGACTGAGATTACCAATATAGCACTATACCTAAGTAATTGAAATTATAATGGATTTAAAATTTGTAATTTATGAAAATAAAATCATATATCATAATATGTAGCCAATAGGAAAAATCTTTATGAGCAGGTATAAAAAAGGTCAATAGTTAAAATTTGTCACAATTAAGCATGGTAGTCTTAGTATAGTGGTAATGCACAGGGTGCGCTACCCAATAGATGCAGGTTCGATTCCTGCCGGGTGTCTTTTTTCTCAAAAAAGATTTTTTCTATCGGTTATATTTTCTTATGAGTGTTTTCAAAATTATGTATGTTCAATAACCAAATATATTTATTTTGAATTTAGAATATAAATTCAAATTATTCTTCGTTACAGATGTATTTCAACGCATTATAACTAATATACAGTTTGATTACAGGATAGAACTCAAACACTTCGCTTTTCGAATTCATTCCGTTCACACGTAGACTGGCGTCGAACGCAAACACAAGTCCAGATGCCAATGGTGACATACAGTGTCCACTTTTGCGCGCATCCTTGTGGCGAATTAAAAAGAACACAGTTCATGCGAAATTCACACCACCCTTGCGACTCGTCAGAATCCAGTTACAATAACAGAAACAAACCACGAACTATCCATTATTCTATGAGCAGTCTCAATAACACAGAGCTAGTCACGAACAAAGTGGAAAAACTGAAACACTCTAATAATAGAAGAGTTAATAAAACCAGTACGTTGAAAACGAGCCACGTTTTAGAAAATGATGAAAATGTGAATAATAAAAGAAAACGCGAAAACGATTTAAGAGAAAGGGGCGGATGTTTCGGGAAAAAATTCCTCCGATCGAAAAATGGTCGGTCTGGCGAAGACAAGCTGTCACAAACTGACAATGAATCATATATGAAAGACATGGTTATTAATACTAGGCACAAGTGTTCAAGCGATGAAATGTTATGTTTCGATCCAAAGGAAAACCGGAAACGTAGCATGGAATTCAACGCTAACTTCGGAAATTCCGACAGCAATCACTCAGGAAGTAGCGTACCTTATTACAGAGGGGTTGTGGTCCAGCGGCCCGCTCAAACAAGGTGTTTTACGCAAGGGAAATGGAAGATGGAGGCAGACGGCGAACACGTCGAAACGGAAATATACATTTTTCCGGAAGGTGACAGGAGCAATCATAACGGCGAAGAGGGAGGTTCTAAACGACTGCCTGACGACCTTTGCTTATAGGTGTGTGTCATTTCGGCCGCTGCTATGTTTTCACATGACGAGTATGAACAAAACTCTATTTAATTTTCTTCAGTCGGTACTGCGTAACGCTGAAAATAAAATCGTTCAAAGTTTGTACTGAAAAGAACAATATTATTATTGTAAAGCTCATTATTTTTTCAAGCTAAGAGATAAATAATTCACATCTTTACCATTGTATTATTATAAAACCAATAATTTAAGTGTATATACATTATATTTTATGACTGATAAAAATTGATATCATGCAAGTAAATTTCACAAAAAAACTTTAAAAGTTAATAATGTGGATCAAACTATTGTGATGATTGTATAGTATCATAGTAAATACTAGCACTAACTGACTATTATATAATTATTGATATTTAACAGAAATTATTATTAAATCTGCCGTGGCCGAAGAAGTTTACTGTATATTATTATAATGTTAGATTAAATACTTTAAAAAAATAGCTCGTAAGAATAAGACTTGACTATGAATATTTAAACGAATTATATTATTGTAAAATAATATGTATCTTTGTTCAAAACACTGGAAAAATAAATATTTTTTAATATCCTAACAATTACTCATTTTTTACATGTTTATTATAATAAAAGTTTTATTATTTTGCCTGCATATCAATAATAACATGAATAGTTTAAATAGGTTGAAATTAAATGAGACATCAAATTACGACAATTCAATATTAGTGGTAAATGCAATGACATTAATATGGACGAAGCGTCTGGGAAAAAAATGACACTCACTTTTTTGTCGCGTGTGCCGAATGGCATAATCTGTTCTAACGCCATTACAATAAAGGTGATATTGCTATAAATTCCCGATGCTTTTTGTCGGGTCTGCCGAATGGTTCGGTTCGAACGGATTCGCTCAAATGAACATTGACACTAGAAACATTGTTCTATCGCCATTACAATAAAGGTGATATTGCTATAAATTCCCGATGCGTGATATCGCATAATGGAAATTGCGTGACTACCTATACATGTGCGAATGTCGTATGCGCGAATTTACTTGCTATCTACTGTATTGAGTGCGTTGTCCATTAATAATGTCATTAAGTAAATGACGTTTTTGTGAGTCAAGCATCACCGGTTGGTTATAAGTTTATTTCAGTTTAATTTTTCTATCGCAATTTATTTTCAAATTTTAATAATCTGCTTATTTTGTCTAGCTGATATACCTACCCATTTTAAACTAAATATATTATTTATTATGAAAAATAAAATCGGATAATATATCAATATGTTTATATCCTTTTTAATATATATTAATCGATTTCAGTGTAATCATTAGCTTTTTAAACTTTTTTTTCGTATGATTTTGGCGCTTTAAACGTTATCGATCAATACATATTAATTTGTCTGAAATTGCACATAGTATTACTTACAATTTTTTTTAGAGTTTGACAGGCTTGGGTGGCAGATGACAAAGCTAAAATCACCATATAAATATATCACAAATAAATATATCGCAAAAAAATAATATAACATTAATATAAATAGAATGTCATCGATTAATCTTGTATAAAAATATTGAGTAATATAGAATCCTCCATCACATTTCTAAAATTTATAAAGAATCCATTCCACCTGTTTATTTATTTATATTATGTCACTAATGGTAAAAAGATAATGTCAAATATGAGTGCTGTGTCCATTTTAAAAGATTGGATTCAATCAACATAACCCGGTTATAAATTTTATTATGTTTAAAGGTATTTGTTAGATGAGTTATCATAGATATCCACTACAAATATGAATTTTATTATATTTCAAATACCTAAATATCTTAATAAGTACATACTGTTTAATAAAAATGATTTTCTAGTAGGTGCCTACCTAATTATAACAATATACTTATGGGCCCTAGAGCCCATGTATCTCAAGTCCTATTTTGTTATAATGATTTGAGTACAGATTGTGTAGCTAAATTGTTATCACATTTTTCGAGATCAATTCACTACCGATTTACCTACAACAAAAACATAAAAGAGACCATAGAGTTCTAACTACAATTACATTAGAAGAATGACAAACATTAAATTGCATTTAACCAAAAGTAACCATTTTGGACTTACGATACACATGATCTCAAGTAAACATAATATTATATAAGTACAGGAGATACATACTTAGCGGAGTATTTTCTTTTTTACTTATTTTCAATACAATATGTTGACATTGTATACTAAGGAAATTATTAATTCAACTAGTGGTATGTAGTATAAAAGGGAAACAAGGAGAAGAAAACGGTTCTCACATTATCATAAAGTATGATAAGAAACGAGACGGAGGGCAACACCGAGAATATTTAAAGAGACTGGCTATTCCTAAACTGTTCTATTCTGGAGGGAAATTAATTTGTTAACCACTGATATAGTAAAGTATACCGAATTCAGTGATACAAACCTACTAGTCAAATTTAATAATATATGAAATGATGTTTCTTTACGTCATGTGTTTTCCAAACGCGATTAAAATCTGATGAAATGATGGTGGTGAAAAACACTGATGGATGTCAGTCTTCTTCTGTTTTAAATACATTATAAATGGCACTCTTTGACACATATTTTTGTTTTGCCATTAAGAATTTTATTTATAACGCAAGTAACTTTTTATAATTCACGAAAAATAGCCACAGAGCTTATTAGTTCCATATGTATACACGTTTGACTAATAAAAGGCATTATTAAAACCATTTACGACTGCTTAATCTGCAAACCGGCTAACTTCATTTGAGTAAATTATTCAGGAAATAGAAAAAAAACTTAATAATTTAACTATCGATCGGAATTTACCAATTTCAAAAATATACTTGGAAAAAAAATACAAATAAGCTGCACTAAATAATAAATTACTTAAATAAACTTACTAAATACTTACTTAAGAAACTTACTTAAATAATAAATTACTTACTCTATTTTAGCTTCCTTTTTATATATTATAAAGAACGGTTATTATGTAAAGAGCGTAGTTGTTCCATTTACGATATTGGAAATTTGGTACATGCAGTTGGCTGTTCTGTGTAAAGAACGATAACTTATTTATTTACAGGCTTAGGAGTTTGAAATTTAGTGCGAGCATAGAAAACATGCTTTATAACAAAATGTCATCAAAATCTCATTTTTGGTCAAAAGTACAGTTAGATGGTTTGCAGATTTAGCGTTCTTGTATCTTTTTAATTACGCGTAACTATGTTTAAGCCAGAGTGATAGGTAAATATTTATGAAGACGAAAAAATTTTGTTGAGGAACATTCAAAACCGTGTTTCACACAGTTTTATGAATATTTAATTAACCTAAATAACTCAAAAAAAATGTAAGTACTATTTCTTTAATAAAATGTTATAATATATTATATTCCACGGTAATCCAATTATTAGGTAGGTACCCAGTAAAATAAAGTATCCATAGTATGTATACATCTCTCAGCAAAGCTTATTGTACTAAGTTATTCATTTCTTTAATTTTCTAAATGCATGTTGTAAGCATACGTTTTGATTATTTAGTCAAAACCCTAACCAGAAGAGATAGATAAAACTTTCATGGCCTAATAACTTCATATATGGAAAAGGGGAGATTACAAGTGAGTGAGCAGTATCTATTGTATTATATTGAAAACGAGTACTGAGTAGCGGAGACGCAAACCATGATGAATTAGAGCTTTTCATAAGAGAATAATATAAAATAATAATATTATAAAGATAACATTGCATAACACAAAATTCAATTAGAAATGAACAGATGGTACTGTTGAAAAAAATATTCATATGCAAAACGATGCAAAATAATATAATCTTGTATTATATTTTTTTATTGTATAATATTATCACAATGATTAACTTATTATAGTCAAGTATTACAGTCTAAGCAAATACTTAGTAATATTTTTGGTATATACGACACCATTAGTTATTATAATAATATAATTACATTTTTTAAAGATATAAAATAAAATCCTCTTAATTATGTGGGGGACCAATCAACCTTTATTTTAGACGACAGTTCTATATTTTTTCCGTGGCATCCTCAACATTTATTACATTATGTTTTGTTCTTTATTTTGGGAACCGTTGGTACTTGATTTTTGACAATCTGACAAAAAACTCAATTACCAATACTCAACGATATATCAAATATCTGTAAGTGGTCTGTGGGCCATCATCATCAAATCATTACTTACTTACCTACATTTATATTATTTGTATATTTATTATCAATATTCAAAAAATAAGATTAGGTGTGTAGGAAGTAGGTAAGCTCATATAAACAATATTACATATTTGAAAATATGTTATTGTACCTACAATTATTGAGTAAAATTTTACAGTTAATAATTTAATGTTTTTGTGTCAATGCGATTTCTTACTTTAATTATCTTACCGAAATCATTCAACATAAAAAAATATTCTTAGGAAACATTATGGTGACCTTAGTATTTACAAAATATGTTCTGACTGTTAATTTATTGGTCACTAAAAGTGCTTGCTGAATTTTGTCGGATTACTACTGATAGCTGTACTTATCGATTGTGCAAATCTTTCCATGATCATTCTAAGCACAGTGCTAGTTTTATTTTATTAATTCATTCATTCGTTATACCTACATCTATGTTCTTGCTTAAAATTTAGTTCTGTGCGAATATATATGTTGTCTTCTGCGACCTTTCGCCATACGAGCGAATGAACGAATACAATGTACTATGGTTAACGAGAACTTATTATTTTTACAGTATTTATAACAATGACATAAAATATGAACATCATAGTAAATGATGAAAGAATACTCAACAGTAAAAAATAAAATAAATCTTACACTAAGAATGAGTAAGTTATAAAGAGTAGGGTTGGTAAGAGAAACTTTCTTTCCAAAAGCAAACTATTCTGCGACTAAACCAGATTAGATTAAATTGTTCCGCTCTGAATGAATCCAAAAGGGCTTCCCTTTGCGAGGACATAAAGGATAATTCCAAAGAATGTGTGCTGAATCTTGATTACTTTTGCAACATGAACAGCATGCATGTTGCTTCATTGGAACGATAAAATATCGACCTACCTATCTATGTTATTGCTAAAATTTACTTAATTTACACTTCAATTAAATTAATCTGATAGGTATCTACTACATTTTCTAACTATAGAAAGACCTGCATTCAAAAGCTCTAACCTCAGAAATACATGCTCTGTATTGTTTAAAATGATAATAATATAATATTGTAAGTATTCAATATTAATAAGTATAATCCGTCTTCGAGATTGGCTCGGTTATTTTTTTGTATGTCTATAATATTATTATGTACCTAGTTGTTATTCGTAATGTTACACTTGTATTCAGAATTATAATGGTAAAACTTATCCATGACAAGCTATCGCTGATCGATGATTTTTTTTAGTTCGTGCAAAGAGTATTATGTGACAGTCAAGTGTCAGGATTGTACGCCGGAAACACGTCACAGGTGACGTCTGCGCATCTTTTCACGCGCATGTCGTGTCTTCAGATCCGGTGCGGCGGAGCCATCTCAAAGTAATGATGTAAACTAGTTAGGGTACGTTATAAACATATTTTTTAAAGTAAAATGTATACCAGTCTCACGCTATTACACTTAAACTATCCACTAAGCCCGAGATGCACAGAACTTTGAGTTAAGTTAAATCGAAATAACATGACGTGTAGGTGTACTAAAAATTGTATAATGACTACTACTACTACTGGTTACCAATCTTTTACTTAAGGACATCACATTTTTAAATCTTCTTTTCCCAATAATTATTATAATAATAAGTAAATAGTTATTATAAACTTTAAATAATTTAAGCATAGCATTATCAGTTGTTAATTGAATCAATTGATTCATTGTGATACAGTATACTTAGTAAGGTATACTGGGTTCGTATATTTTTTTATTAACGTGGCAAGAATTTCGAATCATGGTAATATTATATCGTGCGTTTACAAAAGTAAATTTCTAAATTTAAAAAATATAATCATATTATGTACCTTTGTATATATGGAAATTATAAATATATCAAATTTAATGCTTTCAAAGCTTTTTGATTATTTGAATACTCACTAATCGCCAATGACAGATGTCATCTGTCACCTGTCACTATATATTGCGCGAAATAGTGTTGACATTCATAACATTCCTTGCTTCGAGCTCTCACACTACAATAATTATAATTTTATAGTATTTAAACAGGGGCAGATTTGTAATTAGGAAGAGAATGATGAACAGCTTTTTACAACGAAAATTATACATTATTTTAAAGAGAAAAAACAATGCCTGAATATTTGACGAATAAAAATGTTATCATTTATTTTTTAATGTTTTGAAAGAAATAAAAATTTCCGCAAAACGCAGTATTTTTTAATGTATATAATGGAAAAGTGTTTAAAATAGGTAATTTATATATGAATTTATAATTTTAGGTTAGAAACGAGATCAAATTTTAGTAGACGATATTCGCATAAAGCCCTGTCCACCTACGGGATTTTTTCCGTTCGTCTCACAAATTCATCACAATGCATGCGTCGTCTGGGCATTTCAAGCCTCAAATCGGTTTCAAAACGGTCGTTATTTGTGATGAAAGAAAGCACTAGCGCAGGCAGATCCGACCCTCTTAGATTTCTGTTCAACCATTTTTTTCGGGAAGGTTCAGGTAGTTCATGGAGTTACTAGACTATGGTATTCACAATATTTATTTTAGTCTATAGCAGCGGTCCCCAACTTTTTGGACTTCACGGACCACAAAACTTCAAATCTTGAATCCCGCGGCCCACTCCCACGTGTTTTTTCCACACATGTTAAAAATTCGATATGTCAATACAACGATAAAAGAATTCTAATAAATAAACTTATTAACACAGATATTCATTACGAAAAATACATAAAAAAACATTTTAAATTTCATTTTATTAAAAAAGAATCAATACAATTAATTACCTATTAAATTAATATGAATTCTACGTCGACAAAGAGGTGCATAAAAGATAAATTACAGGTAACAGAAAGATAATCATTGTGACCATATTGCTGCTTGTTTGAAACAAGCTGTTGAATTCTTGGTTCCAATGACGTAACACGGAGTGCCGTTTATCACGAACAGCAAGCTTAATTCAAATTTATTTATTCTTTAAAACATTGAATATGGACTGACGACGTAATAAGGCTAAAATTACAAAAAAAATATTATAAGAATATACTGAAACTTTTTAATAAATACGAAAATTGCAAATACATATATTCAAATTACTCTGCGGACCATCAAAATTCTCTCACGGACCACTGGTAGTCCGTGGACCACCGGTTGGAGACCTCTGGTCAATAGTTATAGTCAATCAGATTGGGTGGTTTTGATTATTATTTACGAATTGCGTGGCGAGATTATACAAATAATAACCCATAGGATTATACAAACAAATTATGCATACGCGGTTTTGACCAATAAATACGACATTGCAGTACTTGAGTAGGTACTAGCTTCTGTAAAAAACAAAATGAAGAGTTTGCTGTCATATTTTTCCAAATAATCATTATATGTAATATCAGTATTTATTTTATTTTGAGAGATGACGTTTATCATATAACAACACCGAATATTTATCATTCGTCTGAGCAAAGTAGAGTATACTATTACGCTTTATAACTTTGCACTAGAATGAAAATGATGTAATATATTCTAACAATATATTTTTTTAGATATATTATGATCTATTTATTTATATTTATTATCTAATTTTATGCGAGGTAATCAGGCAAGTGTAGTAAAAAGTGCAAAGTTATAAAACGTATGCTCTACAGCAGTGGTTTCCAAACTTTATGTTACTACGCCTCCCTTTTAAAAAAAATATAATCTTGCCCCCCTCTTTATTTCATTAAATAATACAGACACCTTTTTAAATAGCCAAAAATATACTTCTTAACATAACAATGTAAAAAAAACTTAATTATATAAAAAAAACAAGATTTTACTACTTTTATTATAAGTATTCATTTTTAAATTATTTTGTTTTTCATGCGATGAATGTGCTTGTTTATTAGCAAAAGGCGCTCTTTTCTACTAAACGGGGTAGATATTTGGATTCCATTGCAGCTAATGCAGAAAATCCCGTTTCGCATAAATATAAAGCAGTACTTTACTTACAACTTGCATTGTTTTTCTTGACAACGTATTATATTATTCTTCACTTCGATTCAATCAAAATTGAACTAGGGTTTTTGTTTCAATGAATTATCGCATGATATTTCTATCATATTTTCCTTTTCAATAGTAGTCAATCCAATTTCATCATCGTTCATTGACAAATTAATAATTCTATCATGGGCCCCACATCCTGAAGCGGGCCCACTTACCAATTGCTGAGGTTAAGGGCAGTGTAGTGCTCTAAAGTAGTGTTTCCTAAATTATAAACGGGAGTTATCATTTAAGTACCTATAGCAATCATCATATGTTCTTTGAAATCTTTTATTAAACGCAGCACACTGGGTTGTAGGTTGTAGCAAATACGTGCTATGAGAAACGTTCATTGTTTATTGTTATCTACCTCTCCAGAAAAACGACGACAGGTCACAATGATTTTTCATTATTTTTTAACATAACCCTCATACACCTGTTAACTGCACATAGTGCACTTCTGAAACGCTCTTAACCATTTTCAAAAAAGACCTTGTTATTATACAGTTTACCTCACAAAGCTTCCGCTTCTAGACTTCTTTATTAATTGAAAAGCGTTGTCCTCGATAGTTTATTTTAAAAACTTTCAACAGAAAGCAATCAAAGATTGTCAACACATCTTTTGACCTTGTTTATACTCCAATAAACCAGTCATTTTGTTATCATAACTCTCTCCTGCAAAATTTGTCCTATTTGTTATGGACTCCTGGAGAAAAAATCCTTCATTATTGCAGAATAGGTGATATATATTTTAAAGATGGCAAAAGACTCTGTCTTAGTCTTTCCACATTACCCAGCGACGGTTAAAAACCGAAACAGCGCCGTATAGCAGCCGTCCATTCTCACTGTATTCACGGCCACCAGTGGTGTACGTGACCTAATGCACGCTTTCATAGTAGATGGTTTTAAATCGACTACACTCAACCACAAATAGAGCTTATGACGAAAAAAAACGGTTTTTTCGTACGGTTAAAACCGTAGTTATAGTCTGAAATAAGGGTTAGACTTCATTTTTGATATTAGCAATACGCTCATATGTCATTTCTAGTCAGCAAACGACTATTATGCACCTGTCGAGATACCAATTTGTTTAGTTACATATTCGAAATATTTTCAGTTTGTCATTCGCTGCCTCAGTACAAGGATACACTATTTGACAAAAACCTGTTAAGAGAAAATGGCTGTCAACATTTTTGAATAAAAATAAGAGAGTAATAATTAGATATACTTATTATTATTATGTAAATATCCTAAAAAAAATGAACATTTTTTATCTAAAATTATAAAGAAGAACATATTTAAATAAAATCAATTTATGTAATAAAGTGTAGTATCGCACTAAAACAATTATACTCCTTTGATATTCATCATACAATTAATAATGTATCTGAAATATTATGGTAAAATAAATTTCTACAAAAATGGTGCAGTCTTGCCCAGAAACTTCAACTGATTCTCCATATTTTGTAATTCATAAGTCAAAACTGACATTAAATTTGGTCAAATAATGTACCCTTTTACTGAGGCAGTGATATTATATCTCACAAAGCCTTTCCCATAAATTTTAATAATCACCAATTTTACATGGACCTCCTTTGACTTCTTTCATTCCTTAGTAAGAGACTTTATTTCTGAAAGGTATGCCAAATCAGGCATTTTTTACCATGTTGTTACTTTGAATATCAAAATCGCAGCGAGTTTAATAATGCCACCTTAATTCATTTAGTGCTAACACCGCGACTGGCGCGTTTGGAGTACTTGGCCATTAGATATAATAACGTTTTATTTAATTGTGGTAATTAAAAGGTAACTAAAATTTCAGCAGTGATTGTGTTCACAAGTCGCAATAATTAATAGAATGCTTAGTTTCAAAGTTCCCTTTTTTTCATACTGGGGTAAAAACTTTATGAAATTCCAACGATTATGCAATATCGAAACATGCAGTTTGCAAAATTATCAGTATCCTTTATATTATTACATCCGGAGGAAGGATAGTCGACCTATTTTCTACTATAAACATAAAACGATATTTCGCAGAAATAACTATTAAATGTCTTCATGATAATGTAGTACCTACATAATATACCTATTTAGAATTAATATTTCCTTAAAATTGAAAGTTTTAATTTATGTGTGCAAAACAAAAACATTGCTTTTCAGGAAAGCCAAAATAAGATTGAGTTTAGGACAACTTTGTATGGAAACTTTTATTGGTACTGTTCGGTTATACCGGAGGCAGCGGAAAACGCATTTTGAAAATAGCCGATAAACTGGATTATTTGTTAGGTTAACCTAACCAAACCTAACCTAACCTAACCTAACCTAACCCAACCTAACCTAACCCAACCTAACCGAACCTAAACTAACCCAAACTAACAAATAATCCAGTTTATCGGCTATTTTCAAAATGCGTTTTCCGCTGCCTCCGGTATAACCGAACAGTACCCTTTTATTTTAGATACTCTATGAAATTTACTAATTCAGATGCGTTGATTTGAGCCACCGTTTTTACAGTTATACATATAATTGTATAATATATGGTTAATTTAAAATTCTTATTTTAAAATAATTGTAATACATATCTCCCGTTTTTACATATAAAATTTCGACATTGAGGAGCAAATTGATAACAAGAACACGTTACAAACATATTAGATTTATAATCAATTACTTTTTTATTCAACGAATAATTCACAAGACTTAAGAATGTGACGTTCTAATTATTGAACATACATAGTTTTTGAAAACACTTAGAAAATATATTATAACCAATAGAAAAAATCTGGTAATATATTTTCTCATTAGTGTTTTCAAAATTATGTATGTTCAACAATTAGAATGTTATATTCTTAAATCTTGTGAATTATTCGTTGAGTAAAACAATAGTTAATTAAATATTAAATTTATATTTTAAATGCAGGTATTACATATCCTTATCAAGGTTATGAGTATGCAAAAAATGCTAAGATTACTCACGTACTATGTAGTTAGATTCATGCAAAGTGTTCGACAGATTGATTGACATCCACCCATTAACTTTAAACGGATGTAAAATGGTCTGATGCTCTCTACCAAAGCATGGAGTTGCACAGTGTCCTTCCAATTATGGTAAGGCAGACCACAGCAGTTTAAATGTGCAATCCATGCATACATTATATTATCTCAGATCGCCAACAATACAGCGCTCGGTTTTATTAATTTTTATATTTTATAATTTATTACAATACTTTGCATAAAATTTATTTTTTTAAAAAAACCATGAGACCCTAATACTAAGATATATTATATTGTGTTCTACCATGAAGGATAGTTTGAAATGTAGCAATCTTCGAGACCCTTCTCACTTAAAACGGTGACGGAAAATAAGCGTTATTAATAACGGGAAAAGGTGAGTTTATAGTGGACATTACACGGTCAATATTACTGACAGTTGTACCGCATCAGTAATAGTGACAATATTCATGAAAACGGCATTCATGTCTCATAGACCTTACAAATGTCATTTCCTTTGTCGAGACTTGGAATGTTTATCGATTATCAAAAACTTAAAAAAAAAAAAAAAAAAAACACCGCGCAAGTTAGAGTTAGCCCAAACGTCATTCCTCGTCATTCACAGTTTAAGTAGTATTTTAGGTTATGCGGAAAGAAGGTCCTGTTGCTGCCTGTGAAAAATATCATGCAACATAGACAAAAAACACCGTATTCCATTGTTTATAAGTATAAAACCAGTATATTATCTTTAAGCCACACTGGGTTGTTGCTTATGAGTCTCTATAATATATTATACTATCTTCCTGTTTATAATAACTACGGTTTTCGTGAAAAAATGAAAAACAATATATCGATTTTTATACTGAAATAAATTTTATAGTGCTTTTGACTTTATGCCAAATGGTTCCGAATTTGACGTTTAGCATTATCCGCATGCTAACTCAATTTGTGATTTTTGTCGAAAAGCTGCCTTTTTCCTTTTGGAGGCAGTATACTAATATTCATATTTGAAAAATATTAATTTTTACAAGTTTTTTACTAAATTTAAATAAATTATGAGATTACATTATCGAAATACATATTTTAAATGCTATTCTTCCAATTTGAATAAAGTTTTTCAATTTCCCTCGAGTAGCACTGTCAGTATATTTTCTATCATGTCTGCTACCATTCGCATTCTAACGAAATGAATAATCATTCAAATTAATGCATTTTGGCTATAATTTTACCATTGGGTATAAGACTAGTTAATCCTTAAAAGTGGATGAAAAACCTGAAAAAAATATATTCATCCCAATAATATTTCCTATTTTTTCAATATATCCGTGGCATAATTTATCTATGGTACTGAACAAGTAAAATAAAAATATATTATTTCAATATGCGTCAGTTCATTCCGCACGATCAGTATTACTGTCAGTTAGACTGATCGTGTAGGGGTAGCTTATCTGAAACAGTATATAAGCATGGAAAACTAAAGAGGTAATGCAGCCGCTATCTTGTGTCCAGTATGCATAGATCCATCACATTTATGTTTTACTTATTAATAATCAGTATAAGATAGAGATTTTATATACTTACTTACAAACACATTTTTAATGATTTATAGGTACAGATACTAATAAATAAAATGTAAATATTGTGAACAATTCGCGCTTGAAAAATAAACAACGTGTTTCACAAATTCTCTCAATAAATAACACCAACCGTTGATCGATATCAACTAAATTAATTTTCTCTATCAAAAGAAGATGAAAATTTATTCTATTAGATGTTGACTATGAGTGTTTTTTAACAAACAAAGTCCATAATGGATGAATAGGAGAAAAATAGCTTTTTGTTTTCTCTAGTACAGTTACTACGGTGAAAGTTTACATTATTTCGATTATAGAATATTTAAAATTAATAAGTTCCACATTTCGATAATGCAGAAATGTTAGAAAGCAGTAGTTATTCAGCAATTCACAAAAAAGTCAAAAATACCTAAAGGTGCACTTGGGTGATTTTCAAATCTAACGACACAAATAATATTTTTGTGTATTACCCCGAAGCTCTTTTAAGAGTACATCCGACCATGAATACTTCTAAAATATGAATACAATGTGATATATGTACTTATATTGTAAACGTTAATGATGTTAGGGTTGCAGTTTTCAGTGATTTACGATTATGCGAATTGGTGAAGAGAGACGAGAGAGATAAGCTAGGCACATGATAAATTATTATTTCAACGTTACTCAGCAATTGTGATTATAACGCATTGGATTGGAAAATCGCCCTAGATATTAATTATAGAATAGATACAAATAATATCATTAGTAGAATAGCTATTAAAACAAATTTAATTTAGGTATATCCAAGGGTTCTCTTTACTTTTCGGCACGTATTTTCAGAGGCCCAAATTTTTGTGGTACCTATCGTGTGTTAACTGAAAGCATCGCTCAATCAAATTACATCGCAGGATTTAAAGTCGACCACAAGCTGCCTCATGATACCTTGTTATTATGGCACGCTTTGAGTGGGTATGGGTCGACCCTAACTTTTTATATGTTTAGTAATGTATTTATATACCTCAGAGTCAGTTAATTCGAGTAGAAAATTATTTAAGTACAGATTTGTTATCTAAATGATCCAGGCCAGGTCAGACCGGAATGTCGTTCCGACTCATGGAAAAAATTAAAATTTCATCCCGGCTCGTAGATTATTACAAAAATAATTTAATTAATTTACTTTATATCAACAAAATGTTCAGAGTGTGTGGATATATTATATGTTATTACTAAATTAATTAATTACACGATGACCTCTCAGAGAGCTAAGCATTTTAAGGAAAATACATTAAAATACGTTTCCGTCCCCGCTGCGGTTGCATTTATCCATATAATCGGAACCACATAAATAATCAATCACACATAAATGTTTTAAGAAAATTATCGAGCGCTCTGGTTCGTAAAATTTTCCATTTTGAGCACTGTCCAGTCCAGTCCGTCAACATTATATTACAACTATTTATATATAGACACTAATTTATATAAATACATTTGTAATGTTTTTATACATATGACTATGCTTTATTGTATTCCAACGCAGATAAAAAACATGTGTAGATACCTATTAATTATACTGACAAATAAGTAAATATAGTCATATATATTTTTTTAGTGTTTCATCGTAAGTAGTGACGAATGGTTTTATGTAGTGTTTTTTATTAAAGCGCGCAAATTTGTACGATGTGAACTATCCAAACTACATATAATTTGAGCCATATTTTCAGGTCCAAAAAAATATTGTGAACGTGCATTTGTATTGCAGTAAAAACTTAAAAACTATTGTATAATCTGTCTGAGAATTATTTATAATACTCCGAACTATAAATTTTTCGGATCAACATGTCATGGTAAATCATGTAACATTTAAATTGGCACCATAGGCAATTTTATAGGAAGGTGTATTGTCATTGTTTGTTACAATGCTTGTTTCAATACTAGCAAACAATACAACTACAACTGCAAATAAATGCTTCTGGCGTATATACGGTGCCATTGTAGAATGATTAACAAAATATAACAAATATTACTCTAACAAGAGATAAGAAGAAAATTATATTAATAAAAAAAACATAAACAATTTTATACAATAAATAAAGTTTCAAAAACAAAATGCAAAGTACGTCGTTGAAAATGTCTATGTCTTTAAAGAGCGCGTTTACTAGCCTTGCACCCCACGCTAATAGTGCCTGATATGCTTGACTCGGGGAAACAGTTTTGACCCAGAATAGGCCATAGCTGCGACCACGTAGGTAATTCACAGGCGCATTTAAATTTAAATTCTTTTGGACGCCAGAATTAGAAACCATCTCTCGTGATAGCATGCAAAAATGTTTCGAGAGCAGAAGTGACCTACGAGATTCAAGAGAGTTAACAATGAGCATGCCTTGTAGAAAGGCAGTCGGAAAGTAATCGTTTGACGAATTATTATAAAAAGGAAAATACTTAGGTATATAAATCTTAAAATGATTTACCCATACGTCAGAATATATATACGACGGAAGAGGATACGTCTTGTCTTTTTATATATGAATTTTATATATGAATATGAAAATTACTTTTAAGGATACTACGGATTATATACTTAATAATAATAATTAATAATAGCCATAGAAGGTAACTGCCCATACCAATCAATTTTTAGAGAAGCCACGCAAATATAAAATTGAAAAAAGTGGAAAAAATCCGGACTTGTAAATAACTAATTAACCAAATCTTAAGTACACTTTTTATGTAATAGGTAATATTACTGATTCGTCTCTTATACCTAAACTATATTTTATTTGGATGGTGAGTAAAATAACGTATAGTAATTTCTATAATATATTATACGTATATAAATACGCTAAGTATTTACATAATATGTATGTAAATATATTTTCAGGACTTGTTGATATAAATTGCGTACTACTGCTTTAGGTGATCGGTGATCGCTGCTAACACAGATAGAGTAGGTACAGTTGGAAGCGATCCTTATAAAGCCAGATTTCTTTATGGTGATTGTTATAGGACTGTGGCCAAACGAGACAACATAATCAATGAAGTCATTTCGATTGAGTTGTACCCTACTAAGTTGGTTAAAGGAACGAACTATCATTATATATTGTGCTAACTTACTGGTAACAATTTTATTTATTAACCTTATTGTGTGTACATGATACAAATATATATATATATGTTTGTTCGCATGGCCTTTATATTAAGATAAATTAACTAATTAGAAATACAAGTTGTAGCACCAAAGATGTTCAAGAAACCGTAATTCTTCCAATAGAGCATGGGTGGCCAACCTTTTCAGTAGCCGGGCCAGATTCTAAAAATGAGATTTTCTACCGGGCCGCACAACCGATTTTTTTTATTACACAAAATAAAAAAGAAATATATATTATATATTATATATTAATAAAATAAAATAAAATAAAAATGAGAATCAAACATATTTATTAGATTAGACTTTTTAAAATATTAAAAATTAAACAAAATAGGTACTAATATAAAAATAATAAATTTTAGTGATAAGTTTGATTTTATGCGGCAGAACTAAGTGCATCAATATTGATACCGGGTGAGGTTGTTCCTACACAGATTTCCAAATGCACATCAGTGATTCGTGTTCTCACTCGGGATTTGATATGCTTCATCCGACTAAAAAGCTGTTCACACGTGTAAGTGTTTCCAAATAGCGAAGTCATTATTAGAGCATGTTTGTAAGATGCAGGATATTTATCCTTGTCCAAATATGTTTTGTAAAACTCTTCCAAACCAAACTGATATATTTCGCAATGTTCCATTTGTAAATTTCCCGGTAATAAATTCACGTCTACGGAGAATGGCGTTGCAATGCAGCAAAAACCACACCGTGCTTTTTAAAATCTTGATCCAATATCGAATCTCAATTTGGGAAATTAGCACATCTAGCGGCAGGATTTAATATTATTTTTATTTTCTCACTGCTCCACGGGCCACAAGTTGACACCCAGCGGGCCGCGGGTTGGCCACCCATGCAATAGAGCCTTATGTGGTGTCCCTATTTAAATCGCTGAAATAGGTTTCAATTCGTCATAAGTGGCATTTGTATGCAATAAACAATAAGTATTACCCTCTCGTGAGAGTTTATATGAAAATTGGTAGGCATAAATCCTTTCTCAACTTCACTTTTATATGTTTCATATTTTTAAAATAAGATTTTATTTGACGTATTTGATATATTTACTTACATATATTAACAATGAAAATATTTTTTATAAAATAATCATTAGTTAATAATATTATAACCCAGTGCCTACGATGACCAAGCGGCTACGCGTTAGGTTTATAATTCCGCGGGTTCGAGTTCGAGGTCTAGTAAAAATAAACACGTTTTTCAATGTGTGTTTGGACCCAGAGTTTGAACCTAACAGGTTATGCAAGTGACTAACATCCATTTTTTTATAAAAACAAAAATCTCTTAAGAAATCTCTTCGGGGGGGGGGGGCTGATCTACATATGATTGTAGGGCCAATTAATATATGTATATATTTAACAAACATAACTTGAAAACATCTCATGCATATACCCACTAGAATTTTTTTTTTTTTTTTAAATATTACGACACCCAACGGGATTTATACCTATAACCGCTGGATTCGCGCCAGTGTGCTTTTCCAATTAAAGAATTAGGGAAGGAATGGGCATCCTATTTAATTACTACAATTTTAACTAATAGTTCTTACGTGAAATACTTATCAAATCAAGTTACAATTAATTAATTAGAAAAACATTCGTGAGGAGAATCCAGCGGTTAATCCCGACAGGTATCGTATTTTTGCATGAGATGTTTTCAAATTACGTATGTTTAATATATAGAATGTTGCATTTTAAAATCTTGTAACTTATTCGTTGAATAAAAAAATAGTATCCTGCACAGTGCACATTGTTAAAAAAAAGAATTGTAGAAATTGTATAAGTATTTAAATATGATAAATTATAGTTTCAAGGAGTATCATCAATTATGGTACTATAACCCTTGACGGGTCTTGGTTCCCTTTAATAACTTCTTCCATCCTGGAAGATCCAATTATTTGAGCCAATAAATCTTAAATCACCTATGGCACGGTCCAGCCATCCAGGTTTTCTCTTGCTTTCGGGAGTTACGTATATATATTCCGCCATGCTGGTAACTTATCCAGCATTCTATACACGTGGCCAATCTAGCGCCGTCTCTATATTTTCATATGCTGTGATCTTTTCGCCCCTATAAATTATGTGGAATTTCTCATTTTTACCTCGACGAAAATTCTATCTTCTCGATTCCCCAAAATTATTCTCAGGACCGTCATCTCAAAAATATCCATATTGCTCTAATCCGATTTGCTGTAAGTAATTATTTTTTTGCTACAATTTAAGTAAACAATTTAAAAAGCTTATTGTGTTTTTTTTTCTAAATGATGGTAATATTAATTCTTAAATGAATTTTGAATCTTCCTAGTTTTTGCCTCGTGGATATGGATTAGGTCAATCTTTAAATGCGGTAATTTTATCTTTGAGCAACATTCCTCTCTGTTCTGTAATGTCTTAAACTAAAGGTTGCCATCAGTCAGAACTTAAGTTACACCACAGTCATTTTTTTGTATTTTCAGATTTTATCCGTTTCATAATTTATTTTTCACAAGCTACTCATCTTATAAAAAATAGTTGTAACTTCGGCATAAAATAAGTCTTACTGACATTCTTTGGGACACTAAATATGACATTCTAAATTGACTAACCCCATACTAAACTTATGTTTGCAATAACATCCTAACTCAGCACGTTCGATATTATATCACACCAAAATAACCGGAATTCATTCAACGTATAACTTGGGTCTAACATGAAACTTCGTGATGTGATGATGTGAAGCATGTGTGTAGGTTATAGATTAGAATAAATTACTTTCCATCTTGTATACATACACCGCATATGACAATTATTATTTGAAAGCATTTCATAGTATTTCAATCAAATACTATGGAAATATTTGCTTTAAACATACAGCATTTAAATGATGACAGCCATTTATGCGAGCTTTTGTTTATATGATTTCTAAATAGGTATATGTATAATACGATAGAATTATATATGGCTTATGATATTACAAACCGAATGTTTCAATATCGCAAATACATACATAGCATCTCAATAATACTAACGGTTGATTTGTTTCGTTAATTTATTACATGGGTGCTCAATATATTTCAATGTTACTCATTGATGCTTCAATATTAATTAATATACTCACATAAAGTAGATATAATATCATACTTCGGTTAATATAAATAAAGCATTTATCATAGAATATTGTCAGATATTGAATATTGAAAAATATATATTATATTATAGGTATATAGCGTAATTTTCATATTATACATAATATATTAACTTCGTATAACTACACGTTATTTTTAATTTATTTACTATATGTCAATACAGGTACCAGTTAATATAAATAAATTTTGATTTAAATTATTGAATATTTTAAGAATATTAAATGGCTAATTTTTTATACTTGATCCTTTATTTAATAGGTAGTTAATAAGGTTTTTAACTAGTTTTATTGTATTAATCCATTATATAAGTAAGCATTAACTGTATTCATTGTCAGTGTATAAGTATTTTATTTACAATTGGTGAGTGCGCATACTGAAGACGAAAACCGGGTCGCAAAAAACAACTAAAATGGAATACTACAAAACTTAGATTCGTTAGAATTTAAAGTCAAATTCCACAGTATTAAACTTTTATATATTGTTAATCAATGTAAGTATATATACCTACCAGTTTTGATTACTAGATGGCGTCAGGATCACACAATATTTTCTTTGGATATTTAATTTTTAAAAATTCATAGATATAAATTAAATTTGGTAGAATAATATTTGTATGAATACCATAGGGTTGCCAGATTTCCAAAACCACATATCGGGACATTCATTATTTTGAACGATCAACATAAAAGGATTAAGGAGGAAATTAAGAAAAAATACATAATTTTAATTAAATTATAATATATGTAAATAAGAACATGTGCATACAGAAGAGAACATAATATTAAAATAGTTACATAAAAATCCACAAGAATCACAGTTATTAAAATACATTGATTAGATACAATTACAGCATGGGTGGCCAACCCGCGGCCCGCGGGCTGCATGCAGCCCACTGGGTGTCAACTTGTGGACCGTGGAGCAGTGAGAAAATAAAAATAATGTCAAATGCTGCCGCTAGTGCTAATTTCGCAAATTGAGATTCGATATTGGCTCAAGATTTTAAAAAGCACCGTGTGCTTTTTGCTGCATTTGCAATGCCATTCTCCGTAGACGTGAATTTATTACCGGGAAATTTACAAATGGAATATTGTGAAATATGTTGCGATGAACAGTTAAAGGAGAAATTCTATCAGGTTGGTTTGGAAGAGTTTACACGAATCACTGATGTGCATTTGGAAAACTGCTTGCGTGTAGGAACCACCTCACTCGATATCGATATTAATGCACTCACTTCTGCCACACAAAATCAAACTTCTCACTAAAATTTATTATTTTTATATTACTTATTTTTGTTTATTTTTTACTATTTAAAAAAAGTCTAATCTAATAAATATGTTTGATTCTCATTTTTGTTTTATTTTATTAATATATATACCTACTTAATATATATTTCTTTTTTGTTTTGCATAACAAAAAAATCAGTTGTGCGGCCCGGTAGGAAATCTCATTTTTAGAATCTGGCCCGGCTGCTGAAAAGGTTGGCCACCCATGAACAGTAACTAAATTTTGATTTAAGTGCAAAAAATTATAAAATCATAACAGTTTTATTAAAAGTATTTTTTCCGAGCTTTTAGTTGAACAGTTTCAAATTTTATTCATAAAAGGTGGTACGCCAGGCTGTCAACAAAAATTAAGCAAGCCTCTTTAACTGAACATTTTTGTACATATTATACACCTTTTGTTAAATCGGGAATTTCAGAGACTGTTGAACTCGGGACGATCCCGCTCAAATATAGACATCTGGCAACCCTGGAATACTACCTTACTAATTAATAATACAATAATTATTAATAAGTTTTTTAATTGTGTTATAAGCAGCGGAAAAATTATTTCAATAGGTACATACATTTTTTATTAAAAAAATATTAAGTGGAAATAAATAAAAGCCATGTTAAAGAACTGCAAATGCTTGGTAAAAGAATCGATAAAAGCTCTCTGTGTCGATATCATCTATATTATGTTATCCACGTTCTCAACGCTGCATATTGATCGCGCCAACGTACGCGGCTATTGAATTCATCGTGCTTTTCTCACGCGTTCCACCATTACCTGTTGCTGCCGATACATATATACAACATATTGTACATTCATCCATTTATGTATATCAGCATATCTAATAAAAAATGACAGAGATTCTCGTGTTTGATATTTTCAGCGACATGATCTCATGACTCTGTATATATATTAAACGTATAGTAAAACTGAATATAATCCCATGTTATTATATTATTTTATTACACTTCAGGATTTTTATCTTATCACTTCCAGTAAATTTTAACTAGATGGACACTAGTAGGCCAGCTATTTTCGGAATAAAATAAATCCTTTAAAAAATATAAAATAGGAACGGAATAATAAATATTTGTGAAAACTTAGCAACACAACATGTTTATCAAGTTTATCGTGAATATTTTCACACTAAAATGATACATATTGTTTATAAAATATACACAGAATGTTTATTCAGAAGTTATGACGTTTACAAGAACCCGCGAATATATTCGTCCGTGGCCTGACGCGACATACATGCTTTGGCGAGTTAATTCTTCCATGGCACGGATCAGGTTAAGAGTGTTCGAATTTTTCGCATAGACGCTACGTTTGTTGATTACCTGACACTTTCACTTCTATTCATGAAGACCCGCGAGTTTTTACGTTGATTTTAACATATTATTTTTAAAGAAATTGATTAAATGTATTAACAAATATCTATTTCATACGCAGAAACATTTTCCCGTCAATCTATTAAAACAACTTGATGCACGCATTTACGACGTTTTTCACTTACGACCTATTTTAAAGTTTTCAAAACTCATGCTAATTGTAAGGATATAGGCGCACAATAATTAGGACTACCTGCCAGCTGCAATTTTCTTTGACGCAAATGAATCAAACGATTCGTCAGAAAATTTTAAAGAGATCTCCAAATAGCTCTTCTAAAACTGACGTTTCCCTACTTTGCATTTTATCGACGAATCTAGCAATTACGTAGTAGTAATAGCTAATGTGTATAACATCTCGATTGAGGCTATTGCTCATTAATTGATTTAATATTACATTCTTAGAAAATTATGGAACACATCAATATTATTAAAGATAGGTACATACTTAATATTACTCGATGACGTAAATAATCACGTGTTGGTTATTTAACCGGCTTATCGTGATACAAAATCTTGTTAGCAATTTCATAGAATTGTAAGTAGGTAGATCCTAGCTTTACAAAATGGTAAGATGAGAGTAGCGGGTGCTTGGCAACAGGTAGCAAAATACTTTATTATAGAATACTGAATACACTAACATAATATGAGCTTCGTAAGTACAATGAAGTTTTAATAGTTAAGCTCATAGCCTCACGAGTTCGTTTTCCTAAATACTTTAGTGTGATTTACATAATAAATATAAGTTAACTAAAATATGAGTGTGTATAATATGAAATATTTCAGTTGCAGTGTGAACCTATGAATTTTTGATGTTATACTTCTTTAGGCGCGTTTGGAAAATCAGATCAGAGTGAATTTTTGGCGTATGACATGTAACACTTAATTTATTTTTTCACACACAAATAAACGCACTCGATTGGATTCGAACCACCAATTGTTCGGTTATCAGCCGAACGCACTACCATTACGCCACAGTATGATACTCCAATCGTGACGATTATTCCTAGGCAGCGAGTTTATTATACAGTATAATATTATCGTTTAGAATTGTTCCATTGCCTAGGCAGCGAAATTATTATTGTCAGCCATTTGCAATTCCTTACATAAACAAACTATTAAACGTCATAGTGGCAGTTTTACTTTAAAAATAAAAACAAACGATAAATAATCATATAATTTAGTAATATAAGTTAAAGTGTATAGAAATAAACCAACGGCGTTCCAATAAGCGGTCATTTTTCTTGAGTGTGTAATTTAACAAGATAATTAAGAGCTAGTCGAAGAATCTAGGTTATCACAAGTTTTGTTTTTGTTTTATTACGAGAAAGAAGTATAACTTCTAACGCGCGTACATAAGTACAAATACCAATTTTTTTAGTACCTAATTTTCGTGGGTATTCTGCGAAAAAGCACTAAGTCAAAATTTTGTTGTTTTGACTTAATGATGAGGTAATCTTATTAAGAGTATACAAAAACACACACAGTCATATCTATAAAACTGGCGAAGATAATTTATGTTATAAGTCAAAAAGACATACATCTATTCAGAGAAAAAGCACTAAGGGGACTTAGTGCATTTTCTTCTCTCATTCTTAGGCTATATTCACAAAATTCTGCCTGTGAAACTGCACTAAGTCATACTCAAAGCAATATCGTAGAAAGGAATTTGCATATGAATTTGTATGAAGTTATTTTTTTGTCTCATTCGTATTTTGACCGTTGACAGGATAAATGGGTTACTGATTTATAAACTTACTTAGCCAAAATTGAGGTCATGGGCTGCGAAAATATTAAAAATGGCAAAAAAACAATATGAACGTGAAATGTTGAAGCTAAATGGTAAGTTTTTTTTTCTTATTTTACTGTGTAACATGCTTATTAACTATTATGTGGATACATAACTTAAAAATGTTTGTTGCTTTTACTGTTTTGTTGAATATCATTGAAATCTTTTGTTTTACTATAACAAAACTTATATTACATTAAAGTACCTATACCTACTGTAATAATTATGTGATTGTTGAATATCTACATGTTGTTTTGTCAGATACATCATAATTTTGCTTTCAATTGTTTGTCATAAATGTTATATTATTTATTGTTAATACAATTACTATCTACAAAATCTACATTATACTTATTTTCATTTTCTAGTGACAACTACTACTTTTACGGATTTATCACAAAAAACAAGTTGAATGGTACCCAAAATAAGAAAGAAATTAGATGTAGCCAGCACCTCAATGGACTTGCCAATTAATGAAGATAGTTTGTTGGATGATAGCCAAATACAGTTTTTTACAATGATGGAAACATTAAATTTGTAGACTTTAGTGACGATGACATTGCTGATAAAGATTACATTCCAAGCCCATCTGATTCTTTGGATCTTTTAATGGCATAGAAGACAAGAATTCTGGAAATGCTATGTGGTTGATCCGTCTATCCAACCTCAGCATATAGGTAATAATACAATAGATAAATATACCATTGAAAGGTGTCCAAAATAAAATGCTCGTTGGCGTCAATCGAAGCCAAGTACGTGAAAGGTAAATGTGGAGAAAAAAACGAGATGATTGCCTACCATATTTGGGAAAGTATGATATCTTAAAACAAGCAAAGCTCCCTAAATCAATCGATAATGCTAAATGCCGCTATCAGTGTTCTGCTAAATTTCAGAAAATGAGCGTCTGAATGTATGTAAAATGTATTAAGCAATAATTGGATCTCACGAGAGAAAAAAGGATTTCATTTTACGAAACTTTTCTTTTGAACAAACATGTATAAAGAAATATTACTAATAGGGACAAATATGTTTTTTTTCTGATTTTTATACTTTTGATAAAATATATTTGTGAAACCATTGTAAATATTGCAAAATTGTATGAAAAAAAATATATGACATAGTCACCATATACTGTGTTTTCTGTTTTTGTACTTTAATTTGTCACCGAAAATGCACTAAGTCAAGTACTACCTTCATATTTTTTCCAAAAAGTAGCAAACCTGCGGTTATTTTTTAGTACCACATTAATAAATTTGTAGCCAATAAAACGACCTGCAATTTGAAATGCATAACTACATGACCTTTTATATATATAAAAAAAAGTTGGGAGCATGCAAACTTTCAAACTCGATTATCTCAAAACTAGCATTTTTGACTTAATGCTTATTCGCAGAATACCCACGCTATGTTCTATAAAATGTGATAATATAATATGAGGCATGTCCAACTTTAAGTAAGCTGTGATCTACTATCCAGTACTATCTACTGAGGCATTACAAATTAAATAACACTTATCTTTGACCATCACAAATAAATACTCAATTTCTCATTCGTCGTGAAAATTATATTTTTTTTTCTTCTTTGGGCACATATTACACTATTTAATATATTGTGAAAATAGAAGACTCCGAGACAATAAAGGGAAACTACGCCTCAGTTTAAAGCACAGGGATTCCTTTTTTAACTTTCTCTCACTCCTGCGGCAGGATGTAAATGTATGAATACGAATCAAGGAATACGAGATCACACGGACTTCATCATGCTAATTTTAAAACGACTTTCAGATAAGCTGGTTAAGAAAATAAAAATTGGAATGGTAAATGCTTCATTTTCAAAACTACCAACAATCATATTATATTACTTTATACCTTTTACATTATCACTACTGGCTTCCTATAGGCCTATAGACATGGGCCGCACATCATATAGGCCACGATGTTTGGTGGGCCCCCAACCTATTGATATGGTGAAGATCTTCTCCCCAACCTATCGATATCTTCTCGTTGCTCCTAAAGTCATACCATCCTACACCCAGTCTCCGTCGCAAACATCTGTTTTCGAAGCTCAGTATACGATTGCTCTGAGGCTTCGTAAGGTGCTATGATTCGCTACCGTAAAGCAACACCGTCAGAATGCAAGCGTCGAATAGGCGTCATTTGGTTTTGACCGAGTACAATCGTGAGTCCCAGATATTCCGCATCGAATTGAATGTTGCTCCACCCATTCCCATTCGGATAGCGAGCTCTTTCTGCAAAATGCCATCTTCCGTGATGTGTACCCCCAGGTACTTGAAGCTGTCGATGCTCTCGATATTTTGTCCGTCGCTAATCAGAGGGAAATCTGGATCAGGACAGGTGCTATTACACAAGATGTTGGTTTTCTTCGCGTTGATTTTCAAACCAACGCGAGATGAGTTGTTATGCATCCTGTCGATTGTCTCTTGAATGCCCTCGATTGAGTTGTCGAATAAGACAGCGTCATCGGCGTATTCCAGGTCGCATAGGTTCTGTAGGTAGGTACTACAAGACAAAACTACACATTGTATAATTATGCCCACTACCTCGTGTGGCGGAATAGCACTGTATCCTGTAGGCTAAGGCGACTTAACCGGTTAAGTGCCCAGAGCGTCTTTGCACGCCTTAATTACACCGATTCTTACGTTAATTACTATCAATTAACTAATTACGGCATAGAAAGAATTAAATACATTTTTTTGCTAATTAATTAAAAACTTTCGTTTCAGAATTAGATTTGAACGTTTTTTTTATTTTTATTTTCTGAAAAGCCGGTGTCTAAATTAGTAAAAGGTCTATGTTCACATTCCTGAGTCTCTAAAACATCAAAATACTCGTCACATTTGGTTTATAAAAAAATTTGCAAGGCGCTAGCATGTTGATTACGTTGGCCGTAAAGGTAAGGATGAAAGTGACGCTTTGGTGTGATAATATACGCGAATTTTGTTGTCACAGTAAACCCAAAATAATTGTCGTCACCGCCCCGAATATTTCGCTTTGATCAGGGTGAACACATTTAAACGAAAGCTTCATTATTCTTATTTTAAATATAAGTACCTACCTGCTTTATTTATATTTACAGTAAATTATGAATGTCAGCATTGTTATCATTAACAAAACGTACCTGCAGTAAATTTAGTCTATTAAAATATCTGCGCTGCTTGTAACAATAAATGCCATTTTGTTATAATGTTCAATTTTAAACGTAACAAATGTAACAAAGAGGAGTGCCTCTCCTAAAAATATGTAGCATCTTAGCTATAATATTATTATAACAACCCATTGCGGTTTTTAGGTTAAGAACGAATTTCCTCTATCTCTTCTCCACCAATTCTTGGCCAGTCACCTAAGTTTAGACCTGCCAGTCGATCTACCACCACCTGACTTGCTAATACTATAGAACAGTACTCCGCAACCTTTTCTCACCCACGGCACACTAAAGGTCTTCCCAGAATTCCGCGGCACACCACACGTAAAACGATTTATACACCAACACATGGACCCCAGGCCAGAATCTTCGGCGCCCCTTACCTACCGCTAAGGTTACAACAATAATAAATTGTATCCCACAATCGTATGTGTTATAAAATTATTAACTTCGTCGAAGTAAAACAGCTCCGCAGGCGACTTTTTGCTATTAGAGAAAATCAGTAATTTGTGTTTTTCTCACTTATCTGCTTGACCTACCATGCCCTCCCTCTTTGAGGTTGGGCCCCTAGGCTAGTGGGGGACATGCACCAAAATTACATTACATACTTATTTGATAAAATGATTAAATATACACAACACATGACGAAGAATCAAATGTACAATTCCCATGTATTTTATTAGCAATAGAATAACTAATTTATATGATACCTGAGCTTGTTTCAATGAACGTAAAAGTTTTTAACCTTACTTACTTAGTTTGGTAGTCTTGTCAAAAATACGAGGATATTCTTTATTAACCAAAATCCAGAAAATAGTATAAGCTCTTCTATAGAATTTTTGGCATTGATTGCAAAAAGGTTTCGAATCTAGTCGTATTGATTGGATGAAAGTAATGATGAAATTTCTTTTGAGGCAAAGTTAAATGTTTTTGAGACGGATCCAAAATTAATTGCTTGTTTTCATTGGTGGCCTGGTAGCTCCTTTGGTACATTTGTAGAGATCCTTGTCTTAAATCCTTCTAATTTATCAGATCACGTCAATATATTTTCATTCTGACCTTGCATTGTTTTATTAAGTTCATGGAGGTGCTCAAATTTATTTATTACCTGCCATGTATATAAACTTGGCTCAAGTAAGTATTGTATATTATACAAAATTATTTTTGTTTTTTAAGCAGTGCTTCGCGGCACACCTAGCATCGTCTCGTGGCACACCAGGGTGCCGCGGCTCACCGGTTGCGGAGCACTGCTATAGAGGATATTCTCCAGCATATGGACAATGTTTAATACAGCTGCTTCCTATGGAAGTCCACCAACCTTAACGAATGCGAATATATTCATTATTCTTGAAGAAATTTTTAGAGCTCTAGATTGTGTCGTGTACATCCAAATAATGTCTTGTTTCAAATATTGAGAGGCCAACACTTAACCGTTATGGTTAACATTCCCTTTATGATGCTAATAAATTCCGTCCAATTCGGTGATGTCACCTTGGGTTACAGTACAAGATTGACTAGTATTTATATATACATTCTTACATAGTAATAAAATAATACAATCTTGATCGCAACGCTTACTTTCATATCTCTTTCTCAAAATAGAGTATGTCTCTCTTTGTCGCATATACTTTTATATTTAACCCTTTTGTTTGTAATGGAATGCGACACTCTGTTTGGAATTTGCATTTATAATAATTTATGACAGGTAAATTAAATCTAACGAATATTTATCAATTATATGTATTTTCTGGATAATGTTATCGGTTATAAAAATTATAATATTTTAATTAGATGTAAAATTAATGATTCTAGGAATAATTGTAATATTTTATTTATTTTTTTAAAAAAGACACGTTGAGTACCTACATAACAAATTATTAATTCAGGACGTTCACAATATGACATTTATAATAAAAATAACAAGTAATCAGTTAATCAGAAAAAACAAGGTAGAGAAAAAAAACAAAGCAAAAAATAGTTTTATACAAAAGAAATAAAATTAAAAAAAAAACAACAAAAATTAAAATTAAACAATCAAATAGAATTTAAAAAACAGAATATAATATAATCGATCGCCAAAAATATCTACATCTCTAGGGAGTGCATTGACCAGCCGCACTGCCCTCGCTATTGGTGCCTACATGAGGAAACAGCTTTCACCCAAAATAGGTCATGGCTGCGCTGCAACCACGCATGTAATTGACGGGTGCATAAAAATTCAAATTTTCTAGAATATATGGATTAAAAACTATGCCACGTGAGAGCAGGGAAAAATGCTTTAAGAGCAGAAGTGACCTACGAGTTTCAAGAAAATGAAAGGCGAGCATGCCTTGAAGAAAGTTAGTCGGAAAATACTCGTTTGAGAAGTTGTCAAAAGGAAAATAATTGTAAACTTTAAAATAAAGCTCACGAATATTTTTTTCTGAACACCCTCTAAAACAAGCTTATAGGAAACCTCATAAGGACTCCAGATAATGGACCCATACTCAAGAATACTCCGTACTAACTATACATAGAGTGTACGTAAAATAGTTGGATTCTTAAATGGCTATGCTAAAATTGAATGGCTGTGACTAAAATTGTAATACTATGAAGAAGTGAAGAAGTGCACATTGACTGATATATTTCCATTTTAATAGGCTGTGCTACCTATGGTGACATTACAGTAACGGGAGTAATAAGTCAAACTATTTGTATCAAAGTCTTGTACATCAGGATTGTTGAACCAAGAGAGTTGGGTTTGGAGCTGCAACTTTTGGTTGTATTTATTCGCTGATGATCTTTTGAATTTACTGGTGAACTAACGTAGGCAAAGCATTACTTATGTGTTTATAAATTTATATTTACTATAATATACATAGTATAATAATGTAATAAACTTTTTTTTAAATAAATTATTATTACACACATGACCCTAAAAACGTTTTCACTTAATTGCGAACATTCAAGTAAATGTTCAATGATTAAAATAATTCCTCGTTCACACAGCTAATCGGTTTCGTATTATGTTCAATAACAGTAAGTTGTTTTTATCTGCGCGACGTGACTTAATAATATAACTATTCCCAGTCACATCTTGTGAAAAGGTAGGCGAATGCATTAAGTCGTGATTGATGAATCCAAGCTCATTACAAGATAAGGTGTCTTGGTATTTTATAATTTGTATTTCGAACGACGGTGCTTTTGAAACTTGACGGATCTTATTAAAACTTGATATACGGGAATAGGTTAGATTCAATGCATTTAACAGTCAGACGTTCGCGAGATGAAATAAAATGTACATAAAATCATTCGTAACTAAAAACTAGTAAAAATAGCTTCGATCCGAATTTAACTATATGATGTAAATATTATTAAAAACTATAATTATTCACATGAATATAATATACAATTAAAAATAACTAGGCAGGTTGACATATTATTTTTATCAAACCAAATCTGTTCTCTTTGACATAATTCATGTAGAGTTATTAAATGTCAAACATATAATGAATCAAAGAAAACTTTGATGAACGTTTTCCTTTGCCACAAGTATATTCCATTTCAATATGGCATTGTTTCCGAAACGCTTTTTGTAAATTTGATTTTACCTTTACACTTTAACCGAATTAGGAGCCTATAAGTACATACTTTTTTTTTATCTTTGTGTATAAAAGGTACAGTACGGAAAATGCGAATTATAATAATTTCATTATTGCGATTTACTGTAGGTAGTTTCAACAACACTAAAAAAACATGCATTTTACTTTATACAAAAAATCATGATTAAAATTGTGTTTATTAATTTATTAATATGTAATACATTATAATATTATGTAAAACATTATTTTGAGCGATTTTGGAAATATAAAATTTATCTCGACCATTCGCTATCATCTTTCAAATATTATTTCATGAAAATCAAGGTAATCTTTGCATTTTCCAAAGACATAGTTGATACTATTTTTTCTCTTTTCGAGAGCTGTAAATAGTTACTTGGGGGCGAACATTACAGGAGATGGTACTTCGCAAAGAAAACTCACTTTGTCACATTTATCAGTTTAAATATTTTGGCGGTTAATTATGTAAAAAAGCTTACCATCTGAACTATCAAAAAGTGATATCTTTTAACAGCCCCTCTCTTGGCCGTGCTAACTTGAGAACGAGACAGAGTACGTAAATTTTACATGAGAATCGAGATGCAAGACTATGTTGCTGCAATCGCAATGACATGACTAATGAAATTGTAGGTTATGTTGATATGTCTAACGTGTCAATACATAATTATTGTGTTCGGTTCATTACCGACTAGATGGCGCTGCTTCGGCAGCATGAACATATCCGAATTTGACCGACATGTCTACCAACTTAAATTTCCGCCGTATTACGAATTATAGATAACCGCCGATAATCGTTTAGTGTATAGAATACCTTCCGTGTTAATTTGGAACAATGATTATAACGGAAACGTGCTAAACTGAAAATAGTTAAAAATATACCTGCTGGTGTCCTGGAAGGCTGCTGATTACTAACAATAGGTGGCAGATTGTATACGGGATACTGGAATAATATAAGAAGACGCAAAAAGGGTGACAAGAATAAATTTCACTATCCTTCATTACAAGTCCTTCCTACAAGTTATTATGAAGTATGCGAGGTTGTCACGTAGAATTTTCACAAGTTTAGTTTAGTAATTTAAAAGCTTGTTTGACATTTGCCCAAAATTATAATTGACTCAATATATTATAATATAGATATTAATGTAATCATTATTTCTGCATATTGTTTTATGAAATGATTAATTTCAGCACTTTACTTCGCATTATTGATTCTGAAAAGGTGGGAGGAATAATCAAAATCATTGACATATTGAATTGGCGGGCTTGATTTGAATAGAAACTAGTTCTTTTGTATGTATTATATTAAAGTATTGAACAACATGGTTTAATATTAATGTGTCCTGTCTCCATCGCTAATGAGCATTGCCTGACTAAATCAAATAAATACGAAATATCAAATCGACACTAATTGTCAACTGCTTAATGTAGGGCAATTAATAATTGTGTTTTCAAAATAATCTACAAACGAAAACTAATGTTAATATATTTAAGAAGTGTGTGGGCTATACAAATAATGAATTCACATTAAATATAATAGTTATCAACTTTTAATACTTCGATATCACCGTTCCCAACAAATAAAATACCTACATGGAGATTTTAGTTATAAAAGGCTGGCACACTTATAGGAAAATACAGTGGATACTCCACGCAGTATGAATTTCTCTCGGTATTCAGTCTTTCATTGGCACAAACTTTTGTAACTCTTGGACTCCCTTTACTTCCTTACTTATGCTGACGCTACAGGTCATTCAGATTCATGGCCAACTGTACAACCTATTCCGGGCTCTTTCTTTCCAGTCAGTCACACTCTGCATTTTTGCGTTCCTCCTTACGTTATCTCATCATCTCTTGCAGGGGTAACTCACGGGACGAAAACTAACATATTTATTTCTATTCTAGTTATTATTTTCTATGTTATTTGTATATATAAAAAATTTATATCAACTACGGAAAAAATGCCAATCCCGGGACCAGTACCGGGATCCCGGGATTGTCAAATTGTAATCCCGAAATCCCGGGATTGAAATTTTGGCTCGGGATTGGATTCCCTAGTATCCACAGGTAAAATTATAATAATAGACAAAACAGTTAAATATAATATACTTCCAAAGTTTTATTGAGCAGTGAAATATTTAAATTTGTCTTCAATGGTATAAATTTATAAATGAATAAGAGGAAGTTATAACTCAGAAATCTTTAGTAGACGTACAGTCCACGTAAAGGAAAGATAACAGGATGTTTCATGTCTTGCACGTGATAAATAATTACATATTGTTTAACTTAAAGCCTGCGAGGCGTTTAATAAATGAATAGTTATTAGTCAAAATTGAAATACAATATCGATATATAATACGAAGGGAGTGCCATAAATAGTTTGCTTTTACTCATATTTTTATAGCGATCTACTTAAAAAAAAAACGACAATACAGGCATGCTTTCTTTTTTTCAAATATGAGATTAATAATGTTTCCACGTGTATATATTTCAAAAATATATTTTTTTAAATGGCAAGAATTCTGACTTTGTATGCGACATTGCCTAGATACGAATTTGCAATTGTCATTCATTATATTATTTGATATTAAATTTACGCATGTCCTTTCTCTTTGTTAACGTAACTTTATATTCTATGCGTCTCGGATAAAAACAGTACCCACCCGCATGGCATTTAGCCTTTGTGTGATGTTGAAATAAAGATTATTTATATAGTATTTCGTGTATTAGTTTTAATTTTTATTTTACAACAGTTATAAATAACAGATGTTTTAAGGGGGAGTTTCAATATTTCAATATTGGGACCATACCTAAAATAAATTTTGATATAAATGAAAAGGATTTCAAGTTATACACTTTTATATTTTTATAAAAATCGATGTTTTTTTTAAAAAATATTAAAACGATAAATTAGTCAAAAATCTAAACGGTCAAAAATTGAAAACTTAATAAACTAAATTTTAATAATAAATATGACCATAATATATAATGTAATAATAAGATATGACCCTGCAACGAATTCACATTTTAATACATTTTTTTACAATAATTGTAAATTTATCTTTAAATTAAAAAAAATCTTTTTAATGTTTTCAGATACACATGTATTAATTAATACAGTTTAAATTGTAAATTATCAAAAAAAAAAATCTCAAATTGCAAGCTTCGTATTTTTCCGCTAGGTTCTCCTGGCATGCCTCTCCCCCTTTTAACTGCCAACATAAAAGTGCTGCTGTACACTTTATAAAAAAAAATATATTATGTTCCGTCTGGTCCACCAGATACAAACATAATATTATTGGATTTTACTACATAAACAGATTTATATATTGGAATGTTATATTTTCGTTTCTTATTATGTTATATAAGTAGGTACAACAGGCTGAATCCGAACTAAAAAAAAAACTTATTTAAGAAAATTATTCTATTGTTTATTGAAATAATCCGAGCCCGATAAGTGAATTAACTGTTAATAAGTACCAGATTTTCTGAAATTTTGAGAAACACATGTCTATTTTTTTAGAATACTGTGAAATCTGCAGCTTAATATTTGCTTCAATAGTTGATAACCGTGGCCTTAGTATTATTTTGAAGAGACGAAGTGCAGCATTGATATCCATTTGGTTTCTCTGTTTTGTTTTTATTAGACTAGACTAGAGTCTAGACAAAAAAATGTATGGGTTTTTTTTTGATTGACGATTTCCTTGGAATTTTTGGTAAAAGCAATTCTTTCTAAATGGGTGACAATTATTCCCGGACCGGTAGAAATATTCTGCGAGTCAGTACCACTCCATTGACTAGTGGTTGGGAAACACTGCACTTGAGTATACGACAGTAAAACAAAGTATAAATTTAACACACATGGCGTCATCGTGAACAGTATCACTAGATTTTAAAAATTGGTAGTGTGGATTTAGTACTCTATCAATTATATTGTCACTGGTAGAGAAAAGGATTCCCAACTCTACAATAATGAAAACAACGATTTAGCTACGCAACTGTATTAAAAAAACCTCAGTTTGTATGGGTTCATATTATGTACTATGCTAACTTAATTATTAGAAAAACGTACGTATTTCATATTTAATTATAATTAAATGTCTCGCTAAAAAAATAAAGACCAAATTAGTTTCTAGAATATCAATTTTCCTAATACTACTAATTATTTGATTCAACCATACGAAAATCGTTGCACAATTCCCATCAAATATTATTATTATATAAACATTATAATATAATATCTTAGTTAGGTACATATTGGTTTGAGAATAACTCGTATAATAAGTTTAGTCATGTATTACAATTTATTTTTATTTCAAAACATTGTTGATATACGCTCTTATATATTATCTCTTAAGCACCGGTCTATAGTGTCGAGGGTCCCAGGTTCGAATCCTGGGCCTGGCAAGTACACATATTGTTTTTCAATTTGTGTATGAGTCAGAGTATGGACCTAACAGGCTGAGCAAGTGGCTGACATCCATTTGTCGTAAAAATAAAATCTGTTAATACAAACCTCCACTCTGTGGAGACCCATATGATCCTATTAGGATCGAACATGGTCAAAAGAAAGAATTTAACTACATATTATAATATCACTGATTGCAGTACAAACACATTTCCCTAGCAGTGAATTCATCTCGTAAATTGTATATTATTAATGATCTTACAATTAGTTGTATCCGCCTCAAAGACTACTGCATAGAGATATAATCACTATGGAGCCGCCCATTCGGCGTTTAGTTGTTTTTTTTACTAGGTATAAATAACACCTAGATACTTACAAAGTATTATTATTTTAAATAGAGATATTGGATATGTATACTTATCAAACAATCACTTCTACAGATATGTAGAGGGAGAAATGAAGACGTGAAACATTATAATATATTATGCAATATTAAATTATTACCACAGGATGGGTATTAATAAGATTAATCCACGAAATAACCATTTAAATAATAAGTAAAAATATATTATGTATAATCTACCTCGAAATAAAATTTATCAGATATATTAAATTTGCTCTACATAATTGGATAGTAAAGTAATCGATCGAAACGTCCGAGTTGAACGATCGGGAGAATGTCCTCTTCTAAAGCTTGTGTTGGAATCCTATACCGGAATATACATAAAGTTAATTGAAGTTTATTGAGCACGTTGCTTAGAATCCGATGGATGCGGATTCAAATCCCACACCATATTTTTTTTCTAATAGGTATACTTATTTTCTAAGGTGTTTCCAAATTTTCTAAGTATGTTATTTTTTTAACAGTGATTCTCTATCAAAGTTTTACATTTTTTTTTTTGTATTTTGTGAGAATTTCTTTAAAAAGTATACGAAAAAATACAAAATCTAAGAGGTGTTTTGGGTATTTTGTACTATTCCTATTAACATGAGATTCAATCCAATTGGTGTCTAAATTAAGATGTAAATGTCTAATAATAAATAGTCTTCGAAATTTTGTTAACAAGAATACGGCTTCTTAATTGTTTTAATCTATTGTCGGTATATTATGATGAAAATCTCTTTTTAGTTAAAAATCCATGTCTGCTTCTCAGTTAGAGAGTATGGGACAGACCATTATTTATGCGCTTTTTTTTAGATCATGTCATAATCCCATAGTTTCGGCGTATATACCATATAAAGTATAGAGTATAGACGGTATTTAGCAACCTTCTAAAACGCCAAAATCCAGTTAGTTAGCTTGAAGAAAAGGAAGGACAAGTTGTGACTCTCTTCATCAAGGCTGAACGCGCATTTTATAATCTTATTGATATGACTACAACTACACACTCAGTATCCACCGCAAGCATATCTGCTCACGAAGCTAGGTATACGGTTGTTACGAGTCTTCGTAACATGCAGGGATTGCAATACCGAATGAAAATGTCAATACCGGTTTTTCGGTATTTCTTATTGAATACCGGTATTTCTTAAACATTAAAAAAACAGAAGTAGGTGCTTATCAATAAATATAGCTATTAAAATCTTTTAAAAATATTATTTTATAGCAAAAACCTATATACTTACAAACATTTATTATGTTGACATTTAAAATATGTATTGATAATAATTGTAGAACTAGTGATTTTTTACAAATAATTTGAATATATTGATAATTTTAATTAGAGCCCTCAAAAGTTCATCAAGTGCAAATAAGTCCGGCTGCAGGAAAAGCATCTTCAATTCAACGCTTGTACATTCATCAATAATTATAGAATAATTGATCATTTTTGTCACGGATATTTTCTATTTCGAAATAATATTATGATAATTCATCGTGACAATTGCTTGTATAAATATATTTGATGAAATTTGTTTTGTTTTTTTCTTACCTCTGTTGGATTCACTCAATATATTTGCATTTTAGCAGCACATAACTAATAATTCATTTTCAAAAACGTAAACGAGTGCGCTTTCTTTATATCGAAAATTCCGGTATTTTAGATTCTTAAAACCGGTATTTCGGTATTGATAAATACTGGAATACCGGTATTGTAATTCCGAGTAACATGCCATGGTTCGCTATCGAAAAACACCACCATCATAATACAAGTATAACAAAGTCTCTTTGCAAAGTGCCATGTCTAGTGATATGCACCACCAGATAATTAGTACTAATATAATAATAAAAAATAGTGAATATATAATTTTGACCAAAGTAAACTAAAAAGTTATTATTGTGCTCCATTGGAATTTATATAAGTAATTAGATTTATAAAAAATGCTATCTATGATCTTATCATTCGGGTTAAAATCTGTATCAAACATACTAAAGATTTCATTCGACAAAATCACATACACTAATATTAGTTTGATAGAGTTGGCTTACTTATAAATTAATAATAAATTAGAATTAGATGGTCGCAGATAGGTAGATATTTTGAATTGAAATCTTTAAATAATAATCATCCTAGAGGTCACTGTCAAAAATGAGACATGTAGTATGATTATAATAATTGTAATATATTTCATCTTGTAAGTTGAATCGTTGATTTAATCTATAATACGATGTCAAAAGACGAGTAAAAACATCAAAGGATTATAATTTATAATTTCGTTGACCATTCTTTATTTTCATTTATTGTCGTTTATTTTAGCACGGTTTCTTTTTATTTTAACGTGATTTAGTGAATAAAAAAGCTATAAGAATATTATTAAAAATGATATTTTACATAATGAATTACATAATAACAAATATTTTGATGGCCCCTCAAATTAAGGACCCCTTCAAGCGTAATAATCTTAATAATCGTAATTTAAAAATCAGTTTAAAAATTTGAAAAAATCATACCAAAAGAATAATGCATACATCATGACATAGAGAAAAATCATAGTTCAATTACATAATTTTAAACACTTCTAAGAAATATATTATAACTACTAGAAAAAAACTTTTAAAAAAAATACGCCCAGCAGGATTAGTACTTATATGCCCTGATCACTAAGCAATGCGTCTCCTATCTAATTGCAATGACGTCACTTTTTACAATACTTTCTGAAGCGCTTTCTAAATTGAGTTACTCATTGTCAATCGAGTTTTGTATTTTAAATCAAAGTATTGAATTACCTTAATTACTAACCGGTGTCAGAATCACTCAAAATTTTTGTAATAACGTAGGTACTTGCATTTGCTAATGATTTAATATACAATTTTTTTATTCAACAAATATAATACACAAGATTTAATAATGTAACATTTTTTTATTGAATGTACATAATTTGAAAATAAATCATTGTGAATTATTGTGAATAAAAAGTTCATTATGAGTAAATTAAACAGTCAATATAATAATATAAAAAACAGCAAATTCTGAGTGTAAAATTTGAATTAATATCTCAGAAAAATAAAAATAAAGGTCACCAATGCGATTTTGACGGAATAATTTGCTGCAAACTAATAAAAAGTCGATGCCGTGCGCAAGATAAAAAATGTATTTGTACTAATATTATGGTCACCGTATTTATACTATAAAACTCAACCGCAGCATAGGTATTATTTTTGATATTACTTCCAAACATTATGTAATTATAAGTTAAATGAAAACCACTTAGCTCATCTAGACTTTACGGTAGATGTTGTAAGAGATTATTAATTTGCATGCATAATATATTTTAAACTTACATATTATTATATCCAAATATATTATAAAACTAATCTTATCAATATTATGAAACCAAAAATAATTATTTCAATTGAATAATTTTGACAAAATATTGACCCCTAACACCCCTTAATTATCACCAATTGCAGGATATCCTCTGGGGATCTAAAGAAGCCGGAACCATTATCGAGTTGACATATAGTAATAGTCGATTACGAAAAAAAAAATATCCGGCAACGTTGTAAATCCCGGCCATTAAAAAATATCTGCAACGCTGCAATTGTACATCGCTTTCAGTGGAAGAGGTAATGCTTAAAAAGCTTCAGTTGTCGAAAATGCAACATGATTTTGCCGAGCAGACGCTTCTAGAAATCTATTAAAATTATATAAAATGTAACGAAATAGTTTTAACAAAATAAACAATCGCCGTTTTCGACAATTCCGAGGAATTACTTGTTCACTCCCAAGTCCCAATGACAGACGATGACGAACAACCACCATTTTGAGCGAGGAGAGGAATGCATCTTCCCGCTCCCGACATGACGGGAGATGATAGTATGTATATTTTGAAGACCTAATGGGTACAGCAAAAATGCCCATTCGAGATTTCGGCTTTCGGCATTTCGACAAACACTTCAGCGAAAGTTTAACAACCATTCATTAGCTACTCTAAAAAATATCGTCACCCTTTCTCAACGTATTTGTTAAATAATTATAAAAAACGTCATATTATTTTGGAATGTGAGTTTTAATTATATATTTTTGTATAGTTCTAAATTTCTGTTTGAAACTCTATATATATTTTGTTAAAAAACAACTCGCGTAATTTTATTTTTTTCAAATTTACAAAAAAACACATCAAAAACAGCTCATTATTCTAAATAAATCCTAGGATTTTCATCATTAAAAGTGATGTACATACTAACATGTCATGTATTACATAACTTCAACAAGCAATCATCATAATTAAATGAATATATTATTACTTATACATTTTTTTTATTTCAGCTTTTAAAGAAATCATGAAAAACAAAACATATATTAAAATATCAACAGGCAGTTAAAATGTATTTTATTCGTTTTCCACTTAGGCATTTATTCTACAATATTTTAGTGAAGACTAGAGGCGGATTTACACTTAAGTGGGCCCCGGACTAACTTATTTATTGGGGACCCCAAGAAATTTTATTAAAAAATATATATTATTATACTTATATCTACCTATTTGCTTAAGTAGTAGGTTCTGAAAACTATGATATAATACATAATTGTAATTTTTATTACGCATGTTCAAGTTGTAAAAAAATCAAATACAATATAACACGTGACTTACTCAATATATGATTTGCCCTAAAAGTGTATGTGTTTTACCATGGGAATGCGGGATATATTTATGGATGTTATATATTTCTTCGAGTGTTTTTTGCTGTAGGTACTTGATTTAAATAATTGGATAAATTTTTCTAGACACTTATGTCAAATTTGGCATGAAGATGGCTACTTTCTCTGCCTCAATGTTTTTTTTTATTGATTTTTTAATTTAATTTTCAGGCTCGGCCCCCTTGGGCCCCATGGTAAATCCGTTCCTGGTGAATACTTAGTAGACATCCAAAACAACTTACTAGAATAACAAAAAATAAATAAAGGTCAGGTTAATCTACTTTGCTGAGCGAATCAATATTGAACAATAATTAGTGACTACACACGAATAATGAAATTGTTCGCAAAAGAAAGGTGGACTAAAATTCTTTTAACCACCTGAATAATGTATTCGAAATTGATCTCCTATTATACCTAAACGTAAAGTGACTATTTATACTTAGGTACCATATTATGCGTCCCAAACATGAATGGACATCAATTTTACTAATAAATGGTTTTATAAAAGCGTTTAAAAATTAACAAATCTAAAAAATCTTAACACCACTGCACATGAATGTACTGAAATATAACTATATTCTAATACATTAGATCGAGAGGTCTAAAAAAATACTATTTTATGTAATAAAAATGTTTAAAATAAATATAATGGATAATAAGGCTTCAAAAGTATATAAATAGATTATCTACAACGTTTAAGGAATGTCCAGGCTTATGCTCTGAAAATACCATAAAATCTCCATTTTGACCTACGTTGGGTAATGTGGGCCGTTAACGTCTTAAAATTCTATCTAGTGTTACATAAAAAAATACATCAAATCTTGTTGTTTAGAACCTCTTCAATATTATTTAAAATGCAACCATTCTGATATCACATCATAATACACACATATATTATTCCAATGGACATATTATTAAATCTCAAAATACATAAGGATTTTCTTAAATAAAATATTTTTGGAAAATTCTTAATAATTTAACAGAGTAAAATATGAAAATCATCTTTTCTTCGGTGTAAGAAAAATATTCCATTGTTTGTTTATATCCTCAAATAATTTGCGATAATTAATCATGGCAAATAGTGCATTTCAAAAATACACGTTGCAAACAAAAAAATGGCGCTATATTAAATATAAATAGAACTTTTTAGCAAAGGGTTATTCGTTATTCGCTTTCTCCTGAAAACCTCCCCGAAGCACCTACTAAATTATTATTCCGAAACACTTGCCAACACTTGAGATATGTCAGAAGGTTTTACTCAAGGCTGCAAACGTTGAGTGAAAATTCAGAATTACGTTTTTCATAGAGTTCGTATTTACCTACATAGGAGAAAGATAATTTATCATAATACCAGGAAAATCTCTCATAGAACTCTGTTGCTAAAGAGTATTATGGTAACAAGTATCTTACAGAACTTTTGTACAAGTGTATAGAAAGATGTGGTAGTGTGCTACTACAAAACGGTAATTCCACTCAGAATAATTGTTATAAATTACACCACATACCTACAACTTTATCTATTATGTACACAGCAGTGGCGAAGAGTGCCAGTTATAAAGGGGTAGGCGAAATATTTTAAAAATAATCGTAAAATGTTGATCCACTTGAACTGTGACCATAATGCCTCTTTGAGTGAATTTAAATACCGAAATATAATCCAGTGTTGTGACCGCGTCGAAAGTAGATTCGATATTTAAAAAAATGAGATTATTCATTAGTTCATTTTATTGAAAAATCAATGCTTTTTAAGTTTAAAAAAATATGATAGAACCATAGTTTTTAATTTAAAAAAACTTTGAATGTTTTTAGATAGGTACGTACCTATTGATAATTTAAAATAAAAATTATCAGTAAACTTTCTTAAATTTTTGTTTTTGCTAAAAATAATACTCTCACCATTACTATATATTCCTTTATCCTCATATATAATATTCAAACCATATCAGAGTGTAGGAAGGGGTAGAACGACTAAGGAAGATTTTATGATCATAAACGATTTAAAAAAAATACATAGCCTGTTCGCAATGATATTATGTAAAAAAAAACTCAATAATTCACTATAAATATTATAAATAAATAAATAAAATAAAAAGCCTTTTTATTTCTTACAGACAAAAAGTAACTGACAGTGAATTGACTATATCTAATGTATATATAACCTATAATTATATCTCTTATGTATATATATATCTATGATTTTTTATATTTTATCTAAGTATATTTTTGTATAATACACACATATATATATATAGATATATATATATATATTACGATTTTTATTTTGTATATAATACTGATAAATAATGTTTATATATTAAACAGTGCTAAGTATCGTTTAAATAGTACATATTTTTGTATTTGTAACTTAAATAATATTTAGGTTTGTTTGTTTGTTTGGTTTGTAAGAACCCCTCTTCGGGTGAAGGCCTCCTCCAAAGAAAGAAATCTCTGTGATAGAAGAAGACTCTGGGATAGATGCAAGGTTTGTTTTATTGCGTGGTTGTATTTTCCTTTGGAGGGTTATTAGGGTTAAAGGGGAAAAAAATACAACCACTATAAATATTAATTAATACATATTAATAATTATTTCGACAATCTTTCTAAATTTACAATAAGTCAATAGTAACTACTGTCCGACAACAATACATCGGCGATAACAGAAAGTCATTGTAGTCGCATAGAAGACTTTTTAGTGACGTACCTGTCATGGCGGCAACGCGTTTTAGAGGCGTGTTTAAATAATGTATAATATGGTCTCCTTTTAGATGAGACTCTTTTCCTTCATCGCAATGACCCAAAAGTTTACTTATAATAATTTTTACATCACTCATGATCGTCTTAGACATATTTTTACAACGTTTTTCTTAGCTCGTATTCTTATTTGTCCGATGGTTCTTTGTCTGGTACAAATCTTGCAATAGATTTTTAACTAACTTCCCGTCTAGCTGGATATTTGAAACTTTTAGAATATATCAGAACACAATGCCAATGCATTTTTTTAATACTTTTAGCCATTTTTAAGTAGAATTGAATTCATTTTCGGTTAATTCTGTTTTGTATGAAAAGTTATTTTGACACCATTATTGGTTGCTAGGGGCTGGGGTCCTAGCAACTAAATTATTAATATATACGTGCGTTACTATGGAAATCAATATGACATGTCTAATGACAATTCAGTATTATTTCTATCTATAAATCGAAAATTTAAAAACGTTGTATATAAAAATTTCTTTTTATCTTTTTATCTTTCCGGAAATATGGAAGATGTCGAAGGTGACTCCAATTTATAAGATTGGTTCAGAGTCGTCAGTAGAAAACTACAGGTCGGTAGCTGTTCTCTCTGCACCAGCAAAAGTTCTGGAGATGATCATGCACAGCATGATTTTTACAAAAATTGAGTCATTTATAATGAATGAACAGCATGGATTTAGAGCAGGCAGATCAACGGAAACTAACCTGATGGTATTCACTGATTATGTGTCGTCAGTACTAGATAGAGGCAGCTAGGTTGACTGTTCTTACAATGACTTCTCGAAGGCATTTGACAGAGTCGATCACGATATTCTAATGGAAAAACTCCAACTTATTGGATTGTCGGATCGATTTTTGAAGCTATTCGGGAGTTATTTTAGGATCCGTCAATAATACGTTTCGTACGGCCTTTATCAGTCACAGACCTTTTACACATTTTCTGGTGTCCCCCAGGGCTCAAACTTAGGGCCATTGCTGTTCACGATTTTTATAAATGACATAGCATTGGTAATTAAAAATGCTATGTTTTTGTTGTTTGCTGACGACATGAAACTCTTCATGAAAGTTGTCACCTTGGACGATTGTCGTCAACTCCAACTTGATATAGATAATATATTACATTGGGGCAGGCGTAAAAAACTGGACTTCAATATTGATAAATGCAATGTTTTATCGTTTACTAAAGCCTCACGAGTATTGTTTTTCCAGTACTCGATGCATGGCAGAGTTCTCTCGCGAATATCATCTGTAATAGATCTTGGAATTACGTTTGACGGTAAACTGACGTTTAGTGGTCATATAGATACCATTTGTAAAAAGACGCTAAAGATGTTGGGCTTTGTCTTGCGTACTTCCCGGGTCTTTTCGGATGTCACGGTACTAAAAATTCTTTATAACTCCTTAGTTAGAAGCAGACTTGAGAGTGGGTCTATCGTTTGGGCCCCGCATCAGTTGAAGTACGGCCTTATGGTGGAGAGAGTCCAAAAGAAATTTTTAAGACTCCTTTACTTTCGGCTGTATGGATATTATCCGTGGCTCTATCCGACTGATTTTCTCTTAGGGATGCTTACATACTGTAGCTTAAAATTTAGAAGGGATCTTTATTTAGCTACATATTTTTTCAGACTTATACGCGGCGTAAATGTGAACTCTGCCATTCTTGGTGGTGTTGGCTTGTGTGTCTCTGATAATTACCTTAGGAATCGAGGGCATCCGTTGTTTGTTCTCCCATGGTGCAGAACTAACCTGCCATTAGTAATGCCAATTGGGAGGGCAGTAACCATGTTTAATGAAATCGCTTCGGATATTGATATATTCCACTTACGTGAGGGTGAATTTAGGTGGACGTTGTTTAATAAGTTTTTGAGATAGGGTCTATCAAAGTTCACTCTGTGTGCTTCCATCTACTTTTATTTTGTTACTTATTTTATTTCTTATTTTATTACTTATTCTCTGTATTTTTATTTTTTAATTTATTAACACTCATTTTATGTCATGTCGTGAACGCTTTGAATTTATATTTTGTTATGTTCATTATATGTAAAATAAATAAATTTGATTTGATTTGAAATTTGATAAAAAGCTTCAAATTATGTAACTTGATAGATCCGTACAACACGGGAGCGTAAAATGAAATGATAAATTTGTGGGCATTCCTCATTTGAAAACAGAAGTACGATAAGGAAATTGTTAAAAGTTAAACATTCGTATGTCTGTCTATTAAGTTGGCCAAAAAATAAAAAATATTATATACTTAATTAAAAACAACCACTTATTTACTACAAATATGCATTGAATTTGAGATTTGGCCTCGCATAATACATCTAGTATAATCTATTGCCTTAGATATTAGTTATTAGTTAGTTCCTAGTTGATGAAGCGATGAATTTAGATGGTGCGTGTCACTGCTTGTCAGTCTCGGATAGGATTAATTTACAAGTGCAGCAGCCTTCCCCGCTATTGACGAAGCCGGTAGTTTAGTTGCTATTAGCAAATATTCTAATTCCCTTCCCCAAGAGATTGTCACAGATGGGCGTAATCGGTTGGTAAGAAACTATTAAGTACCTATTCATTGGATGTTATACTAATAAATACACAAATATGTTATATTATGCATTTGTATAATATGGACCACATGTTTATTTTTAGCGATTTCTGAAAAATAAATGCTCTATTAACGTTTAATAATAATACAAGTAGTACCTACATCATAGAGTCGGTTTTTATTTGATAACTATTTATTCATTTGTCAACACTTAGAGAGGAGCCAGTTATTACTATAGACATCTTATGGCAGAATATGAATTCAAGCTATTTTAAATTATCAATAAAAATGTTATAAAGAAAAAAATCAAACGTACAAGAAAAAAATATATAAAACTTTTTTATACGACGCCCTACGGACTTGCATCGAAGTATTCATTAGATTCGCGCCAATGTGCTTTACCAATTAAGCTACAGGCATCATTATGTAATTACCGAAGAGATGATTAAATCGGTCCAACTAGCTGTTGTCCGACCTAGTCATCAAAAAGGCAAATTTTATTGCATTAAAAAATGCGGAACACACAGAATTTTGTAAGCTTTGAATAAGCTTTGTTTTGTATTTTTATTTTTTATTAGTTCTCGGTACTCATCTCAGCCATGGGCACATTTTATTATAAAAGTGAATTTAAAGTCTGTCAAATCTCAAGCACGATCCTTGTGGCTGATTAAAACTAGCATTTTTTTAATTCTAGCATAGAAAATATGCTCGCCGTTTCACTACATTTCCCAGAAATAATCTTCGTTTGGTTTATTATGCTTGCTCTTTTGTATTTATTTACAGCTATATGAGACGTTTTTATATAATTTCAGCATCAATTTTATTCTCACTAAATGGGTCTAAATCATGGGTGGCCAACCATTTCAGCAGCCGGGCCAGATTCTAAAAATGAGATTTCCTACCGGGCCGCAAAAACCGATTTTTTTATTAATACAACAAAAAGAAATATAATATATTAATAAAATAAAACAAAAATCAGAATCAAACATATTTATTAGATTAGACTTTTTTTAAATAATAAAAAATAAGCAAAATAATATAAAAATAATAAATTTTAGTGAGAAGTTTGATTTTTTGTGGCAGAACTAAGTGCATCAATATCGATATCGAGCATAGTTCACAATGTTCCATTTGTAAATTTTCTGGTTATAAATTTACGTCTACAGAGAATGGCGTAACAAATGCAGCAAAAAGCGCACGGTGCTTTTTAAAATCTTGAGCCAATATCGAATCTCAATTTGCGAAATTAGCACATCTAGCGGTAGGAAGCATTTTATATTATTTTTATTTTCTCACTGCTCCACGGGCCACAAGTTGACACCCAGCGGGCCGCGGGTTGGCCACCCATGGTCTAAATCTAGCTTATATATCTCCATGAAGCTGTTTAAAATGCTCAATGTACCTATTAAAAAATATCACGATCTTATGCTTCAATGTTATTAGATATCAATGATAGATATTGCGTAAACTCCCGATGACTAATATTAATTTTGAAAACATCGAGCTTTCCGATAAAATCAAAAATGTAATTTAAAAAAAAGCAAATTACAACATTTATCCTGTAATTGTTAGTTTGGGTTAGGTTATCTTAAAATAAAATAATATTATAATAACAAATTATGTATATCACACTTAGCACCAGTTATCCATTCTCTTATTGTTTGTCACCCATAAATTCGTTGTTTTTTGTTTAGTATATTGCCTTTTTACTTTTAATTGGAGTCCCGGGGCTATGCCCCCTATCTCCTTCATCTATGTATGATGGCGTTGAGAGGCTTTGGCAAGGTGCTTGTCCTTGTAATTGCATACAAGTGCACGCACCGATTTTGTACTCACATACAAACATTTCTTCTTTGTTGAGATAGTCAACAAAAAAGAAAGGGTACAAACATAAAATACAAGGTGTAGGATGATGATATGACCCAGCTTCAGGTCAAATCATTGGTCTAGTGGAGTCCGGTGATGATCTCTGCATTGACATTGATAGTCCGATTGTCCAACCCCGCCGAGCAGTATTTAGTCTTTTATACTTGAGTCCCTGTGTTGAGTCATGATAAATGTGTGTGTATTTAAATTTTTTAATACTAGGGAGGAAGGTTCCCTCCGCCTGCACTTATGTCAGGCGGCGGGGTGCCCTTCATCTTTTATTATCCTCGGGGGGAGGTCGGGTATCAATGTCTTTTCTTGTTGCACTGAAAAATAACAGATTAGTCGCTTGGGTAAGAAGGAGTCTGTGGTGAGGATGTGAAGGAACTATGGTGGATGCTTGTCCAGCAGGATTGCCTTCGGCCTCCTATAGACGTAGTCTGTGTCGCTTCCATTTTCGATTAATAAATTTTTAATAGACGCGTTGGGATGGTTTATCATGGATTTGTAGAATCTCTTCGACAACTTCATGATATGTTCGTGGATGGTTTCAATGTTAAGGTCTCTGTGAAGTGTGGTATTGCGTACATACCACGGAGCGCCCGTGATTCGTCGCAATGTCTTGTTTTGAATAGTCTGAAAGAGTTTAATGTGTCGGGGATTTGAGTAAGCCCATATGGGGCTTGCGTAAGTGATTGTTGGTCTGGTGATTGCTGTGTAGAGCAGAAGTTTTGCTCGAGTAGACAGTTTACTCTTAGGGCCCATCATGGGTCGAAGTCTTGCGTTAACTATTATGGCTTGGCGTTTTTTCTCTTGTATGTGTTTATTAAACGTGAGTTTGTTGTCTATCGTAAGACCTAGATATTTAACCGACTTATCCCAAGGGATTATGTGGTTGTGCATCTTGAGATTTATCATTTTAAGGCGGTGCCTATTCGTATGCCTGGCAAAGTGAATGGCAGCGCTCTTAGCTGGATTAATCTGAATACGCCATTTATCGCACCAGTTGGATATTTGGTTTGCCGCTATATTATTTTTTAAGAAGTTAATTGGTTTATCTTTTAATTTTTGTGATTTCCAAAGGCGAATTAATCAAATTTACTCTTGCATTGTATTAAAATAATATGATGATATTTTGATGAATGTACAATTTTGTAATAATTATTAACTTTTTGAATTTTAATTGTTTTTATGACGTTCATATAAATTAAATATCTCATAATTTTTAATGTTTCCCTTCCCATCCTCTTCCAAAAGTTAATTTTTTTAGTTATACCTAGTCCATTTCGGACCATTTGAGAAAAACTGGAGTAGACGATATATGGGTGGTTCACAATAATTATGGATCAAGTCCATCAAAATGGATCCTGAGATATTTGGACCTAAAGTTAAAACTCCTTTTGTAAATTTCAGGAATGTTTTCACTGTATATACCAACATACCATATTTTGATAGTACACGGATAAATTTAAATAAATAGTCCGAAACATTAAGTATATTCTGGCCTTATTAATATTAGCAAGTTAATGTTAGCAAATACCTCTTTATACTGCTGAAGGAACTGTCAAAATCGATATGATTAACATTCAATTTGATGTCGTCTGATCAATACTAGTATTGTCATTTATGCGGTAAATTATAGAGCTACGATTGTTATATAAACACACAATATTATATAAGCCACTGAAACAAAAAAATATTTTTTTATGAAAATTGGACTTGATCATAATTATTGTGATCCACCCATATAATAAATTACAATACAATAAGTAAACAGTAGACCAGTGATTCCCAAAGTTGACTGGGCTCCGACCCATCTAACAAAAATTTCCAATCTTGGGACCCACCTCTTAGCTGTCTTAGAGAAAAGAGGGCATAAATATTGGTAATGCTCAGATTCCCTAGTGACAAGTCGTGGAACTACTTAATGCTGTCTTATTTGTTCTAATTGAAATAAAAAAATATTTTTTATAAGTGTTACCAATATGAATGAAAGACTGTTGAAATAAGAGACACAACTTAAATTTAAAAAAAAATATTACTTAAATACCTACACCTGCAAGGTAGTAGCTTTAAGTTAGTTTTGTAGGTTAGTTATTTCAATGGGAAGGATGTATTTTTGTTTCTTATTTTTCTTCATTACAGTTTTAGCATCAACTTTAACTTTAGTTACTTTTAATCGCAGTGAGTTTGATATATCCAATTTATTTCGGTATTTAGTTTTAATGTTAACCATAGCCAAAAATCTAACCTCACATAGATATGAGGTAGTAAAAAGGAGGAGGACTTTCATAGCTTCATCGAACAGGCAAGGATAATTATCAGCAACTGAGAGCCAGAATTTTGTTAACTGTTTGCGATTGAAACGATTTTTCAGTGACGTATCTTCTGATAAATCAATGAGTTCTTCACTTGCTTTTGTTGACATACTAGTTAGTAAGTCGTCTTCAAATGGGTTACAAATCCAACGCAACGACTAAAACTTTTTCATCTCTTCCCCAAAATAATCGTCAAAGTTCGCCGCGCTGTCGCCGACTGAGCTGCCAGTATGACTTGCGCTAGCTCCAGCGCTAGCTGGCGATATTCCGCGACTGTGCTGCCATCTGTAGTGCATTAGCAATTCAAATTATTATCATTTTATCACAATATTTTCCGTAACTTAAGTTTATTTCAATATTTATGAATTATAAATAGCTGAATGAAATATCAAATTTATCACTTTTTTTTTTAAATTCATGTATACAGTGGCGAGGGCCCACACAATATTCGCTTGCGAGCCACTGGTGGGTCGCGACCCATAGTTTGGGAAACCATGCAGTAGACAACAGATTTTTTTTTTTAAATTTACTTACTCATAAAAAATCTAAATGTTTTATTATAATATCACTACATTTTGTTAACACTGTTCTTAAAATACATCAATTGTGTTACATCTTTGTCGAAAACGAAATAGATTATCAGATTTATAAGACTGGTGTTTCTTATACACCAAATAAAACACGAAAAACAATAATAGGCAGCCACTAAGAACCTTCGAAAAGGGGAGAAAGTAAATATGTGAACAACACACTCGGCAGAATAAACAAAATTAAATACGGATGGGGAAATACCCTCAATTGTCCCGAGAATGGTCTGTTAAGACATTGTATAGGCGAATTCATTTCCTATAACTTCACCTTGACCTAGAGTCTAATACCGTTTATACGATGTTTTGTTGTTAACTAATTCTCAATTGCATTTTACACTTTTTTTCCACGTTTAAGTCATATTTATAATTATAAGCAATGAAAATAAAACGTAATATTATTTAATACCCACTTTTAACACGTCATAATATATTGTAATAATAAATGTTAGCAAAGATTTCGTGTGCGTCAAAAAATATTCTCAACTGATATAAAATATACCTTCGTACAGTCCTTTATAAACAAATTGTAAGAAGAACTTACTGTAAATAACTAAATTAGATTTATTTAGTTTTACAGAATACATTGATACAGTAATACGCAGAATTTAATAGAATATCCTCGGAAGGAAAAAAAACTTTACTACGTAACTTTTATATTACATTTTTTATTTATAACTAAATTACATTTAGTTAGTTTCACAGATTATTTACATTGATAAAATAGTACGCAGAATGTAAAAGAATATCCTCGGAAGTAAAAGTTTTATATTACATCTAGTATTTATTACTAAAAACAACTTTTATATACTTAGCCAAAGTAATGTTTACTTATTAAATTGTGATTCATACAAAGCCAAATATATTGGACAAACCGGATGTTCTTACAGGATTAGAATCAAATAACACACAGTAAGCTTACATACGCAAAAACAGAAGATATTTTATTCCCTTCTGAAATCACTTATTTATAAGTAAATATATTTGACAACTCCTCGGGTATCGCCGAGATTTGTACATGTCCAGTCCATTGCCATTTCATCTACTTAGCGACCACTATCATAATATTATGGCGTACTCTTGGCTGCTTCCTTATCCACTGGTTTCTTTTGTAGACTTTCCACGTTATGCCAAACATGCTGTCACGTTACAAATATACCTTATCTCAAAATAGGTATAATGATAAGCAAGTAGAAAAAGACGTAAGATTGGTCTTCTCTTTTTCACCAACTGCGAAGCAGCGGCGGAAGAGAATGGCTTTATTTTTCTTGATCTCGGTCACTTTAACATTGGCGGCACAGATGGACGGATCTTAATAAACAGTTAACGTTGTCGGTCACCGCTCGGACGGTTGCCAACCTTAAATTCAGTATTACAAATAGCTTCTAATGTTTTTATAATTTATCAGTATTTGCAAACTTTGATCACGATTCTCGATTGTTAGTTAATATCTTGTCTCTATTCTTTCATTTGTTTTAATTGGATTAATATGTGTTTTAGCTTCTAACAAACAATTGTTAACTTTAATTGTAGCGTTTTCTTTATATCTACAGTATTTAATCATGTACATATTTAGATCACACTTGGCGCCCCAATTATTAGGTAATACATTATACACCTACAAGGCTTGCTTATTTAATATCTTTTACATTATACTCAAATCCATTTTTATAATATATTCTATAGATTCAATTTTTATTGATAGTCATATCCACGTGACAGCGCGATCGCACGCCATGATCAATCTAATAGGTAATCATGTTTTACCCTTTCTTCTCTACCAACACACTCTCCTCTCCTGTATATATCCAATGCAATGCACCTTTCCATGCTACGTTACGCTACGTTTGTCGTATGTTTTGTTTACACCCATTTAAATATTGTCTCAGCAAAAAAAAACATTGTTGGTTCAAAAGAAAAGGAACATTCTCGAAAAGCTGAATGGACGCATTGACATAACAGACTCCAAACCATTTTTTTATGATTTTTAATAATTTTAATTACAAATATTTTAGTCACCTTGTCAGTCGCTTATATGTGTATATTTTGCAAGAGCATCTTGTGAATAGACAGTGACTTACAAAAGAATGCAGTATTTATGTCCTTTTCCTGAGACCTTATACGGCGATCTTCCTTATCGATAAAAATTGCAATCTCAGTACACACATTGACGTGTCACCATTTATCTTCATAAAACTTAATTCGTAATTAATTTAACTCATTAAAAATAACGACCGTTCTACTAGTTCTAATGAATAACGTCATACATCTGAGCTCACAGTTTAGAATTAAGAAACTTGCTATTTGTTTTATACCAATGCATAATACCAATATTATATAACTAGCAGTATTACCCGGCGCTGCCCGGGAGTAGAATGGTCTAATATTTGAAAATAAAGATTCTAAATGTAATACGTAGAGTGCAAAATTTTAAAAAGAAAAAAAATATAATGGTTGAGGCAAGTGGACTGTAATTATTTTTGAAGGTGATGCTGGATGGTGGATTCCAGGACGACCTGGGTACCTCTGAATCAGTCTGTATTATTGAGTCAATCACTAAGCGATGGAAAGCTATTATAAACCCGCACGAGTCCTCTATGTCGATCTATCTGAATATCTCTTGCATTTTCGCTTGAATTCTCATCGTAAGTCCGCGCTTGCCTGGTCTTGTTACAATACCAAGGAATTAGGAGGTGGGTGGGGAAATAAGGAATAAATGCGACTAAAAATGGCTCAACCATATTATGCTATTAGAGATTTTTATTTTTAACATAATATAGTATATTTTGGTACATTTATTGCATTTAAATTTTTTAAAAAGTAGTACATATTCAATTTATTATTTAAAGGCTTTTCTATATAATATAAATATCCATCCATAATATAAATATCCAATTAATCATTCCAGGGCTTTTCGATATACAATATTTGTGGCTTTTCCATTTGGTGCCAAAATATATAGAATTTTACTACTCCCCACTCTTGATACCGCAACATACAATTGTCCGTGAATGAAGCATTCCGATCTAAGCACTGCGTCGCCCCATAGATTAGGATAAATGCCGCCCGCGCCGCGCCAGCTCGGTTGGCTCCCTGCCGATTAGCGATTCTAATAACACAATTATTTTCATCTAACTTTGCCATTTGACCTTCGATAGAGCTGAAATAAATGATAATATTTTTTTAAATAAACATAGATATTCTATTAAAATTTTCAATAAAAAATGGCGGTCTTTTCAGCAAAAACTGCCCCGGGGTGCAACGGGTTAAATCTGAAATTCGAGATCCTGACCACGCATTCCTTCTCATCGGCCTCCGTCTACTGTCCATTTTTTTTTAAATCTGACTGCGCGTGTTGAATTGTAGAAAAATCGAAGGACGGTACAAACATACAAACATCAAAATATATTCTTCAAATTATAGTACTGATATCTTCTATACATACCAATATAGAGATATCAATCTGTGCTCAAAATAATATATTATTAAACACAACTCATCTATCTACTGAACTTAATTTCAATTTGTGTATTTTTACATATATAAAAAATGTTCGATTTAATATAAGAAATAGTCATAAAATATTATGTAAAAATAAAAAGAAACCATTCTGAGAATGCTCATTTTATAGCGAATTTTTAATTGTGAGTAAATACTAAACTTATTTATTAACTTTCAATTTAAAAAATATTTATTTTTCTTTTTAATGTTTAAGATTATTTTATTTCATAATATATGTATAATATTTAGCACTGAGAGAATAGTGAATACGCTCCCTAGATATTTTCGGGGAAGTATTTTGTTTTGAAAATGTTATTTTTTGTTTATTATATAATTTTTTCATTAATTTTATTCTCACTAAATGGCTATAAATCTAACATGTATATCTCCTTGAAGCTTTTTCAAATGTTATGATCTTATACTCTAATGTTATTAATTGTCGCCAATGACTTTAACTCACGATGACTAATATTCATTTTGAAATCACAGAGTTTTCCGATAAAATCGAAAATATAATTCTTTACATGAAATGATATTACAACATTTCTCCTGTAATTGTTAGGTTGGGTTAGGTTATGTTAAGATAAAATATGTCTATCGCACTTAGTACCAACTACTATCTCTTCTTTAAATTTAATTGTTTGGCACCCATAAATTCGTTGGTATTACCAATAAATACTAACCTTGTTGTACTACTGTACAATAATCATTTCGATCCATTTTATAATCTACCATGCAAGTATGCTATAATACTCCATTCTATTAAATAAATAAATAAATAAAGAAATACTTATTATTCTTTGAGAATTGAATTGGTTTAAATATCTTTTACTTAATTTATCTTATCTTTTAATTAATTTACTCTTGGATTTTATTAAAATATAATAATATTTTGATGAAAGTTTAATTGATTTTTTTCTGTGATTAGGTAATCTTCGCACTTTTTATACGCTTTAAATAAATAAATAAAATAATAAATATATCTCGGTCATAAAATATAATATTAATATGTATTAATAATAGTTTTGTCTTAAATCGATAGAAGTTTTCATCTATGGATTTTTTCGTAGTATGACGTGCATGACTATAATCAGACATCAAAAAGTTAGATAAGCATGTAGTAAAAATATTATTCGGTTGGCATAGAAAAGCTAGCTAGTTGGCAAATTAAGTGTTGAAAAGCTATTAAATTTTCGTACCAAAAGGGTTCGCGTCGTGAATCAACACGCCACTCTTTTAAAGAAGCGATTCTCAAAATTGTAGAAATATTATTTATTATTATTTATAACTGAATATTTATAAACCATTTGAAAATGTTAAGTTCTTCTTATCGAAAATATATAATTTTAAAATACAAATACTCGAATCAAAAAATGTGAGTTTCGAGTCCATATACAAGAACACGTATATTTTCCGATGTATATCAAGATTATGTATTATTTGAACACACGAATACTATCAACATCAGCTGGTAGTGGCAGAATATTGAACTTATATTTAAATTTAATAATGATCCTAATTTAAATACTACAAAAAATATAAATGCATATCTAATATATAAAAATTAATATTTGTTTGTTTGTTGATTTGTTTGTTTGTTTGTTTGTTCGTATTTTATGCGCTGCCATACCGTTCATCCGATTGCGATAAAACTTTGTCAACTTATTGCTTGCACTTGCGCGAAGAGTATAGGCTATATCTTATATATAAAAATGAATGTCTGTCTGTCTGTTTGTCTGTATATCTGTCTCTTATGCGTTCCTATACCATTCATCCGATTGCGATGAAATTTTGGTAAGTGGTTGTATGCACACCCGCAAAGGTTTTTGAATTAGAAAAACCATCTTCTTCTTCTTCATAATATCTTCTTTTATTCGTATGGTTCCTATACCATTCATCCGATTGCAATGAAACCTTCGTCAGTTTTTGTGGTAACACCCGCAAAGGTTTCTGAATTAGTACAACTATCTTCTTCTTCTTCTTCTCTTCTATATTCTTTTATTCTATCTTCTTCTATTCGTATGCGTTCCTATACCATTCATCCGATTGCAATGAAATTTTGATCAAGTGTTGTGCTCATACCCGCAAAGGTTTCTGAATTGATACAAGTATTTTCTTCTTCTTTTTCTACTATCCTAACTTCTTCTATTCGTATGCGTTCTTTACCATTCATCTGATTGTAATTAAATTGTGATCAAGTGTTGTTCTCACGCCCGCAAAGGTTTGTGAATTGATACAACCATTTTCTTCTTCTTTTTCTTCTATTCTATCTTATTCTATTCAAATGCGTTCTTATACCATTCATCCCATTGCGATGAAATTTTGACTAGTTGATGTGCGCATGCCCGCGAAGATTTTTGAATTAGTACAACCATCTTCTTCTTCTTCTATTCGTATGCGTTCCTATACCATTAATCCGATTGCAATGAAACTTTGGTGAGTTGTCGTGCGCATGCCCACGAAGATTTCTGAATTAGAAAATCATCTTCTTCTTCTATTCGCATGCGTTCCTATACCATTCATCCGATTGCGATGAAACTTTTGTCAATTGTTGTGCGCACACCTGCGAAGGTTTCTGAATTAGTATTATATAAAATACAAAGTTTGTTTGTTCCATCCAATTTTAATTTTTTTTTACTACAAATTAATAACATTAATAAAGTTTTCATATTTTGGATTCGATTTTAATTTAGTGGTCTTTTGTTTGACCTTTACTCCTATTAGAATTATTTTCATATTGCCATATTGTATTACACAGATATTTTTATATTAAAAAAATAATTACCTCTTATTATTTTTTGAATATCTAAGATAAATATAACCACGAAGCGACCCTGTGCGAAGCCGGGTACTTCAGCTAGTTAATTATAAAAATAAAACACAATAATATGTGGACAAATTTATAAGACGGTTTTGTGTAGCTTTTTGTACTCAAAAATAATAGTTTAAACCTAAAGATTATATTATACAATAAACTTTAATTAAAACAACTGATAATACTGACTATTTATATCGGCCAATGGGTATCCATATAAAGCAAATTCTATCGGATAACAAATATTATATTGATGTTATTGACCGTCTTAAATATTAAATTCACCTCTACCTAGGTAAGACTGATTCCACTTAATTTAAAAATAAGCAGGTTGAAAATGACCCTTTGAAGTGGACATAACCATTCCTGTTTATTATTAAACTAAGTGGAATTAGTACTTCATATTGTGTTTTATTTAAATTAATATAATGTATTTCTACCGAGAATTAACAGTTAACACTATAAAAGAAAGTAGGTATATATACTCGTAATAGGTATTAGATATCAACTATAATCAGTTTACTCAGCAAATTATTTTGAAAAACAAGGCTAACTGATCAAGGCAGTACATTTATTTAAGGTAGGTACCGTAGTATTCAATAAAAAATTTCTTAACAACCATAATAATTTCCCGTTTATACGTGCATGGATTTATTGCTGACAGTACGTATTATCGAGGCCGTAACAAAAAAAATCACGTGTAAACACGTATTTTTAGTATAGTAAGATTGCATGCATGAATCAAAAAATTTCAGAAGCTTCTGAATTTTCACGCGACTATTGAAATATGCGATATCTACGCCTGCGCAGTACAACGACAGTGGTAAACCTGCCGGTAAAAAATAAACTACACCGCGCAGAGACTCATTTTGAAGTTAACCGATTTTCATTACCTGTCAAATAGTACCATATATTAACAACATCGCGTCTCGCTCACTCTTTAAAAATGAGATTTGCGAGTTAGCACTTTTACGTGTAAATAATTATTATCGATAGTTTAAAATACACACTTGTTGTGAAAGTAAATCCATGCACGTCATGTACAACCAGAATAAAGTAAATTACCCATAAGTATTTATACTTTTATACTTTGGAATCAATGCTTTTCTTCCGATACCGAAACCATTATTAATACGTTCTTTCGATACGATACTTATACCAGTATTGATAGATCTTCTGTCTTTATACCGTCTCTAGGCGCTGCTCTCAATGTTCTGCTCATCGCCATCATGGTTTCACACCAAAACGGGACTATTACTTCCACTGGTAAACATATGACTTTAAATGGGGTTGGTACATTGAATTCCCAAAATATATCAATAGAAAAGCTTCACCGATAAACTATTATGCTGGTAATAATATATATCGTGCAATATCTTTGGTTATACTAATTTGATATAGTCTAAATCGTCATCAGATATGAGGAGCAGTATAAACCAAAGTTTGATAGCATAACGTAAATCTTCTTCTTTTTTACCGTCTTCTATCGAAGGTTAGTGACCAGCTTGCAGTCCACTTCTCTATCCTCGGACAGTCATAATAAGATCCCTAACGCTTTGGATGATGAGTCACTTGTGTTAATGGGTTACATTTTTTTTCTCAAGACTATAATATCAATTCAATACTTCTTAATATAATATAATAGAATTTCATGAAGTAGGTACGTAGTTTTATATCATGGACATAGAATGATATTTCATACAAACATTAAATAAAATACTAAATAAATGACACATACTGGCAAAGCTTTTGGGGGAGTTTGTTTTGCCAACCCGAGGCACTACTATTAAAGTCGTGGCACACGTAATTTTAGGTTATAAGCTTTCTCGCATGTTATTTATCGTTAATGATCATATCGTAAGGCAAAATTATAATTATTTCAGCTCAATCTTATCAATTGATGAATTCTGGAGTCCTCTTATTGTTTTAAAATTTACTTTCATAACATATTTTAACCATTTGGCTCGATATCGGTAGAGTTTCAGTTATTAAAGATAAATGACGGCAGAGCAAGCCAAGATTCTCTTTATTTTCTAAAACTATTTCTTTAAGCACTAAGTTGCATTGTTACTACATCAGTCCCGTGCAGCAATAAGGAAGTGTGGCACTAAAATCTTTTCATTCTGATACGTTTATAGCGTCATAGAGGGCGACCGTGTACAAACCGCGGCTGCATATTAATGGCGGGTGGAGATGGGATAACTCAAATTATGATCGTTATAAGAATATACTGAATAAAATAATAACGTGAGATTATAATCGCGGGTAACGATGTACTGGTGAGATAGATGTGATCAAGATATTGATTATATTAATAAACTGAGAGACTTGATTCAAATGGAATGATTGTTTACTACGTCTAGCGAAGGACTCGTGGCGATAGTAATACGTGGCGTGATGGACTCAATGAATTGAGTGAGGATTCAGGCATTTTCATTAAAATTTTTACAAATGTAGTATGTACATTATATTACAAGAGATATTGTCGCAATTGGCTAATCAAAACAGACCCTACTGATCTAGTTATGATTAAGGAAATGCAGATGAATTTTATCGCTCTATTGTTGTGTTTTGATAACAAAACATAGGTAAGAGCTACTATTATGGGCCAGCTTCAATTATTGGCCACTTGCAGATAAAATCTAGTTTTTTAAGATATTAAATCAACATTGCCATCCGTTAACTTATTAATAAATCTCGTCAATTGTTCCTCCGTTGGTAAAATAGATAATTTTTACTTTTAGCATTATAAAACAACCTCAAAACCGCATGTTTATCTGACAGTTCAAGCGAAACCGTGAAATAAGTGGGATTTGTTGTAAATTGTACAAGGACATGACTTCTGTTAAAAGGTATGTTAAACATTTAATATCACACAAAATGCTAATCCAATTGACAAGTATCTATGTATTTGATTTGTGTATACATCATTAGACATATATTTTATAAAAAAATAGATGGGTAGGTATATTATGATGGTGGCCAATAACTGATTCCAAAATACGTCGATTTTCCTTTATCGGCCGGCCTGGCTTATAATAGAATATGTGACTAATTAGTAAAGTATTACATTTATTTTTATTAGTTGAATAGTGTTTTAACAGTATTATTAATCAGCTTTGTTTTTATTATATTTCTCCGACATTCGTAGATAAATGTTGGCCACCTGGCCCATATATAAATAAAAACATATTTAAAAAAATCGGTTAGGTACATGATCAAACACGCCCGTTAACATTATCTTACTACATTATTCGTAAAATGTTTATCGCATTTAAATCATCAAAGACATAGCTTATAATTAGCATCTTTAGAATTATCTTCAAATGTGTCAATTTTGCCCATTTTTTGAATAATAAAATGCCTAATTCTTGTCAAATTTGGGATGACAGAGATTATCAATTTAATTTTTTATTGTAAATATTTCACTATAATAATGTCAACATAAATTTTACTAATAGTTTTATATATGCTTTTAAAAAATAATAAATATAAAAAATCTTAACACCACTTCACATGGACGTACTAAAATATGACTATATTCTAAAACATTAGAGCGAGAGGTTTAAAAGAATACTATGTTATGTAATAAAATACTTTATGTAGTCATCAAATGTTTAAAATAAATATGAAGGATAATAAGGCTTCAAAATTATGTAAATTGATTATCTACAACGTTTAAGGAATGTCCAGGATCATGCTTTGAAAATAGCATAAAAGCTCCATTTTGATGTACGCTGAGCATGTGGGCCGTTAAGTAATATGTTACGTATGTCTACTAAAATGACGATAAAGTTGCATTAAGTACTTGATTGAACACTTAATAATGATGTGTGATCATAATATTACATAAACTATTTTTTAATTTTTCTTTAAATAGTGTTATTACAGCAATTTTGTAGTGGCCAATAATTGCATCTTTTGGTGGCCAATAATTGAAAAAAGTGGCCAATAATTGTAGATTTCTGCCTTTTTTTTTGATTGTTTTTTTTATGATGTAAAATATATTTTTTAAATGTTCTGATAATTGATTAATATAAACAAATAAACAATTTAACAAATTATATTTTTTTTATTTCACCTTCCTAATGATATGTGTCAAATTGTGTGTATAAAAAGCTAAGTTGAAAAAATCCTTAACTGGCCAATAATTGTAGCTCTTACCTACATATTAAAGTGTGTCACTCATTTAATGCGGAGTGGTATGATTGCTATACCTACGTGAATAAGCTATCGTATTTAACACTGATTAAAAGTATGTTAATTTTATTAAAAATTTAACCTTTCGGTTTATAATTCTGGTTGAATAAGTATTGATAACGACAGAAGAATAAACATGACGCAATCTTTGGTAGATATTTTGACGTATATTGTACTACGGATATCTTAATAATATCTGTGAGGTGCGCAGTGATATAAAAATACAGATGTCGTAATATACCTACTGTTAAGTTTGTTGAGTGGTTAATCCAATAATCCAATAATTTGGGATGGAAGAGTATTTATTTTAAAAGGAGAATCAGAGCATAGTATATTAATTTTGAACGGCCAGCGCATCTATTCAATACACAAGGCTGCTAACGGTGGTTATCGACGCCTATCGAGGGTAGTTTATCATATTTATGTATTGAGGTATTATAATTGTTATGATAAGTTTGCCGTCTAAACTGTCAAAACTATGTATCTCATTCTAAAAGTTAACACAACCAAGAGAGGGGCTGTTAAAACATAGCACCTTTTGACAGTTCAGACAGTTAACTTATTGTAACAATTAACCACATCAATACATAAATATGATAAACTACCCTCGATAGGCGCCGATAATTGCCGATAGCCGAGTTCTTATATGATTAATTAATTGAAGGCGTCCCCAGAAAAGGGGTCTATATAATACATCATGTCAAAAAGTGATTTATTTGACTAAAACAGGTCTATTGCTCACGATATTGGAAAGTTTTATTATTTTAACTGTCACACTTTTTGAGATATTAACAACACTAAAATGATTATAGTAGAAAAAGGGTCTATATTATTATGTTTATTTTTTTATCCAAAATTTAAAAAAATAATTTGTCAATGATAAAGAGTGTTTTCATGAACATAATATAATACAACATAATATATTATTATACAATAAACAATAAAACGTTTTTTTCCTCTCCTGAAAAATTTTGTTTTTGCATATAGACCCCTTTTCCGGGGACGCCTTCAATTATTAAATGATAACAATATAATTCACTATACGATATCAGCCTGGAAGTCTGGGAGACTGGGAGTGGAAGCCTGAGTGGGAGTGGGAGCCTGGAAGACTGGGAGTCTCAAAGACAAAAGTGATGAGTAACTGTTTTTCGGACCCTGCGATTATCTGTATTTCTGGCACCCAACTCGAGCAAGTCAGCAGCTACGTCTATCTCGGACAGCAGGTGTCCATAGACGGAAGCATGCACGATGAAATTGCTCGAAGAACAAAGCTGGGATGGAGTGCTTTCGGATGTCTGAATAGTGTCTTCAAGAGTGACCTACCATTATGTCTTAAGCGTAGGGTGTTCAACCAATATGTGCTACCCGTGCTCACATACGGCTGCGAGACGTGGACCCTCAACACGAGAGATGTCCAAAGGCTAAGAGTCACACAGCGAGGCATGGAGAGGTGCATGTTGGGCATCACGCGAAAGGACCGCAAGAGAAACGAATGGGTTAGGAAGCAGACAAGAGTACGCGATGTAATAGACGTTGCCAAACAGCTGAAATGGAGATGGGCGGGGCACATTGCTCGCCGCAAGGACGGCCGCTGGACAAATGCCGTCATCCAATGGTACCCAAGGGGTACGAAACGGCCACAGGGTCGCCCTAAAAGCCGCTGGGTTGATGAACTGGTAAAGTTCGGCGGAAATACGTGGCAGCGAACGACACAGGACCGAGAGAGTTGGAGAAAGCTTGGGGAGGCCTTCATCCAGCAGTGGATTGACCCCGGCTGATGATGATACGATATCAATATCTTTCTCTTTTACCTGATGCCGTCGCATCGCTGAGTTGTCGTCTGCCCTTCTCAGAATTGGCTCACTTGTAGAACATTTTGTCCCAACAGGTAATCTGTTAAATTTTTAGAGATAATAAAATTATACATAACTTATACATAAAATATAACTAAATCTTAATATTATTACATAGGTACTAAAGACCGTCAGACGTCGGGTCCTAAATCCCGAAGGGCTTATTATTCTAGTGAATATTACTACAGACAACTAATATTTATTTTCATATACCTACTCTTAAAGATAATAATGTGTAGATAATCTACATTTTAATCTGCATTATTGAGACGAGTTATATGTTCTCCGTTTTATCAAAACCAATTAATAATCCCATTACGGTTTCCAATCACGCTACGTTTTAAGGCGTTTTACTGCAGTTTTAAAATACAATTACATAGTTGCATAATATTATACTGACCGTGCATGGTGCATGTTGGACAGCGCTCTAGAATTAGACAATAATTTATTTAAAACTATCGTTGAATTACATTTACTTTGCCATTTTAATTATAAGCTGTGGTGACATTAATTATTATGCTTCACATACGTTTTACACATTTACAGTTTCAATTTAAATTCCTTAAATTAATTCGTTTTGGATAATTTATATCCACATATCATTTGATAGCTACAAATAATATTAATAACCCACATAAGAAAATTGCAATTATATGAATGATAAAATAAGATGTCGGTCACAAGTCACAAACACATTTTTATTCGAGTTTTCCGGATTTTTAATTTATTGCCTTTTACGTGTAATACTGACTATTATAATATAAAGTTTATGGGTGTTTTTGATAAATAATTCAGAATTTATTTGTTTACACACAAAAATATGACAATAAAGCTTAAAAAAAAAAAAACCTATTCACGCCAATTGTTTCTGAATCCCTATTAAACAATTCCAAACCATACTCATCTATATTTCTCTCAGGCACGTTATAAACTAGTGCCGACCTGACCATAAAACCAACAACAACAGACAATTAAACTAATATACACAAACCTACAGGGTGACCTTGGGCCGGTATAATAGACCGCCATCAAAGCCATGAGTGAAGTTGAAACAGCCGTGACCTAGAGGCGGCATGTTGATATGATTGATATATGAAAGTATGGTGAAGCAGGCTGGTATGGTGAAAAAGTATTGTGAGGCGGCCTGGTAATCAAGTTGCAGCAAAATTTCCACGTTAACAGTATATTATATTGATACGTTATAATGACCAAAGTAAAACCTCCGTGATGCCCTGCATTTTTTTAAGGCGTCGCTATTTCTCGTTAGTTGTCGGCTATCGTTGACCTGCTTCTTTCAGTTGTATGAGAAAGCCGATTCCTTGCCCCTCTTTTTATGTAATACCTATATGGCCGTGACAGTGTTTGTACGAGTGACAGGGAGCTAAGAGTGCAGAATTTCTTCTGCTCACTACCAACTATAGGCTAGTGCCCGGAGTTCACCAGTTCACCCTACCAATCCGAACAACTATAGATTATAGTTGACAAGAATATATTAAATACTTATTGTATAACACGTACACATACGTACCTACTTAAACTATACAGATTCAAATGCATTATAAAGTGAAAAAAATAACATCGACCACGGAGATAATAATTATTAGGAGCAAATAAGTTAAGACTTTTTATAATATCTAAATTGCAAAAATGTTTTGAAAGAAAAAAATACCTCTGCAATTCAATGGAGTGAAAAGAAAACATACCCTGAAGAAATTTACTTAAAATAAATGGAGGAAATTATCGAACAGGAAATAATTCAATCTCTTCTTATAAATGTTTTATGCACATATTCCAAAACTAATTTATAATGTCTTTTATACGGATTTTGAAATATGAATCCTTATTCATGTAAATTCAGTGCAAAAGTTATCCATAAAAAGCATACCTTGCCTTATCTGTAAAACAGCGGTTGCAAATCTATATCACGCGTCTCATGGGTGAAATCAATTGTATTATATATTTATTTAGTATATACCTAATCTACTAATAATTGTTTAATTAAAAGTCATACCTTTTCTTGTAAATGAACAAATATCGCATTTCTATAGTTCATGACGTCCTAAGTGATTTTAAATATGACTGGATTTATGATGGCAGATACTAGTGAAATGTTTTCTTCTTCACGTGCCACCTCCTATCAGAAATTGATCATTATTACTTAAATCGTTAACTAAGGAAATATCAACGGTAAGCGTATATTATAATCAATATTTCCCAAATAATACTTATTGACATGTTACCCATTATTACAAATATTTTTTATTTGTATTTTTTTCACATATATATAACCATAAAAATATTCACCATTGCACCCCAGAAGCATGCATACACGTAAACTTGCAGACATATTATTGTGATGCTAAAAAGTCAAGGATGAATCAAACATGATACTAAGGGTGAAAACCCTTAAGAGACCTCAAATACATTATTATATCAAACATCACATAATAATATGCATTGTAACTTATACTATGCACATGGAGATATGTTTTTATTTGAAGAAGTTGCGATTAAATCAAACAATTAAATCCAGTCACAGTACCTATCGAATAATATAATATATATTAAGAATAAAATAGATAAGGTGACCAATATCTATAGTCTTTGAATAATTTATTATAAGACATGTTTGTCAAATTTTGTCAAATATTCAGTTAGCAGTTCATAATATAAGTCATATGGGAGAGTGTTATGGTGTTAACAACAGTATCTAACGACAAAATAACAACCACGAAATAGAATGCAATTATCTGACAATTCACAGTTTTAAGTATTTTAGTTAATCAATATGTATCTAAAAACATGAAATAGAATAATAATATTTTTTTGATTGAAAGATAAATTTACAATTATAAAAAGCCTTATAAAATGTCTGCCCAGCTGATTTGATAGTTATATTTAGTACTTATTTAAATAAAGCATAATATGTTCTTACGAAGATCACAATACATTTATAGATTTTTAAATAATTCATAGTGATGGAGATGTCATATTAATGAAACCCTTGATTCGATATAAGTACCGACATACCGGGCAGTCACAGAAGTACCCGACCTGATGTATAGATAGCAGTTGTTTGAAAATATCGACCATGATAGAACGTACCAACCTAATTAAGCCTAAGTTTGAAGTTTGACGACGCTACGTTGTTCAGTAATTATTTGTCAGCCATCAACTTACAGTGAACGGTCTCAGTGAAATTGTAAACATGGAAAAAATTGGTCATATTTATGTGATACAATACTTTTATTTAAAAGGCTTCAGTCCAACCAATATCAAAGCGGCGCCAGATTCTACTCTAGGGGTGTCCGCTACTTTGTTTACAATAGTAACATATTGGGTGGCTGAGTTTAAACGAGCTCGGACGAGTTGCCAAGACGAACATCGCAGTGGTCGACCAAATGAGGTGACCACGCCAGAAATGGTGACGAAAATCCACAAAATGGCGTTGGACGAACGTCGACTGAAATTGCGCGAGCTAATTGACATGGTAGGCATTTCAAAAAGTGCTGTACATCACATATTGACCGAAAATTTGGACATGAGAAAGCTGTGCGCAAGGTGGGTGCCGCGATTACTCACAATGGAACCAAAACAACATCGTGAGGATGTTTCAATCGAGTGTTTGGCGAAGTTTCACAGCAATAAAGCAGAGTTTTTGCATCTATTCATAACCATGGATGAAACATGGGTCCATCACTTCACACCTGAGACGAAAGAACAGTCAAAACAATCGACTGAAAGGGGAGAATCGGTTCCAAAGAAGGCGAAGACAGTTTCATCTGCAGGCAAGTTCATGGCGTCAGTTTTTTGGGATGCGCATGAGGTAATTTTCATTGATTATCTTCAGAAATGGAAAATCTATCAACGGCGTGTATTATGCAAACTTATTGCAGCGTTTGAGTGATGAAATCGAGAGAAAATAACCGCATTTGGCGAAAAAGAAAGTTTCGTTTCATCAGGACAATTTGTCAGTTAACACATCCGTTATCACGATGGCCAAAATCAAAGAGTTAAAGTTCGAATTGCTTCCTCACGCACCCTATTTGCCAGATTTAGCCCCCTCGGATTATTTTCTGTTTCCAAACTTGAAGAAATGGCTCGGTGGTAAAAGATTTACCAACAATGAAGAGGTGGAGTCTGCGGTTGATGGCTATTTTGAGGAGCTCGACGATTCTCACTATAAACAGGGTATCGAAGCTATTGAACATCGCTGGGAAAAGTGAATCGACCTAAAACGAGACTACGTAGAGAGACAAAAATATTTTTTTTTGCAAATTTTTTGTGTTTTCTTTATTAGGTCGGGTACTTCTGGGACTACCCTCGTAATATAATATATAAAATGCGTACATCTTTTGTATTAAAAATTAAAATAAAAAATATTCTCTTCTTTTTTTTAATCAATAACTTGAATGATTAAGCTTCTTACCACAGGAAGCTGTTTTAGTAATATGATGTGATTGATATTGATATAATATTCCTGGAACGGTTCGTGAATATTAATATAAATTTAACACAGAAGATCGTGACTCGTTTTAAGTAAGAGCCACGCATCAACCTACGAACATCGGTAAGTTATTAATATGCAAATTCGAAAATTTGCCCTTCAAAGGTATTGGTGATTTCATGCAAATCATGCCTGTGGCTATAGGCGAAACAATGCAAATCGATTTGCAGTCAATCAAAAAATACAACCTGTTAATACGCTTTCAGCACGTTTTTCAACTCGCGTTATTCCATTATTAAATCTTCTTTATTTCTGTAAAACGTCTTTTTATATCTATCTATCTATCAAAAAATCTACTTTATTCGGCACAATAATACTATTAAATAAAATAAAGTTCGTCATAATAATTATTTTATTGCAATTATCATCATATTAAATAGGGCAGGGATGGCGAACCTTTTTACGTACGCGAGTCAAAATGTCTCAAATGTTTTTTTAACTGTCTGGCGTGCCGAGCAGTTTTTCATGTGGGAAAAAATAGTTTTTAATATTACCATTTGGTACAGTGGTCTCAAGCATTGTAAATCGATCAAAATTAGAGGTTCGCGGCACGGCATCTCCCGCCGTCTGATGAGGTTAGTGCAATAATATTATATATGACGCATAAAGCCTAAGGACCTACCTATGCAATTATATATTTACATTAAACGTAATGCTTATTCGTGAAGAGTATTTGTCGTTTTTTATTATTATAGGTATTTCTTCTCTTCAAACGCGTGCCATGTAAAATAATATCGCGTGCCATAGTTTCGCCACCACTTATATAGGGTGTATCAATAAGAACCAATCGTTTTATTTTATATGAAAAATTATACAGTAAAACAACGGATACAAATCGTAAAAAAATATCATCAAAATAACGGTTCAACTACAATAATTGTGCAGTAAAAATTAGGTGATATATTCGGATAAAATCAAGTTTCACCGATCAAACAAAATGGTTATGTTAATAATAAAAACTGCTAAATTTGAGGATTATAAAATGCTCAATTTATTTATGAGAAACCTATACACCATAGGTACTACTTGGTATAGTTTTTGGGCAGGAAGTGTCATCGGGCCTTACTTGTTTAAAAAAATATTTAAAATGGCGTTAGTGGTGGATGATAAGCAATACCGTGACATGATTACATTTTCTATATAAAATTAGACGTAATGGACTAAACAACACATAGTGTCAGCAGAGTACTGCACGCGTATCATGAGAGTTATTGCAAACCATGTTTCCTGGTCGGATTATTTCCTATTTCGGCGATATCAAGTGGACTCCCAGATCCTATGATTTAACACCGTTAGTATTTACTTAAAATAATTAAAGTCTATGCTAGAAACCGAGCCGCATTTATACAAAAAGGTTATGAAAAATATTCCCAAAAAGTGATTATCTACCAAAGAAACCGTGCTGGCTATTTTAACAATGTTGCATACTATAAATAATTAATATGTAAGTATCAGTGTTATATTAAATAAAATCATCACATATATTCTCAATAACAAAAGTTATAATTGAAACACACCTTATAAAACAGCTAAACTTTCATTAATATTATACATAATAATATTATTAATACATGCATACCAAAATTGAATCTTAGAATCTTTTCCTTAATAATAATTGCATACAACCTTGTAAAAAAAAATTATACTGTACAAATAAAAAAGTTTTTTAACAAGAATATTTGTTTTAAAAAGAAATACTTTTTTTTCTATTTTTAAATATTTCCTTTAATTCTTGAAAAACAAAAAAAAAACTTATTATGCATATTACATTGATAAAACTTGGTAAAATGTTTGTTTCTTCTTTTTATCTCTTGTGATTCGTCTGCATATATTATAATATATTGAAGGTTCGAAAGCCTCCTCGCCTTATCACATACCTATCACATTCTTTGGATATCGCAACAGTAGGTATGTTCCTTTTATGCAATCGTGTCTTTGCATGCATAGAAAACCGTTTTACCAGGATTTAGATATAGAATGTACGTGGGTAACAGTTATAAATAAATGAGATTTGTGATAAAACATATTTGTTTTTACTATAGAAACATCACATAATTAATTCTGAAATGAAAATCAGTAGCAAAATAATAATCTTTTTGTCTCCAGCTGCAGAATAAGGATTCGATGCCATCAAATAATACTCAATTGCATATTTTTTTCTGGTAGAAAATTCTGCCATAATTTACGCTCCAGACCACTAGGTAGGTATCTGCTAATTGTAGCTTATTTTCGCGGAAAGAATCAGAATTTAATGAAAGTACTACAACTTTATAGTATGTAAAATATCCTGATACTAATACAAAATATATCAAAGATCTACGATGGTTGTGTATTTGAAATGTATTAATCATCATATGTTATCATTTTAACCATAACTTAACGGCCCACAAGCTCAGCGTAGGTAAAAATGGAGTTTTTATGGTATATTCAGAGCATAACCCTCGACATTTCTTAAACATTTTAGATAATCTATGTATATAATTTTGAAGTCTTATTATCCTTTATATTTATTTTAACCATTTGATGACTACATAAAGTATATTTATTAATTAAATAGTATTCTTTTAAACCCCTCGCTTTAATGTTTTAGAATATAGTCATATTTCAGTACAGTCATGTGCAGTGGTGTTAAGATTTTAATTAGGGAGAAGGGATTATTGAAGTAGGGAGTAAGATTATGATAACGCGCGTGTTTGAACATATACCGTTTTAAAAAAAAAAAAAATCAGTTAGGTACATGTTCATACACACGCGTTAACATGATCTTACTCCCTACCTCATTTATCGTTTGTTAATTTATGGCTACGGTCGTATGTTGTAGCTAAGCCACTAGGAAATGCCAATAGAAATGGCGTATTTAAAAAAAAATACTACATTATTCTTAGGTCAATAATTATTCTAAAACAAACATTATTCGTAGAATGTTTATCACATTTGAATGGTCAAAGACATACCTTATAATTAATATCTTTAGAATTATCTTCAAATGTGTTAATCGTGCCCATTTTTAATAATAAAATGACTAATTTTTGTCAAATTTGGGATCACAAAGAGTATTAAATATATTTTTTATCGTAAATATGTCACTATATAATGTTAACATTAATTTTACTAATGGTTTTGTAAATGCGATTAAAAATTAATAAATCTAAAAAATATTAACACCACTGCACATGGATGTACCGAAATATGACTATATTCTAAAACATTAGAGCGAGAGGTTTAAAAGAACACTATTTTATGTAATAAAAATACTTTATGCAGTCATCAAATGTTTACAATAAATATAAAGGATATTAAGGCTTTAAATTTATATGAATAGATTATCTACAACGTTTAAGGAATGTTCAGGATCATGCTTTGAAAATAGGATAAAATCTCCATTTTTACCTACGCGGCGCACGTTCCCCCTTAAGGCGAAGTCTTTACCTACAAGAGGTACCTAGCGGGAAAAACACGAAGCTTGCAATTTGAGACATTTTTTTTGATAATTTACAATTTTAACTAGGTATCTGAAAACATTAAAATAAAAAATATTATTTATAAGTACCTTAAATAGAACCTTATATTTGGAACACCGGACCACTCACAAATTATAATCCACTGTATTTTTGCTGCATTAGCAACGATATTTCGTGTACTTTTAAGTCTTTGGATATACCTACTCTAAATGGCGAAAAAGCATTTTAAGTGGGACGTGTTACATTTAACAGTGGAAAATAATATTTACTGTAGACAATCCATAATATTGCTACTCGAAGTAAGTCAATATTGTAAACCTACATAATGGTGGAGGGTGAGTTACCTATCTTGGTGTACAAATTCCATATGTAGCTTTGCCGGTAGAGAATAGGATAGGAAAAACGTCACAAATATCTGTACCTTTGAATAGACATTAAAAATAACACAGCAGGCAAATGTCACCCATCGGCGAAAAGAACATCTAACCCGAAAAATCCATATCCACACAGCTCAAAGCTGTCAACTTTCTATGGATTACAAATCCGGACAGAATTTATCAGTGGCGAAGACTCCATACTAGGCGATTATTTAAAGCCTACCTTCTTAAGAAAAATATTTTTAATTGCATATTGACATATTTATATACTTAACGCATTCGCTGCTGAGTAGATAATGATTTTTTAATTAGCATCTTTAAAATGCATGTTAATTACATCCATCGGCCACCTGGTCATTACGCGCATGTGCGTCTTCAGCGTCCAAAGTATTAATCACTTCATTATTTTATGTTATATAAAAAGAATTTATTTTGCCAACGAGAGATGTCGTATATGTAAGAATGTATTACAGTATTACACAGTTTACAAAACAACTGCATAGGTATTAAAAAATATACCACAGCGCGCCGTAAATAAATAATAAACGCCGCGACGTCTCGACGTAAATAAATCTCCGATTATGCGTGAAATAATTCTAATTTTTTTTTGTATGGACTTTACGTCTCGTAACCGCAGCAAGTCTACTGATTTGTACGAAATAAAGTAAGCTCCTATCGCAGAGCCTAAAACATTCGCGCATAATAATGTTGTCACGAATGCGCACTTTGTCCAAAATCATTAATAATTAGATAATTAAAAAAATAATTTCAAGGGCGTTTAATCGAATATTAATAAATAAGTAAGTATAGATTGTTTTTATAAATAAAAATAAATTTTATCTAATAATTTTTGATGGGTATACATGTTTTGAAAAATACGTAATTTAAACACATCGCTCATTTTTATGTCGTCAATGAGTTTTTGAAGTTTCATTGAATTAGTGTGTCGTTGTCATTTACTAGTGTGTACCTATTCATTAGTAGTAAATATCGTAGTATTCTCGTAAGTATACCTGACAAGTGTGCTCTTTTTATCAGATCTCCACAGCCTACCTCTTTCCAAAAGTCAACCCTTCGCCACTGGAATTTATAATCTCGAAATTACGAGATTAGTATTATTTTTTAATCTACGTATCCCTGGATTAATCAAAAAAATATATTCAATTTATTTTCAGCATATTTTTTTATATAACATAACGATGGTACAACATTGAATCTCACAACAGAGTTTGATAATATGTATCATCCACGCGCGAAAGAAGTACATCTTAATAATGCCCGTTAAAGGGATAACTAACTGTCCGTATAAAAGTCTGATCCTTAGTCGATCACGTGGGCCTCCACAGAGTGGAGGTTGTTTTATCAGATTTTTGTTTTATAGTAAAATAGGTTAGCCGCTTGCTCAACCTGTAGATCTGACTGTATAGACACGGAAAAACTTTTTTTTATGAAATGTTTTTCTTCGCGTCCCGGCGAAAATTTTATTTCATATTATAGGTCTGTTAACGAAAGTTGAGGCAATCACAGATACGAAAGATTGTGTGTATTGGTTTTATTTTTGAAGAATACAGTATTCTTTACAGGCTATTCCTTTTTTGATAAGTTCGATTTTTTTTCCTAAATCAAAACAAAGAATCTCCTTTTTTAAAAGTCGATATAAACATTTTAAACACGGTTTGTTAACAATGCGTCTGTGTGACTATTTTAGTCACCTCAACTATCGGTAAAAGACGTATACCTGCATCATAATCAATTCTTTGAGCTGATATAAACATAAGTATTCATTTCATTTGTTTCAAATAATATCCTATATATATTTTTAAAAAATCTTTACTATTTTCACTTATTCACCGGTAACCTATCCATATTTAATACTGCTCTGATACGTCTTCATACTCCTTTAAAAGTCATTTTGAGATTCTAACATTTTTTCTTTCGAACAGTATTCCCTTAAACTAAACCACGACTATGAAGGTTTTACTTGAACAAAATACAAGCGAATTTATTTACATTAATTAGAAATTATAAATAGGTAAATAAATAAAATTGCGCTGTCTCTAAATGGTCAGACTTATTAGTCTCTTATTACATTTAAACCAATTTGAGAAACCTTTTTAGGCCATTTTAACGTTATATAACAAAGCAGTTTCATAAAATTTATTTCCTAAAAAACTTTTGATATTTCGAAAAAAACTTTTCACGCCGTGAATCAAGTCAAACAATGTGATAAAAGAGTAAAATTGCTGCCACTGTGAAAACTTTTAACGGTCGAATGCATATTAGCAGCTAAAGTTCACATAAAGCCGCTTTTTGCAAACAAGAGAGCATGCTTATTTCTAACTTGACATGGGCGTGAGCTTATGTGATTTGTTACCGTGTTACAATACCCTTATACCCTCCGTATGCCACGAGGATGAAAATAATATTATTATAATAGGTACGTACCAAAAGTTATATGACTTGAAATCTGCTATTAAAAATAATGACATTATTCAACAGCGGGAAATCCAATACGTTTCGTTACAACACTGATTTCGGGTTTTCAAACCCTCCGGTGTTAAATTGAATTGAAAAAGATTAAATGGTAGCTTAAGTCTCCTGGGAGGGGTCTATTACAGTATTTAGCTTTTATTTTTATTGTTAGTGGTGGTAATTTGGCAACCTTTGTCCAATATTATAGACCTATAGTGTTTGTTAATTACTACGACATTCGTGAAAATTTTGAAACATTTTATGCCATACCTGCTTGTTTGAATTAAATACTATTTACCGCGTGGCTTAAGCGTTGGCCTATAGCGTCGTGGGTGCTGAGTTCAAATCGCAGAGTATGGACCTAATAGGTTGAGCAAGTGGCTGACATTCCTTTCTCGTAAAAACAAAAATCTGTTAATACAAACCTTCACCCTGTTCCAGGCCCATTTTATGATCCTATTAGGATCGGACATGGTCGAAAAAGAAAAAGAATCAATCAATAAAGTACATAATAGGTTTGTTTTTGCTGAGATAGAACTTACAAAAGGGTTAACTGTTAAATATAACAAAAATACTGTGCTCACTTTTTGATATTTATGATCAGTATATAGTAAGTAAGCTACCAAATTTACTTTGAAATGTTGTCAATTCGCCCAAATAATTATAGGCGACTACGTGATTTTTATGGCACATATAAATGTCCATCTTAAGTAAGCCATCCGTTGAACTGCAATAACATCAACATTTCGAAGGAATGTGAATTCTGAGGAGAATATTATCGCTGTAAACTTCTGTGTGTGGAAAAAGAGTTAAATCGATTTGTCATCGGTTGCAGCAATTGGAGGTCAACAACGTGGAAAATTTTACGCAAATATTTTAGTCTACACCCCATATAAGATCCAGCTAAGGACCATTTTTGGCTTGACGGGTTTGTTAATAAGCAAAATTACTGCATATGGAGTGGAGATAATATGAGCTTTTATATGAGTCACGAGTTGCAAAGAATTCAACCGTCAAAGACAGCATTTGATTTTAACCGAGTATAGCCGTGAGTCCCAGCCATTTGAATAAGGATCTCTTTCTGCAAAGTGCCATCACGTTTTAATGCAGTATATATCGACACCTCCTACGTAAAGTACTGTAACTTCAAAATCGGAGCTTTACAGGAGAGTGGTTTAAAGATACAAAAGCTTGGTGTAAGTCAACCTTTTGAATGTTTTTTCAATTATAAACAGATTTATTTTGCATTAAGGGATATCTAATATTTTTTGTGGTGTATCTGAAAATGCTGTTACAAGATTATACTACATATTGTATAAAGCACATGCAATAGTTTACGGCAGGACCTCTTACATGCATTTAGTTGTATGTGATACTTACTATAATATACGTCGTCGTGGTTTTGGTGAACCATATTGTATAATGCTAGATGAAATATTCTTTACCTAGGTTTTTTTGCATATTATTTAAAATCATAATTCGGTAATAACACCTAACTGTTATGGTATGGGTGGTTAGATAGGTAGGTTAGAAAAAATACTCTATATAAAATTGCTTTTATTATCATTTCATAAAACATGCGATACATTTAAGACTTTAGTGATGAGATCAAAATTAACCATAGGTACTTACAGAAAAAATAGAGAAGAAATAATTTCAATCAAAAATCCAATTCAAGGAAGTACCTATGTAAATAACGATAGAAAATTAAAAGCAAAAAGAAAAATTACAATCACTTCAAGCCAAAGTTCTTGGTTAAATAATATGTCAACTATCAAAGTAAAATCATACATGGGAATAATTAAGGGTGATTAGGTGGAAGGGTGCACTTCAGGAGGTTAGAATATACGTGAAACTGAAAAAAAAAATCATTCTTCAACTATTTTTTAGTTTAGAATGAATTTTCAATTATATGATGCAAAAAAAGAAGCAAGAAGAATAATATAAATAAAATCTTCTAGAACAAGAAATTCATCCGGTGTTCAATATTCATGAAAGGTTTTAAAGGAAGCCGTAGTTAATTTTAAATCTCTATAAAAGTATGCAAACATATTTTCACTAAGAACAAAAGTAGGAGTTCAAAAGTTTATTATACTTACTCGGACTTCATTATTTTATGATTAATATTTTATAAATTATCTATCCGATGAATTTTACAACGAGCGCAATATTCTGCTACAAGTCAAGGACTTATTACTGGAATCATGACTCTTGCGCCCGATAAATTTAAGCCGCGGAGGAACTACTCCCTCCCACCCCCTCCCGAATCAGATTGCGGTGCACTGATTGCCCGAGGCACTCTCCGCCCTACAATTTCCCGAAATCATAAATCACCCAAAATCATCCCAAACTCAACGGTTTTCCATCCCCAGAACCCATCGCGTAAATGGATAGCTTCGCAATTATTCGCTAATTTATCGCGACCCTTTATTTGTTTTTTTCGGCAGCATTCCACGTCAGCGAAATTGTTTACTTCCCCCTTGATACGCAAATTGATAAAAATTATCAAGTGACAATTAAATTAGTTTTTTATCCGACATTTAAAAGCACTTAATGAATTGTCAAATAGAGGATTTTTGAGACTATAAAACAAATAAGAATATTAATCGGTTTTAAAATCTACAGAATATTTATTAGCAAACCGTCAAGCAACTTCAAATAATATTTAAACAATGAAAGTTTTTTTTTGATTCAGATGGTTCTTTTTAAATCACAATCTTTTCATAATTGCTATTCAAACTTATGCACATACATATCTTGTGCAGTAACCGCCTTAGTATCCCATTTTTGGTCGTTATCTCTTTATTTTTGAATTTCTAATGATTAATAATATTATGTACTCTATATTATACGCGATCAACATATAATTTCTCTACCACCCGTCTTGTAAACTAAAAGTTATTTTCTCGTGTATGGCTCTTTTATTCTATTAAATACATGGCCCAGCCATATTAGATTTAAATACTAATTTAATCGTCTACTGCAATAAGTGCTTTCATCGTACTATATTCTTCTTAATGGACATTATTGATGGTTTTGTAATGTCACAGTAGAGCCTAGGTGTTAATATTAGATTGAGACTGAAGTTAATCTCGACACTTAATTACTTCATTTACAGTCGGATCTGATTAATTTAGACATTAAACAAAGCATATTTATATGATAATTATAATTACCTCAATTATAGGGCTCGAGATAACAGCATGCTCTCTTGCCTCAGAAAAAATCAAGCCCGGAGAAGTTATAATATATTTTGAATCAGATACTCGCGAAGTCGCCTAATGGATAACTGATCCCTTTTTAGATATAATAATGCAAAACCACCGATGTTGGCAGCTTTCACTGGAGGGCAACAAAGAGACGCGATTAAACGGCGCAAATTTTAAACAAAAATCAAACTAGCTCTGGTTTGGTAAATTACCCGAAGTTATCCCTCCTTCTCGTAGAAAAAAATAATATAACCGTCTGAGATAGGTGGGCCACAAAAATACACACAATATCAGTTAAATATGTTAATATTTTTTTTAATATCAAGCGCTCGGTTTCGTAAAATTTTTCATTTTGAGCGCTGAAGTAGTGTCAATATGTTTATAAACTATATTTCTTCTCCTTCTTCAATATGTAGTCATCCACCATTGAACAGAAGCCTATATTATACTCTATACCCCACTATACCCGGTGATTGCGCGTTCCGCTACAAATCAGTCCAGTGGATTTCCAATACAGATTCTATTATAAAGGTCATAAGAGGTCTTTATTTGGTTACATACATTTCCCAACTAATAGGTGGTAAATATGACCACTCTACCACGCTAGGTAGTACATAATATTGACATAATTGTGTATCCCTGATAATAAAATTAATATTATTTGATCATCATTAAAGTTGTATGTTCTCCCAAAAATCTCCCAATAAGCAGATCTAATATACCACTGGTAACGGCAATAACTGTATACAACCAAATCGCTTTGGATACTGATAAATTCCACTTGCGTGAGTGCAAGTTGAAGCGATTGTCGTATTAGAAATTATTAGTGTAGACTGTAATACCATCTACTTTATTATGGTTTAGTTTGTTTGCTTTCTTTTTATGGTTTTTTTTTGTTTACATATGGTTAATACTGTTATTAAAATTCTTTGTATTTTAGTAGCATGTTGTGATTTTTGTGATATTAACTTGATGTAAAACAAATAAAAATGTGATTTTGAATTTAATTAATGCGTAATATAATACAAAATACTGTGCAGCTTTCTCTCGTCTAATACATTTTTCATCTAATTTGTTTGAAAATACGGGATAGGTACTAAAAGCACATTAAAATTACAAAAAGAGCTTTTAAAGCGTCATCGCAGCTTACGCAAAGTATCTAACTTAACAAATTGCTAGACAGTCAATGTTTCAATACTAGCTGCTAACTAGCTTACTAGATAGATATTCCCATTAAAATATTGGCTAATATTTTGCTTTTAATGCATCAGTTGAGTAATTAATCTTGCTTTACATGCCATTAATCACATTTTATATGTTCCAATTTCCACACCACATTTCAATAAAATTCGTAAATAGCTCTATTTATAATCAAATCTTTCAATGTTTATGATTTTTTCATTATAAATAGACTACATATCATAATATGTTTACTTAAATGTATTAATCAATGTCAAACGTTCATGGAAAGCACTCTGGAAAAATAATAAAATATAAATTAGTAATATCAAAATTTATTTATGTAATAAATAAAAAACGTTGTAATTATATTGTTATTTTATTGTTTAGTTAGATAGATACAATGTAATCTGACTCTCTCTACTTTGAAAGTACCTATGTCTTAGTTGGCCACTAGATATTTAATTTCCGTATAATGGTAAAGAGGCAGAATGATCTTATATAACAGTGGTGTATATCGAGACATCCTGAACCGTCACCGATGTTTCATATATTAATTCAATACGCTGATGCAGATCACAATAATAGATTCTAATATTTTTCAGTAGCTGTGAATTTCTTGTCGCTTATCGCTACGGTGACCATTCGTCACTTATTTTAGATGAACGTTTTTCATATTTATATTTTGTTCAAATATTAAAAATGGAAATGAATTCACACATTTGAAATACTGCATGTAGATTGATATAATAAAACCCCTCTTATGCTCCTTTCACATTATACGGTTTTGACCGTACGGCAAAACATCGAACGGCGACATTCTTATATTGGCGTGAAGAGGAGCATGACCCTTTTTACATTACACGGTGCTGTATAGCAGCCGTCCATTTCCACGGCGCTCTGACGGCAACCGATGACCCAGCGGTGTACGTGACCTAATGCACGTTTTCACATTGGACGAAATCGTACGGTCAGCACAACACTGAGCTTATCACAAAAAAAACCGTATAGTGTGAAAAGAGCGTGAATTTGTTGCCGATTCGGATTTTTACCATTCAATTTTTTTCCATACGGGTAAAACCGTATAGTGTGAAATAAGGGTTACGTTTGATTCTAATAAAATATGGCACTAAGGATGGCGCGAAACGATGATATTTTAAAACCATTCAATACCATCACGATACTACAACTAAAAATGTTTGTCTTGGCTTCCTATAAGAAACTTCTCCACTCCCACAAGCTCCCTCCACTGAATTTACTGTGTTTTTTTTATACCGTCCAATTGCCTCGGTTTAGGTTCCCAGACTTTCCACTCTTGAGATACCACCTACCAAACGTTGCCAGTCAATGAATGTCTATAGCAAGGATGGCGAACCTACGGCACGCATGCCACCAGTGGCACGCGAGATGATTTAGCATGGGACGCTAATGTTTCACTTTGAAGAGAAATCAAATATTAGATACTATTTTATATATATTTAAAAAAATGATTTTGTATAAAAAAGTTTTACAAATAAATATAAACTTCATTACTTGCCTACTTATATAATATAAAAAATATTAAAAAACAATGACGACATAGCCATGCGTATTTGCTTCGGTTTTTTTATATTATGTTTATGTACCAATCGATACGCAAACGGAAACGACGAAATTCATGCTTAAATAATGATAAATCGCATTGTATAAAAAATTGTAGGCAAATCATTTTAAAGAATAATCATTACGTTTAATGTAAATATACGATTGCATAGATCGGTCCTTAGGATCGGGGAATTAAACATAAAAATATACAATCAACAAACCTTATGAAATTAATTATCGGCAGTCATTCAAATATAATAACTGCTTGTTATTTTACCTCAAACATAATCTCTAAAAATGGAAAACCGCTCAGTGATGGAGAATATAACATAAAAGAAGAGTGATTTAAATACTTCCATGATCTCTTTGAGTAATTTTAAAACAAGGAAAAATATATTCAAAGAATAAAAGATATGCCTTCGTCTAGAAATACGGTGAAAGATAGAATACCAATAACTCAATAATTGTAATTTTTAAACGTTTTTAATAGAATTCTTAACTATTTTATTACTACTACTTATTATTTTTTGCCATAAAAATACTTCTTGGCACGTCAGATAGTTGAAAAATATTATTTGGGAAATTTTGGCACGCGTACGTAAAAAGGTTTGCCAGCCCTGGTCTATAAAATGCTTTTTTACACGTCGTTGTACTTCCATCATCAAGTTCCATAGTCTTTTAGTCCCACGACTCTGAATATACCCCTCAATAATATCATTTTTCTTCAAATATCCAGCATCCTTCCATTTTTGTAAAAAGAATATCACCTACCCTCGATATAGTCATGATGAGAATTTTTGTTGCTTTAATTTTGAAATAATTTGGAAGCTTTTAAATGAAACGTTTTGGCATGCATGATATTCTTTATAAACTTACTCACCCTTATCTGAAAATAATAATATGTAGGCGACGGTTGTATATAATATATAATTTGCACATTTAGTATGACTAGAGCAGGTTTTTTAATAAAAAAATATGAATAATATGTATCTCAGCTAGGGTTGGAGTCACTGGCGGTTCCCTCTTTAGGTCATTCGGTCATTGACCTGCCAAAATAAATACCTTACAATCGACATAATAATATTAATAATATGTGCAATGTCATATATAATAATATTAATAATAATCAGTGGATTTGAAATTATAGGGCGCGCGATATTGTGTCAACCCAGTCTATTGGGCTTTTTTTTGTTTGGGCGATCATTCCCCGAACAAAAATATTGTGTTCGCCGGCAGTCTGAAAATTGACCCAAATTGAATATTTTTATAAAATTTTCTCTCTCGTTTCTCATACATAAGACAGAGATCGATATAACACAAAATACGAGATCGAAGCTTGTAACGGTGCGTGAATTACTGTAATATCGGCAATGCCCGAGTGTGAGACAAAAGATTTTTTCACCTAATTAAATGAAACAGAATGATAACACTGACTAGATAATTGGTCTCAAGACGCAACTGTGTATGCGGTTTGGATTCGTTGACAGGTTTTGACGAATGCCTTTGGTTATTTTAATAATATGTAAGGAGTTTTTGGTGCAGTTATTGCATATCGAGTGCTTAAAGTCAGACAACATTATCTACAAAAAAGTGTTTTTTTTTTTTTGAGATAACGTTATTTACATTTACGGCTACATGATAGTCAAACAACGTTATGTCAAGTTTTTCTAATTTCTTATTAAATTGTCAGTAAATTTTAACGCTAACTACATAAGTAACCCTTGTTTTCATATATTTTTTAAACTATCCCTATAAATTTTAACATCATCATAAGCAAGATAAATGTACAATACACTATAAATTATAAAATATTAACATTAGGTTTTAAATAAACATTTCCCTTGTTGAGTAACAAGAATCTAAAATAACGATTTTTGGCTCTCCTGTAAAGTTGCACTTTTGTAGATAGTGTTGTTTGACACTAACCCCTCGATATACACACAACGTTTGGTTTTTAGTGATTTATAACATTTTTGTGAAGCAGTTAGTACGCACGCAGTAGCAATTGAAGTCTGTGATACAATTATAATGGAAATGGAAGCACGATTCGCATCCAACGATCATCTCATTATATCCGATTTGTTCAATAAAGAAAATTACACTGATTTTAAAAATAATTTTCCCACACGTCAAGTAAATTTGGTAAAACTGTTAGAAGAAATAAACATAATCAAGTTAAAAAATTAATTATTGGTGTTTTATCAACGAGATGATTTGCATGGCGCTAATAGTGTAGTTTCTCTTCTACATTTTTTACTCAGCAATAATTTCAACGAAACATTTTCCGAGTCGATCAAAGTTCTCCAATTTATTTGCGTCATACCAATGACAACAGTTGAAAGTGAAAGATGTTTTTCCACTCTCAAAAGAATAAAAACCTTTCTACGCAATAGGGCCAGGATAGACTGACCGCTCTTGCAATGCTCAGTATTGAAAAAAAATATGTGGAAAAAATAGACAATTTTTATAATCGTGTAATTGATGATTTTTCAAAAAGCAAAGAAAGAAAAGTGGACCTAATTTACAAAAAATTATAACGCGTTGTGTGCAATTTCGGTTAACGATGGGTTGGCGTTATGAAAAACGGACATTTTTTGAAAGGTTAGTAGGTACCGACCTATAACAATTTCTAGCACTTATTCTATCTATATATATAAAAGAAAGTCGGGTTAGTTACACCATTTATAACTCGAGAACGGCTGGACCGATTTTCACGATCTTTGATTTGTTGGATTTGTCTTAGCCCCGAATAGCAGAATAACTATTAAAACATCGGATAAATCACGGAAAAAATAAATTATGAAGAAAATTAATTTTCTCATACATTTTGACATTTTGAACAATGAACGCGCAATCGAAAATAAAAGAAAATCACAAAAAATTTAAATCCATATACAACGATACATGACAGAAAGAATAAACAAGAAACAAACAAACAAATGAAAGGCGTTGTGTGCATTATCTATCCCAATCTATCCTTTGACAGTTGATTCAGTTCAGCCTCAGATAATCCCGAAAGACTTTGTTGTATACTCCGGCGAATTTTGGAGGAAGTTGTCCTGCCTGAATCTTTTTTACTTCTTCGACAGCGTCCAAAAATAAAGCCAAGGATAAAATTACATGATTTCATTGCTGGTATTGCTCATTATTTACCTACCAAATTCGAAATCCATCCTTCGAACTTCATTCGACAATCGATCTACGTGAATAATCGAGCCGATTACCAGCTAGGTGCGCAAATAGCTATTTCGATCGTGATTTTCAAACGGTAAGTTGCCTTCGAAGATGTTCACTTTGTGAGGTTATCAAATTTGTGATTGTGTGTGCATCGATAACTGCTTAATTATGTAATTTTGAATTATGTGATTAATTTTCCAGTGTTTATCATTTGATGATTCGTCAAAATGCTGACAACTATTTGCTGCGATTTCGTCGATTGCTTAAAATCGAGACGGAGCGCCTCACTTTCATTCAGTTGAAACAAGCCAAACTGCGATCGGAGGAGTATATTCATCTACGCGATGCAATCAGCACCGTAGGAGATGCAGCTAATGTTGGTTGATTGACTATTCTATCGGCGATGTACATTGGCAGCCCACGTCATATGCATGCATATGCGCAAGATGCAATGACATATGTTCATCATTACGGTCGTCCAGATCTATTCATCACCTTTACATGAAATCCGAAATTAATAGAAATTGTTCAACTGCTACTCCCCGGACAAACATCAAGTGATCGGCACGACATCACCGCACGTGTCTTCAAAAAAAAATCCTGTCGCTGATGAACTACATTGTTAAGCATCGCGTCTTTGGGAAACTCGATGCTGGATGTATTCGATTGAATGACAAAAACGAAGCTTGCCGCATGCACACGTTCTTATTTGGTTAGTCGAAAGAATTCGACCAGACCAAAAAGATGACATCATATGTGCCGAGATTCCTGATCCCGAAACCGATCCAGACCTGCATGATGTTGTAATTACTTACATGATTCATGGACAGTGTGGCGCCATCAACCCCCAATCACCGTGCATTCTCGACGGTAAGTGTTCCAAGCGTTATCCATGAAGTTTAACGGCGGAGACTATCACTGTCAATGATGGTTATCCACTGTATCGGCGTCGATCACCCAATGATAACGGTAGAACTATCACAACGAAAATGAAGTGAAACGATATCGTGGTCGACAACACTTGGATTATTCTGTATTCGCCACTTTTTTCCAAAACATTCAAGGCGCATTGCAACGTGGAGTTTTGCAATTCAGTGAAGTCCATCAAATACATCTGCAAATATGTCACCAAAGGCAGCGATATTGTAGTTTTTGGCGTTCAAACTCCCAATACCAACGATGAAATCACGCACTATCAAGTTGGTCGATATGTGAGCTGCAATGAAGCAATTTGGCGTATTCTCTCATTCCCCATTCATGAACGTCATCCCACTGCTGTACATTTGGCGGTGCATCTGGAAAATGGTCAACAAGTTTATTTCAACGCATCGAATGTTGCTCAACGTGCTGAAATATCTCCAGAGCCAACATTGACCAGTTTCTTTTCGATTTGCCAAAGCGATCCGTTTGCACGAACGTTGTTCTACTCTAAGATGCCACGTTATTACACTTGGAACGCTCCATCGAAGAAATTTCAACGTTGAAAGCAAGGCGATGCGGTTTCTGATCATCCGGACGTGCATTCTACTGATGCTCTTGGTCGCATTTACACAGTTCATCCGAAGAAAAGCGAATGATTCTACTTGCGGTTGCTGCTGGTAAATGTTTGTGGGCCGACATCATTTGAATCACTTCGAACTGTCAATGGTGTAGTCTGCCCAACATTTCGTGCTGCATGTCAAAAGCTCAATTTGTTTGAAAATGATACTCATTGGGACATGACAATCGCTAAAGCATTTGTTTCTGCATCTCCAAGTCAGATACGCACATTATTTGCTATCATAATTTCGACATGCTTCCCATCGAATCCACCTGAACTGTAGAAAAACTACAAGGATGACATGTCAGAAGACATTTTACATCGAATTCGTGTTATTTCAGGGAATCCTGATCTCGAGGTGAATAAGGAGATACATAACCAGGTTTTCCTTCTGATCTAAGACATGTGTTACCTCATGTGCGGCAGTTTGTTAGTCAAGTTAGGAATGCCAATGCCACATCGTGGAATGAATTGCGCTTTCAATCTAGAATTGGAACGTGAACGTGAAAATGATCGAGATGCATTGAACTAATTAGTTTGAACGAATGTACCAATGTTGAACCCCCAACAGAAGGTAGTGCACGATACGTTAATGAAGGCAATTGATGATGGAAATGGTGGCTTATTTTTCCTCGATGCGCCCAGTGGAACTTTTGGAGGCGCAATGATTCTACTATCTGGCGATTTCCGCCAAACACTACCAGTCATTCCAAGATCGACCGCTGCCGATGAAATAAATGCTTGCCTCAAATCATTGACTCTGTGGCGCTATGTGAAGAACCTTCAGCTGACGACAAACATGCGAGTTCCATTGCTAAACGATCCATCTGCCGAAGATTTCTCTAAGCAATTTCTGACTATCGGTAACGGTCGTGTTTCTGTCGACGAATCGAACGGATTGATTTCGTTTCGGCTGAATTTTTGCAATTTCGTGTCAACAATTGGTTGAGTGAACGAGCAATTCTTGCGGCAAAGAACAAAGATGTGAATCACTTAAACTTCACAATTCAAAATCAAATCGTTGGTCTACTGCATTCCTTCAAATCTATTGACTGTGTAAGTACTCGGCCGTAGTAATTTGGCGGGCGTGGTGCGGCGGCGTCTTGCGAAACTCAAACGTATAGCCATGTGCAGGGGCGGCTCTACCTTACGGGACTGAGGGGACGGTCCCCCCCCCATGATTCTATAATCAATATTCAATTACATATTCATATTACACGTGCCTGCCACAATACATTGATTTTGTTTAGTATAAATTAATTATATATTTTATTTGTACCGTTTGTTTGCCCATCCTTGATTCTTGTTTCTTGGCGCAACCCTATCAATGCTATCACACTCAGTCTACCTACATAGCAGGTACGTTCCACGATGCTGGTGGGGCACAGATCTTCTAAGAACAGATTTATGAGTTCTTTGAGGCAGGGTCTTGGGAGATGGACCCGTTCGAATGAAAGCAATGTTTACATATTTTATTATGAGATGCTATATGCGATTGTCAGTTATGACGTAACTGTGTGGAACATTAACCGCGTCATATGCAGGTTTAGCCGTACATGTATTAGTGCTAGCTCGGGGATGCGATTCAAAATACCCTGTCCTGCATAAATGTGAGTACCTAAGTAAGAGTTGACGTATTATTATTATATTTGTCGGTCGGAGCATATCCTTTCACACGTCGTTTTAGTTTGCCAGTCAGACGTCGTGATCAACGGTCATCTATCTAAAATAAGTTTTAACTTATATTTGTTAATACATAGGTACCTACTCTTTATTAATATTGTAAAGTACTATTTGTAGATAATTTTCATCTCACGTTAGTAAAATAATTTTGATAAAAAATATTAAGTAGGTACCTACTATGATGAATGGGTGGATTATTTATTGAAATATAAGTTCAGTATAATTGATATTTGAAGATAAACTACAAGTGAAACAATTAGGACCTCATCGGTAGGTACAGTTCGGTTATGAGGAATACAGCGGCAAACACATTTTTAAAATAGCCGATATACTGGGTTAAAATAGCCGATATAAATCGGCTAGTGCCCTGACACCAGAAATTAAATTAGTGCAGAATGAATGAAAACAGAAGAGTATAATTATTTAAGTAACTACCTATAAGACTATAACGGACACAGGAGGCATATGAAAATGAAGTAATAGCTACAAAAGGTATGTTTTCTTTAAATTATGTATAGAATCCCTAAAGCGACTATACAACATAAATGACTTACATACAAGTAATGTTATAATTCAAAATTTAATAAAATTATAATACGTATACGTTTTGATTGGTATTGATTAGGTATATATGTATTAGATATTTCACACCACTTGACCCCACCTACTAAAATATGCTAGAGCCGCCACTGGCCATGTGTATTATGCCCGAAAAAAAGACACTGTCTACGAACATTTTACTCACGGTTATACGTTTGAGTTTCGCAAGATGCCGGCGCGCCACCCCCGCGCGACCACTACGTTCTTGCACTAACAAACGAAGACGAAGCAACCAACTAGCCAACTGAATTTTTAAACTCATTGGATCTTCCTGGCTTGCCACCGCACAATTTACAACTGAAGGTTGGCTCGGTAGTCATCATGCTTCGAAATCTGAACCAACCAAAACTATGTAATCCATTTCATTTTGGTTTGATTTTTGCACATTTATTGAACTTAATTCATTTTGAATATTCATTTTAACTTAATAAAAAAATGAATTTAATTCAGCTTATAAGTTAACACAAGATTATTGATTCTGAGGCGGTACGAAGTTCGCCGGGTCAGCTAGTAATGTATAAAAAGTCAATTTGCAATACGTCTTTTCAGTATACAACGAAAAGGCAAATTAAAATAATATATTCAAAATTGACCTGCTAGGTTTTTCCGGATTAAGCCGCCAATGGTTGGAGTACTCTTGGAGTTTAATTTTACCTTATTTAAAAAAAAAGTGTTTTTATTTTCCCAGCTTTAGATGACAAAAATATAATAACATAAATATGAGGACTCTGGAACCAAAAATGGCAGTTTCCATTTTTTTTTAAATAATGAGAAATAAATAAAAATGTCTTAGTTATTTTTTATATGTGTAATTTCTAAAAAAACTATTCTAAATTATTTTGTTTAAAATATATACCTACATAAGAAATAAATCATATATTTTTGTTGACTTTCCAACATACTACGAAAATCGAAACTGCTTTTCTCAGGAGCCCACATATAATATTAGAAGATTGACCGATAATATTATATATAAGTATTTCATCTTTCAATAAGTGATAGTAAACATTTTTCACAAATATTTTTTATATAAATACCTATATTATGAAAAAAAACACATTTACGGATAATAAATACAAATCTTTACTACGTATTGCGAAGAATATATTTATAAAATGTAATACTGCCCATTAAATGTTTTCCGCATAATTTTGATGTTCTATCACGTTACTGTTATAGCGCCAAAGGGCGTAAAGGGAAAATTTATGCAAAGCAAACAAAAAAAATCGTAACATAAAATATTTATTGAAACAGGTCAACATAGGTATGAAATAAAAGTTTCGCCAATAAGACAAAAAAAATATTTAAAACATTGTCATTAAGCACAATTAAATCATATTTTTATAATATTATTATGATATTATGTTCAACTAATAAAATATCGCATTATACATTGGTACCGGAGAGGACTCGAACTTTTTTTCAAAATATTTTTTGTAATATGTATATACCTATTTGGAGTGGATGCATTTTACTTTAAATTGTATATATATATTATATACTGAGCGGCATATACGTCGGCTTATAATGTCGTGGGTCCCAGCTTCGGATCCTGGGTCTGGCAAATACACATAATATTATTTGGACCTAATAGGTTGAGTAAGAGGCTAACATCCATTTAACGTAAAAACAAAAATCTCTTAATACAAACCCCCAACATGTGGAGGCCATATCATGATCCTATTAGGACCAGACATGGTCAAAAGAAAGAGTATAATGTATAAAAGATATTATGTTGTTTCCCCCGATAGTGTCAGCTTAATTACTACCACGTATGCAGAGTTATTGGTTTATTGCATCGTGATTACGTACATATATGTATTGGCTAAATTTATCAAGCATATTGGCCAACATCCGATAGACGCGTGTTCGAGTTCGACCCGGCACCAATGTGATATTTTGTGCTCATCATTTTTTTTTTCACGATGCATGTAAATGTGCATATAGGCATTGGGCATTGGTCATAACGGTGAAACATCACAAAATAAATCAATGGATAAGGAAGCAAATAAGATAGCGATGTGATAGGGGTCGCTAAGCAGATGAAATAACAATTAAATGGACATGTTATTCGGCGAGTGGACAACTGCCAAATAAATGCCACTACACAGTGGTAGGTACCTAAGGGGCACTTAAACCTGCTGGATAGACGAACTCATAAATTCTGGTGAATATACATGGTAGAGGAACTGGGGATTGAGAAGAGTAGATGTAGCTATGGGGAGGCCTTCATCTAGCTGTGGGTCGACCCCGGTTGATAATGATGATTTTCTTTTATAATCAGGTTTTCTCGCAACCCCTATCTGAGCAACCGTTATATTTTACTAAAATAGAGTTTTGTATGTTATTTATAATAATTATTCCTGCTGCTTTTATTTTATTAGCACCAGCGATAAATAGATAAGACGATTTTAATGTTGGTAGCCTACGTGAATCAGGGATAGCAGGAGATTATTAATTATAATTATAAGAAACATGTACATGCCAATCATCAGATATTATAATTTATAATATATAAGTTAATCACGTGGAAAACATTGTAATCTGTTTTAAATTACCCGCTCGGTAATTGTAAAAGCCGTCATCATAGCCGCTGAACCAGGCGCGAAGAGCCAGCGTTTAATTAATTAAAATTGCCATTCCAAACGATTTACGGACGCATAATGCAGCAATTTGATCCGCTAACCATTATGCGTCCATGTTTTCATTCGAGCCGTACTCACTCACTTATCACAACTTCAATTAAAACTTGCTAATTAAGAATTCAACAAGAAACTGCTTTAATGGAGCATTTACACACGTATAGCTTTAGTTTCGACAAATATTACTTTTGCAACAGAAATCAGTCGACAGTATTATTTTTCACACGTATGTTTTTGTTGTTTTATGTATCTAAGATAAGGCCGGTTCAGATTAGTCGAGTAGGTAGTTTAGTTGAGTTGGGAATCATTTAGTTACCACAAATGATATAGTAACTGAAAAGTATCCGAATACAGTACATTAATGAGTGCCGTGTCAAAATGAATAGAGCACAACGTAACAAAGCAAAAATAATTAGGTAAGTTAATTAATGGCTACATCAAAAGAATTGGAGGAATAAATTTACAACAAATGCACTCATGGGTAAATATTCTGAAACGAATTATATTTATGGGTAATATCTTAGCTTCAACGAAATGTCATGTCTACGACAACTAAAATGAACTTGACTATAGATAACGTGTTCAGGCTTGTCTCGTGGCTTGTTTGGTATTTAGTGAGAGGTGGTGGGGGTGCTATTCGACTGAAAAATTAGAACAAAATGGATGACTCGACTAAATGATTTTACTAAATTACTCGACTAAATTTGTCGGTTGATACATGTTTAGTTACTAAATTACTCGCCACTCGACTAAATAACTCGGCTAATCCGAACCGACTTATAGTGTTGTGAAAATATTAATAGATAAGTCAATAAGATAAGTTATATATTTGTATATTGTGTACCAGACAATTTTGGAATTTTATTTTTGTTAATTCTTAAATATAAAAATACTCTATATAGACTGCGAAATCTTTAACGTGAAACCTGGCAGCGGCGCTTGTGTTGTATCTTGTCTATGGTTTTCGAATTCGAAGTATTGAAAGTTCTAAAATGCGAGAGGAGGGGATGTAGAGATTATGTATCTTAAAAATGAAGTTTACTTACATTACGATAAGGTTAATTTATTGCAATGTTTTGGTAATATTTTTACAGCATCGTTGTCCACAATGACCACGCGGCTTAAACGTCGGTCTACACCGTCGTGGGTCCCAGCTCGAATCCTGGGTCTGGAAAGTACATATATTGTTTTTCAATCTGTGTATGAGTCAGAGTATGGACCTAATAGGTTGAGCAAGTGGCTGACATCCATTTCTCGTATAAACAAAATCTGTTAATACAAACTTCTACCCTGGAGGCTCACATGATCTTATCAGGATCGGATATGGTTGGAATATTGCAATGACGGTAATATTCGGAAATTCACGTCAATATATTTTTTTATTCATTACATAATATATATGTTAATATTGACATTTTATATGGAAGCGTATGTTCTTATAATATGTCAATTAATAATATTCATGAAATAGGAAAATTATGTCAGTTGTTATATTGAAATTTTTGTAATTGTCCATTGGATAATTAATATTTCCTAAGCACGAATGTTAGTTGTCAGATTTGCATATAATAATATGTACTCAAATAGGCAAGAAATAATTTAAATCTAAACATCTCGTGTTCATCACCTCATGCTTTCATCTCAATAATTATATTATGAAATATGTGGGAATTAAATGCTTCCTCTATTTTATTTAGCAGACACGCCCTACTTATTTGAGAAAATACTAATCTTTGACTAGGTAGGTACTTGTATAATAATATCGAGACTGCCAAGCCAAAATGTATCACTTTCAACTTTACTGGAAAATCAATATGAAATTTTAATTATTATTATTTTATTGGTTTCGTCAGAATAAGTATTATCCCTACGAAAATATAGTTGTAATTCGTCAGTATAATTTTCTTTTATATACTTTTGTACGGTATGTAGCTTATTTATAGCTTATCATATAATATTCAGATGATATTATAATTATATAAACCTTACCGTGTGATATTTCTTCACACTTCGACTATGATCTTCAGTAAAAGCGCAAATGGTGAGATAATACTATTATTAAATCGGATCTCTACTCAATTTGACACTGTTATTAAATACATTTTAAATATTGAAAAGCGTACATAAAATTTTATTTTTCGAGATATCTGCCTTTAGGATATCATTCGGCAACCTAATTTAATAATAGATTTTTAGTTATATTCCTTACGTCATCGTCCTGGAAACCAGCAAGGTAGGTATCTTCAATATAAATAATATTTTATTGCAAAATTTTAAATTACATTAATTATATATTATTTACAAATAATTCAAACAAATTAGTGCAAAAAAATTACCTCAATTTTAATAGTATTAATAAACGGTTTACACCAAATTAACATAGATAGATACAATCTTTTTTTGTTTCTCGCAAACACCACGTATTCAGAAGCCTGGAATAAGGGGAGACAAATTTATAAAGCTTAGTGGATCCAAATAAACGAATCAAAAAATAAATCGCACCCTGATAGATAATATTTCTTTATTATATAAAATACTTTTAAATTTCATCATTAGATACATTATATAAAAGAGATTCATTTAAATATGACGTGTATATAGCCTATTGAAATGTTTTGTAAAATAATAACACTTATGTTTAAATCTATTAAATTAAAAAAATCTATTGTAATTTTTATTATTTAAAAAAAAGATATTTATAGGATGTAGTGCAATTTTATTTATTCTTATTAATAAAAAAATAATAGAAGCTCGATGCATGCTATTCCATAGAAATTTTAAGCAAACATGTTTAATAGGATTTTGAAAAAGGGCATATAAATTAAGTTTAGAACGCTTTCTTTTATATTTTGAGAGAGGTGGAAAGAAAATATGGGAAAAAACGATAACCATCTCGCTTTCGAAGAAAATAAAAACGTTTTCACGTATGTCTAAATTTGTTTATAAAAATTCTTTATAAAGCCTCGGCGTAATTAAATGTGAGATTAAGCTCTGTAAAAAATATAACCGTAATATGATATATTTCTCCGTAAAACTTTTTAATTATTAAAATTTTCGCTTTGAAAATAATAACAAAATTAATATGCCTGCCCATAGGGTGTGTATTTATTTTATGTAATTAAACAAAATAGAAGGAAATGTTTATCAAATTGTTTCTTGTTTATTTTGGAATATATACAAAGGTTATCATAATAAATATTAAATCAACGAATCTTTCGCGTTCCTGGAATACCTCAATCAGGAAAACTTCACTTTAAGAAATTCGAAATAGTTGAGTAAAAATAATTTGTGCAGTTTTGAATACCTACTAAATTACAAATGCAAGAATTTGATAATGCGATTTAATAAAGAATTTATGTAAATAGTTTATAGTATCACAAATATATATTTTTGTATGAGGCAGACAGTACGCGATTTGACAGAGTTGCAACCAATGCAAAATACCGATGGACTGGACATGTCGCCATGCAGTCATACAGTGAGACATAAGAGGTAATAAATAACCGCGAGACTAGATCGACGAACTCAGCAAGTTTGATTGTTTTATGTGGCAGCGAAGAACTAAGGAAGATTTTAAAAATCTGGGAAGGCTTTCATCCAGTAGTAGATCGACGGCTGCTGATAATAATGATTAAGTATAATTTTATCTCGTCTATGGTTTTGACTTGGGTCGTCGAGCGATAAAACCCGCTCTGTGACCTTTTCTACTGTGGTAAAAATAATATAATAAGTATATAGAACCTATGTATTGTATTTTTTTATCAGTGAAAATTGTCTAGTTTTACCATAAAATTTCTGGCACCATTATTAATTGACAATATTTCAAACTTTATTATTAATTGCATTTTAGCCATTTCATAAACTATGTACCAGATTATAAACATTACAAACAAATAACTACCCATATGAATAACGTCAATTGATTACACACACTATTTTTATTTGTAAATTTTTTTTTTTTTTAATAATCTATACAATATTTGTTTCCAACGACATAATGTAAATGATGTTTTAGGGGTCAAGCTATCTATAATCAGCGTATGTTGATAATATCACGTATCGATGCCTGGTATCGGTATCGTATCGAAGGAAAGTATCAATATGCGTCAAATACATTATATCACTAAGCTGCCGCTATGGGAAAAAAGTGCGTAATGTCGTTTTTGTGGTATTTAAAATGTTATCAGACTGATATTTCCAATCCGTAGCACATTTTGAACCTTTAAACAAATATTGTCAATTAGCAAAATCTGCCGAAATCGCCAGAACAACCATGAGGTCAGCTCACGCGTACCGTGCTACATCGGCAACCGCATGACTCAACGAACGTTTTTTATTATGTTCTGCATGTTTATACTTTTTAGACTTTGTTTTAATTTATTTTCTCTATGGATTTTCTATTACATTATTATCTTTATCTGGTATTTATGTCTATTATCTATGGTGAGCTGGTTAGGTTCATAGTGTTCGTTAGTGTTCAAAATATAATCTATTGGTGCTATTGCACACGTAGAAACTGTTAAAATAATTGAAATCACCATTAATAATGAATACTAATTCAAAATACGAATTAATTAGAATTGGCACTTTCTATAATAGAATTTATAGAGATAGTGATCATTTAAAGTACTATGACGAATGATGAAACCATATACTATATTTGTCGCCGTAACAGCGTATGACAGTACGTGAGGTGATCATAATGTAATCGCAGCCTAAAGGAATTATTTCTGAAAAATATCAGAAAAAATCAGCATTGCCGTCGAAAAAAAGTATCAATACGTAACGAAACAAAAGATAAATATCGAAGTATAAGTTAAAAATTATCGATAACTTTTTTAACGGCCCTAATCACATGATACATATCTCATAGACATACCTACACATTGAAAACAAAAAAAAATATCGAAATAAATATTAAGTATAACTAATTTTATACGTCGCTAATGAAATATGTATTTCGGTATTATTCAAATTTGATGGGAAATAACAACTGTTTTTTTGAGGTTATACTTCTTTTCGCGCGTTTAGTAGATGGTAAAATTGAGAGCTGCGCACGCACGCCGTTACGAAAGTGAGACATGATGAAGTTAGCCGTGAACGTGATCGGGGTAAACCCAATGCGCATGTGCGAATCAGTCAGCTGTATACAAACGCAAGGTACTCAGCATAACACGTGTTATTTTTAAAATCTATAGTGAAGCAGTTCATGTATTACATTTTATTTATATCTTATTAATTGTTTATAATTATCTATACACACATATATATATATATATATAATCATATGTTAAGTATTAATTAATTTTTCCCACATTATGCAGTTAAAAATTTATCAGTAACAAAACTTATGTAAAAAACTTTAATAAAAAGTTATTGATTGATGAATATTTGTGAGTGTTTGAGGTTAATTTTTTGTAAGTATTTTTTTATTTTGTTTTATTGTGTTATATAATACCTATATGTATAAATAAATAACATTTTAATTTGATTATGCTTTTTACCCAAAACTTTATTCATTGCATTAAATATCTTTCTTCAATAATTATTTTATCGTATTTTCTATTTATTTGTTTTGTTTTTATTTTGTTACGCCAAAGAAGTATAACTTCTAATGCGCGTACCTATATAAGTACACGCACCAATTTTTTTTATACTCTGTACTCTCTGCTAGATTAATGATGTAAGGAAGCGCGAGGAATCTTAAGGAGTTATATGAATGGAAGATGAAATCGGAAGGAGTAGAGGAGTATCAATAACATATAATTATAGAATTAAGCGATGGCTTAATTGGATGATTTCTTTTATTTTGTTAACTGTCAATTCATGGTGGAACTGCATTGTATTGTTATATATAAATAATATTTATATATAAATATAAATTGGATGAGTTATGTAGTTCGTCTACAACGACAATAGATTTGTTTTTAATACGTCATTTTTATCGTATACTGAAATCTATCCGATTCCGTTTGTTCTTAGTATCACTTGACTGTAGACAGTAATTTGACATCTCAAGTGATACCACTAACTGGTGACATACCTTCTCAATTCTCTCTGTACTGAGTCTCTCCTTCCAGATACGAAGTACCTGATTACCGCTCTGAGACCCTCGTAGTTATTATTGGTTTCACACTCAAGATTTATTTTACGAGGCTTTCATTTGGAGTTGTATTGATCGAAGAAAATTTTACTAAAATTATTTTTAGTATGTATATTTTTAATACGAATAGAGTTTATATAGATATATGTATTTTTTCACCTTTATTTTTCTTTAATATTTTGCTATGTCTTATTAATTAATATAAATTTATTTATATTGACGTCAACAAACGAATTGAAAAAAAACTTATAAATTCTGCGTAGCATCAGAAACAGAAAACTACAATGACTCGGTCACATTGTATGACGAAAAATATAGTGTTCACTCTTTGTGCAAGGATAGAACAATAGTATATGCGCAGAGAAATATACCGCATTTCGTGATTAAAGTACCTACCTCTATATAATTGAGACGAGTAGAGCTCCAGCGAAATTTTCCGAGCTTTTAAAGGTTAAAAGAAAATTCTTTGGCTCTTATGCTTGTTTTCTCATTTTATTCATCTGTATGGTGCGTACTATCTGACAAGAAGATCTCGTCGATAACCGGAAGTCACTGTAGTCGCATATGGAAGACTTCTCAGTAACGTACCTGTCATGGCGGCAACGCGTGTATCGGCTTTCTTTTTAGATGCGACTATTTTTCTTCTTCGCAATAAACCAAAATTGTACTAATAATAATTTTAATATCAATCCTGATCGTCTTACATATATTTTTAATTTAAAAATTATCAAATTACGTAAATTGATAGATCCGTACACCACGTAAGCGTAAAATGAAATGATAAATTCAGGGGTGTTCCTCATTTGAAACGGAAGTACGATTAACTGCATGAAAGGGGCTTGTTAGTTCATGATTTTAACACGTGGACAAGAAGTTCTTGTTCGACAATTAATAGTTGTATCGGTGCCCAATGTCCCTATGCTGAACTACCCCACACTCGGTAGCGGTCGACTTTGTAAAGATAATCCACCCTAGTGATTACCGATCTATGTATAGAGAATGCCACAATAAGAAAAAGGATCTAATATTCAATTTATAATTAAAAATAAATTACCATTATCAATTCTTAGTTTATGTGTCTCAACAAAATAATTTATCAATACCTAACTATAATGCGGAGCTATACAAAATACACATGATATTCATATATAAATACATAGACATACTGTTCTTTTACCATGTTATTATTTCATCTCTGAGTAACCAATTCTCGTGATAAAATGAAGAGGAAATCTCTCTCAAGGCTGAACTTTAAAGCATTTCTGTTTCACAGCGTGAAGTCTCGGGGGCAACATTGAGAAAAAATATTATCGCATGCCCTTCAGCCGCCAGACTCCAGTTTACTTACATTTTGTATAGCCAGGCTTTTGTTGCGATATGAGACTATCGTGCAGGGTAATATTTCGCTCAAGCCAACCGCTCAAGCTTTGAAGGGAATTCAAAATTAAATTATTATTGAAATTCTGTATTTAGGCTCGTGTATGTACATATTAACGTTTTATACGATTAGTCAAAGACATATTTTTTTCATTAAAGAGCTTACGTCGTCACGTTCTTCAAATTACCGCTTTGAGTTTTCCTGAAAAACTGCGCGTTACGAAAAAATTGTTTTTTATTTTTTGATATATAATTGAAAGCACTGGCCTGAAATTGATTCTTTGATAAAAAAAAAATATTATTATTCCACGTAAAAAACTCAGCAAAGGTACATAACTACATATAATTTCACATGTCACAGTATACTCCGTGATGTTTAACTTTGCGAAACTAACGCTGCGAAAATGGCAAGTATAATTTTAAACATTGATAGTGACTCCCAAATTTATAATTTATAGAACAAAAATAACAACAATTTTATATAACGAGATTAATTATTTAAAATGTCATTAATATCAACCTGCTTTTAACAACTGCACATAGGAACATTAGGAACAAATTAACGCTCAAATTAGTTAAGTAGATAATTAAGTTTTTAACCATTAACGAATTAAAATGAATAAGAGATATAAGCGTGAGCATTTTCGACTAAAAATTATTGCAAATTCCATATAGGAATACCAATTTATAATAAATTAGTCATTAGTACATATTCACTGAGATATTTTCACAATACAATAAGTATTTATTGTTTCATGTCGTGTACGCTTTAAATTTGGAATAATGTTCATTATATTTTATGTGAATAAATTATTTTGAAAATTATTAAAATCGCGAGTTGATTGAAAACCTAGGTCATCCATGATGGCCGCGCGGCTTAAGCGTCGACATATAACGTCGTGGGTCCCGGGTACGAATTCTGGGTCTGGCAAATACACAATACATATTGTTTTTCAATTTGTGTATGAGTCAGAGTATGGTTCTAATATGTTGAGCAAGTGGCTGACATCCATTTCTCGTAAAAACAAAATTTGTTAATACAAACCTCTACTCTGTGGAGGCCCGTTTGATCTTATTAGGATCGGACATGGTCGAATAATAAATAAATAAATAATCCCAATGCAATAATAATTATCGTTTACTACTCGTACCTAAATAAATACTATTAAATATTTTTGTCGATTATCGGAAATGGCTTTTCACGATAATTTTGCATGCCCTTGAATCAACAAATTTACCATGAACTATATTGCTAGAAAAATAAAAAACATTTTGATTTACACAGAGTGTAAGATAGCCTTTGGAAGGTTATTACTCGCAGGTTTAATCACTCGTAAGATGGGAGAGTATTAAAACCAGTCACTAATGTAAAATCAAATTGTCAACAAAATACGTACATACCTTGTTCTTACTAGAAACGTACCATTTTAGCCTCAATCCATGCCAGTGGCAAAAAATCCTACAGGCATAGAAGACACAGAACAGTACGATATGCTCAGTAGTTTAAATGTGTACACAATCACACAAGGTAAAAAGATTTATTTTGTACATATGCATCCTATCAGCTAGCACATCAGGTATGTTTGTAGCGTATGCGTTTTACTGAGGATACGTGAGTGCGTGACAGTTCTACCATTAATTATTAGTCTATCATGAATTGGGAGTTTCCTACCACAGATGTCTATCATTAACATCACCAGCTCATCGTTTCGCTAACCTCACTCCCTTTCCCTCCTCTATAAAGACTTACTCGGAGATGATACATAAGGATTGAATAGCCGTGAAATTGAGCAAGCCAGGCTTTGATTTGTTATAGAAAGAAAAAAAAATAAAGTGACTAATATTATTCAATTTTCTGCATACGACGTATGAAATTATTATGGATTTTATTATTGGGCTTTAGTAATACCCTTGTGATAATAGTATTTAACCAACTAGAAGTTTATAAAGTAAACAAAACACACGTTGGAAAATTAAAACATGGTATTTTATTATGGCGAATACATAGAGTTGCACACCCAACAAACAGTAAAATAATACCTATTGATTATACGTTGATCAGAAACATGGATCAAAGCTTTAATTTTGAAAACTAAAGACAACACTCACTGATTTATTTTATTATAATTAATGACCTACCCTTGCTAGTAATTGGCAGGAAACTAAATACATTATAGAGTATGGATATAATTTTGTGTTATTATTACTTTACTTTTCGTCTGCTGTCACCTCTAGATTAAATTTCTAATATACTTTCAGACAGAGATTCCCAACAGCGTGTACTTAGACACATATGTGCATTAAAGAAAAAATAGCAAATAAAATTATATATAATATTATTAACATTTGATAATAGATTTATAATAAAATTTGTATTCGGTGTGTGGATAGGGATGTATGATAAAAAATGATTATTTAATCAATTATTTTTTATGTCGATTTAATCAGTTCTTTGAGATAAGAAAAATGTACCTAAAACGAACGTAATCTTTTTCAATAATTTCTTTTACACATGGTATTTATAGAGTTTTACTTGCAACTATAAGAATTTTCTTTGAGCAATATGTATGAATTATTAATAAGTTTTTTGTTATGATTAAATGATACATTTATAATAAATAATATGTCGAGTTGTTTTAGACAGAATTCAAATTTTTTACAGAGATTTAATAATTAGAACCTGATTTTACATGAAAGCTACTATTTCAAAAATGTTATTTGATAGAAGGAATCGATATTTTGCATATTTTTATTTACCATAATATAAATGTAATCATTTTTTTTATTAATGGAATCAACTTTTTAGTTACAATCAAATATTCACATATCTGTATATTTCGTATCAGATTTTTGTTTTTTTTTGTACACATTCCAAAATAATTGTTTTAGATTCGGTGAATTTTTTTTTTCCTGAAAAACCTTTGAAGTAAAGAGTGAAAAATGGAATACTAAGAAAAGTTTATATTTTCCCCTTTATTTTGTAATATGTAGGTACTTATTCTAATAAGAAATCATAAGATTTTTTTCATTAAACTACGAAATCACAGCTGATGTTTATTTAGCTTTACAGTTATATAAGTAAGATTAATGATTAAATTATACGTACATAAAATCACATTAACTTCAACCATGTGGTATTATAACAATTCATAGCTGAAGGTTACATTCTCTCAGAAACATTTGGAAACGCTCTTATGTTTGGCTGTGCTATAAATATATCAATATTAAACGAATTGATAATTTTATCTTCAATAAATCATAAACCGGACATTGTTAAAGAACTTAAATCATATTATGTTCTTACACGATTCTGTTTCAAAGAATGAAAAGTTCAATTTTGTTTGCCAACCATAAAACCATTTATTCGTAAAGTTATATAATTACTGCTACTCCAAAATTATGTACCTATGTACTTTTTTTTTCATAAAAATATGTTTCCTATTTTGGACATAAATGTGCTGACCGAAAACCAGTTGGGTATCCCTGTTTTAAGAGATTTAACTATTTCTTGTTTGACATTTTTTGCAATATTGGTGAGTTCTCAATTAAATTTCATCAGAGCTTTTGTTTTATTTAATTTAATCTCAGAGATATTTAATTTTCTCTTTTAAAACATTTTCCTCTAAGCACTCAGCCAATGATAAGAAGGGATAATGTTTGTTATACAAATATAGTCACTTAGCAACACGTGCTAATTTTTTTATACATCTAATAATTTTTGAGGTAGTAGATGCTGTATTTTTTTTCACTTTCAACTGTTAGACGGTCAGCTGGAAAGTTTTACAACTCATCAATACAATTATTAATTTTATTTCCATGCAGTATTATTTTCACACTATTCAGCACCGGATCTCTATTTCTCTTGACCTACCTATGATGTCACCATGTATCATTAATATCCATCAGCTGAATGCAGAACTATTCTTACTTACATTTATAATTTTTGAGGAGAGAGTTTTTTAAACAACTTACTGAAATTATTTATTATCTTTATGGATAGTAGGATTATTGATGAAAAAAATGGTGCAATAATAAATCACTGAAGTAGGCTGTTTCAAAAAACTCTTCTGCAAAATATTCTAAATGTGAGTTGGAATAGTTCTGCATTAAGCCGACATTACATTTTTTTCCGACCATGTCCGATCCTAATTAGATCATATGGGCCTCCACAGAGTGGAGGTTTAAATTAACAGATTTTATCTTTACAAAAAATGGAATGTCAGTCAGTTGCTTAATTATTAGGTCCATACTCTGATTCTGAAGATCATTTTTATAGTATTGTCAATTTAAATAAATATGGCAAATTATAATAGATCGTACATATTTGAAATTGTAAATTTACATATCTAATGAATGCTCAATGACTCATACACAAATTGAAAAATAATATGTGTACTTGCCAGATCTGGGATTCGAACCTCGGACCCTCGATACTATCGGCCGACGCTTAAGCCGTGAGGCCATCATTTCATTTACCTCTGTAAATATTAACGAAGTTTTTAGAGGAAAATGTAGATTGTCCTAACTAATTTTAATTTATTATCGATGTTTGCAGATGTACCTACACATGCATAGAGTTTCCAATAATGGACGTGCATCTTTTACCGGAAAAACAATTGTACATTTTTTGGAGAAGACTTATATCGCTATACATTGACCCTTAAAGTAATTTGATAAAAAAAACATTAACTTTACTGACCAAAATAACACAATGCTACTATTACATCGTTAGTAGAAGTTCTTAGTTATAAGTCATTAAATAGGTCACACACGAGGTAGTGAGAACTAGGCTCCGAAATGTTTACTTTTCATTGAAATGGGCAGTTAGAACTAGGACATCGAAATGTTTACTTACTTGACTCAATTAGTCCCACGGAAAGCTCTTTGTCAGTGTTAGGTATTTACTCGAATGTAATTATTACGGTAGGTACCTACTTCTCTGCTGACCGGAAAGCCTAACATTAATTAGTGCACCTTTTGCGCGTAAAACTAAAACAACAGTAATCGTACAATATTATTATAATAGGTGTAAAAGATAAATTTTGTTAAGTGAGTTGACATTAACTTCACTTATTTTCTCAATATTTTTCAGTTGAGTAGAGATTTAAAACTGGAACCCAGACCATACGATTAAGATCAGAATTAAGATGTCAAGAAACTAAAAACAATAGTACGTCTCTTCTGTAATCGAGGCATAGCTTTGGGCACTTGATAGAGGGAAATTGGGTAGTACATCACTAGTACAGGTCTACAGAGTCAATGCCTGGATATTAAAGAAATGAGAAGACTGGACACGTACGAGATGTGGCTGTATCGGATAATATCTTGAACTGATCACATCACCAATAAAGTTATTAGACCCAATTAGACATGACAAGTTATGGCTACTAACAAACGTATAATTAATGCTGCATGCTTTGGCTATTTTTTCTCAATGAGAATTATTAGTTACTTTGACTCATAACACAGGGTAAAGAAAAAGGTAGCACAAACGTAGGGAAAATGAAATTTACAAACTCCGTAAATGGCTCAATGTCAAAGGCTTTGGACATCTGATACGACTGGCCCAGGATAAAGATGTGCAGTGCAAGTCGGTAGGAAATCTTTGATAGAAGGATAATAATATTATGAACCGTAAATTGTAAATTGTACCAAATAATAATAATTGTTTTAATTTCACAAAATTATTTTTAACTATTTTGGTTTTCACCTTGATTATTCAAATTGAAATTTATTTATTTTAAATATAATGTACATGACAAATTATAAATTCAAAGCATCCACGAGATGACCTAAAGTAACTGTTAACATTTTTTTTTTAGTAAAAATACATTGCAACATGCGTAAGTAATACAAAAATAAAATAATACAAATAAAATGACATGGCAAAAAACACAGTGAACTAGGTTGATAGACTATTTTGAAAACTTATAAAATAACGTCCACCTAAATTCACCCTCACGCTTGATTTAATTAAACATAGTTTTTGCCCTCCTAATTGGCATTACTAATGGTAGGTTAATTATTCACATTAGGAGAACAAACAATGGATGCCCTCGATTCCTAAGTTATCATCATCCTCAGCCGAGGTCAATCCACTGCTGGATGAAGGCCTCTCGAAGCTTCTTCCAACTCTCTCGATCCTGTGTCGTTTGCTGCCACGTATTTCCACCGAACTTTACCAGTTCGTCAATCCAGCGGCTTTTAGGGCGACCATGTGGCCGTTTTGTGCCCCTTGGGTACCACTGGATAACGGCATTTGTCCAGCGGCCGTCCTTTTGGCGAGCAATGTGCTCCGCCCATCTCCATTTCAACTGTTTGGCAACGTCTATTACACCGCGTACTCCTGTCTGCTTCCTAACCCATTCGTTTCCCTTACGGTCCTTTCGCGTGATGCCCAACATACACCTCTCCATGCCTTGCTGTGCGAATCTTAGCCTTTGGACATCTCTCGTGTTGAGGGTCTACGTCTCGCAGCCATACGTGAGCACAGGTAGCACACATTGGTTGAACACCCTACGCTTAAGACACAATGGTAGGTCACTTTTGAAGATACTATTCAGATGTCTGAAAGCACTCCATCACAGCTTTGTTCTTCGAGCAATTTCATCGTGTATTCTTCTGTCTATGGATACCTGCTGCCCGAAATAGACGTAACTGCTGACTTGCTCGAGTTGGGTGCCATTAATACAAATAATCGCAGGGTCCGAAAAACAGTTCCACATCACTTTTGTCTTTGAAACGTTTATCTTTAGGCCGACCGTTTGACTGTCATCCGCGAGTTCTTGCATTCTACCTTGGAGGTCTTTCGGGTCTTGTGAAAGTATAACTATATCATCTGCAAAGCGCAGGTGACTGAGGTGCTCCCCGTTAATTGGAACACCTTTTTCCTCCCAATCAAGTTTCCTAAATATTTCCTCAAGAGTAGCGGTGAATAGTTTAGGTGAAATGGTATCACCTTGCCGGACACCTTTGTTAATGGGGAATTTACATGACCGTTTGTGGAGTTCCACGCATGCTGTGGCATCACTGTATATACTGTTCAATATGTTTATGTAGCGTCTGGAAATTTCTTGGTTGCTAAGGGCGTCTATAATAGAACATTTTTTTATCTAATCAAACGCCTTCTCATAATCAATGAAACCAAGGTATATTATGAAATAATCTAATCTAAATCCAGAAATAAGACGTATCGATTTCTACAACTCTCCGAAGACTATTCTAGAAACTGTCACCGTACCGTGCGATCAAGTACCACTGCTTTCCATTGACTTTGGCCAAGCATCCTTAAATCCTCTATCAATTTCAGTTTCAGCCATTCAACATAATCCTTCTTACAGGTCTTTCAGAATTCTACCCAATCTTATCATATACTTGGATGTCACGTAACCTTTTCAGCGCCATATATTAAGAATAGCTCTTCTCAACTGCAAAATATCGTTTCCTTTAACATTCATAAAAGAATTCCCAGGAAATCCACACATACCCAACATTCTATTAGCTTATTTTCTTAGTACTCAGCATTCTATACATATTTCATTATTACTAGACGCTGTAGTATAGAATTTTATAAATAGTTGTGTTATTTTTTTAAATGTTTATGTTCTTTAAAAATAGCGTCTGTATTATTACATATAGGTACTAGTAGAATTTGTAGAGTAGAAGAATTATTTAACCACATACCTATTGTAAAAATACCCACACTGGCCTGGTTGGTAAAGCGGTCATCTATAAAGCCGTGGATAGGTTTTATACTGCGACTGGTAAAAAAAACTTACTATTTATATTTATTTATTTAAAAAAAGACACGTTGAGCACATAACAAATTATTAATTCAAGACGTTCACAACATGACATTTAGAATAAAAATTACAAGTAAATCAACTAGAGAAAAAACAAGTTAGAGAAAGAAAACAAGGCAAAAAATAATTTTACAGATAAGACGTAAAAAAACAATAATAATTAAAAAAAAATACAAATTAAACTATAAAATAGAATTTAAAAAACAGAAGACATAATGCATACCTAAAAATCTCTAGGGAGTGCATTGACCATCCGCACAGCCCTCGCTATTGGTGCCTGGTGAGCCTGACATGAGGAAACAGCTTTCACCCAAAATAGGTCATGACTGCGACCACGCATGTAATTGACGGGTTCATAAAAATTCAAATTTTCTAGAATATCGGAATTAGAAACTATACCACGTGACACCAAGGAAAAATGCTTTAAGAGCAGAAATGACCTACGAGCTTCAAGATAATGAAAGGCGTGCATGCCTCCAAGAAAGTTAGTTGGAAAATACTCGTTTGAGAAGCTGTCAAATAAAAGGAAAATACTTTTACACATTAAAATAAAGATTTCGATATTTTTTTCTGAACACGCTCTAAAACAAGCTAATAAGAAACCTCATAAGGACTCCAGATAATGAACCCATACTCAACAATACTCTGTACTAACACATAGAGTGTACGTAAAACAGTTGGATTCTTGAATGGCTTGGCTTGTCTCATGACGAATCCTAGAAGCTTGCTCGCACGCAATGCCGTAGAAGTGATGTGTGAGAGAAATGATAAACGTGACTCAAACAATATGCCATGATCTTTAATTTCTGATTGACGCTTCAGTAATCTATTTGACATAATTTTGTGAGTATTAAATTTGAATTTATTTTTCGTTTTCCTAGGCACAGCGAATGACTATCAACCATTGTTGGTAAAAAATCTTAGAATTTTACATCAATTCAATCGGGCGTATATCCTCTGCCTTATACGTGAATAGTATGATAATTTACTTAGTTTACTAATTAGTTATAATAATAATAATAAATTAACTTTATTAGGTTGTCAAATTTCACTTTTACAAAAATACCTCATAAAATATTTTTTTTCAGATATTTATTTCAATAAAATAAATTGTTCAAAATTTCATAACGTTATATTTTATCATTTCACTTTATATACATACTTACTTATTCATATAAATGTAGGGATTGCAATAATACCGGTACATATTTCAAAACCGGTATCCCAGTATTATTCGATACCAAAATGCCGGTTTTAAAAAGGTTACGCGATGTCTGGTTTATTTCCGTTGGCCGTCAACTTTCTTGGTGACCAGCAATAACATGTGCAGATTTTCAAAATACATTTGCATTAACGGTAGGTTTTTTTTTCAAATGTATCCAAATATTTTCGAAAATAATTGTCAGACGTATTTTTAAGTCGATATATCTGAAATCCCGGTTAAACACTGTTCATTTGTAATTGTCCAATAGTTAAACTACTAGGTAATAATTGTAAGCATCAGCATCTCAACCATATCTTACATTTACCTATTTTTAAAGTTTACATATAAAATATGTACATATTTAGATATTTTTGCTATAAAGTATTAATATTTCAAAGGTATTTTTAAGTATATATATATTTATTGGTATATAGACGTTATGATCTAGTGTTCTAGGTTGTGAAGATATAAAGTCTATTAATTTTATGTAGAAGGTTGCTTAGTGCGAGTGATAATAGAATTTTCGGGGGCACAATTAAATGAGACAAACTTTGGATATGGATTGTTTTATATTATTTTAAAACATTTAAGATTAACACGGCACTAAAATAAGACTATCACATTGTTTTTATACTTTGTTACTGAAGGTTACATTATGATTTTGAATATGATATCGAAACTTTATGCGGAGTTGCTCGCATGATTGACTGTACTGTTGGAGGCCGGATTTGAAACTCAATTGTTGACTTATTTCATTATTTTTGTCTATGGTCGATCAATGACCATAGACAACAACTTGACATTTGTAGAGTAAGAGCCGTATGTATGAGATTCCCAAATTCTTTATAAGCTATTTAACCGATTTTCCATAATATAGCGTATAGCACTGTTTGTGACGTTAGCAATCTGACGTCAACCGCCATTCAAAATGGCTGCTTCATCTGTCACTTTCAAATGTCATTTAAACACAATGCTTACGGGCCCTTTTAATTAATTTTGTAATTAACGTGTTAATTTGCATTTGAAAAGCAATTAGCAAAAACACATTTTTGTGCGGCCCGTAAACAAATTGTTAATAATGCATTCATTACAACAAACGTTTGCTTGAGGCCCTCGTTCATTTTGTAGACTCTGTAAAACATTTGCGAACTTTAAAAACAGTTCCTAGCCGTGCTGTTTACAAAATACGTATAATTTTTATCCCTAGTCTATAATCTAGATAGTAGGTAACTGCTACAATGCCTCGTACCTATTTCACTTACAAAGCGCAATATTTCTCATGGAGAGATAAAATGGATTTACGTAAGATTACGATAAAATATATCCGCCAAACGACCGCAAAAATAGGTACCGACTGTTGTATCTGGCATTAAAACATGCAATTGGAAGCATTCTGCATTCTTCAAAATAGTATGGTACCTACCTACCTAGTTAATTATAGTAAGATAACTGTTATAATCAAGGCACAACTCTCAAATATACTGGATGCATCATTAGTGTCATACGGTGATTGGTATAAATGATAATATTATACAGAAATTATTACATATTATTATCTAAATCCATTTGCATTTCTGTCGTGTATTCTTATTCTGTTTTGACATCTCATAATTTAAGTGAAGATAGTCATAATAATATGTATGTATTCAGTATTGCCACCAAATGGAAATGTTTATTGGCAATACTTTATCCTTTCGTACAGTAGAATTATAAAATAAATGTGATAAAATAACTGATAAATTATTTAAAGCTCATAATAATTATTCATTTATAATTATTAAATTTATTTGTTACCATTCGCACACTTTCAGACACATTTACAATTTCAAAATTTATTGATCGGGGAATGAAATTTTATAAGATTGCCATTATACGGACACCATAACACATGATGACGTCACGTTTGTGACGTCACTAAACAACGAATTACGTTTGTACTACATACAAACGTGCAGTATATAGCCTGTAAGGTTTTTGGGAATCTCATGCATACGACCCTTAAAATATAAAACCTCTACAGGTAGATAATTCTCTTTTTTCCATATATTTCATGAATACCGGTATTCAATAAGAAATACCAAAATACAGGTATCGGTATTGCAACCCCTATATAAATGTATTTGCGTATCGACCAAATAATATTCCAAAGAATGTTTTTGTAACTAAAAAAGGTTTCATATTAACTTTAGTTCGTTTGTTTAGTCTTAAATGTTTCTCACAATGAATTAGAATCAAATAACATGGAGCAAACTTATAAAATAAGTTGGTGGGTGCTATTTTCTTTCACATTAGCAGATAGTCTCAAATCAAATAACTCACAGAGAATGCGAGTTATTTGCAAATTGAAAGCTTTCGAGCTTTGCCTGGTTTTTAATTATCTCTAAGACGTAAGATAAAAAAATCACACAATATTGACATTTCATATTATCCTAACAAAGAAAAACTTTCAAACTTAAATAATTGAGAATATTTATAAGTTCGGGAATTTAGAGGCAAGCATCAGGGATCAAAAAAGTTTTTTTTGTATTACTCATAATCTATTTATGTTAAATGGTATTATCATCCCTCATCCCAGACTTCAAAGTAAACAAACTAATTGCTTTTCAAATTTAGAAACTTTTCATAAAGTCGAAATTTAATTTTAAATTTTTTAAAGTCACGCATGATAATGTAATAAGAACTTGACGTATTGATGGGGTAAAAATGACATTTTTAGTCTCACAAAATGTATTCTCTCAATAATATTAGAAACGTGTTCACCATCACGTCACGTAGCATACGCAGGGTCACGGTAAGTTCGTGGCACGAGCAATGTTGTTTTACAAACAGATACTCCCATTTGGTAGCACATTTTGAGCACAAAATGAATTTAAATGTATCAGAACAACAAACACTAAGGCCACCTCACGGAAATCGTGCCAAGTCACCAAACTCAAGCTTGATAAAACTTTTTTTTTATTTTCTACAAGTTTAAACATTTTCAGTCACGTGATATCGTGTATTGTCTTATTTTAATGGTTTGGAAGGGTGCTACAAATGACAGGTAATTGACGCAATGCTTTAGTTCTTTAGTAATTTGTCAGTTTTTATTTTTGATTGTTCTGATTTCTTTTAGTGCGCACGAATTATTACTACATAGTACATAGATGAACTTATTTATTGTTACCGAAACTATTTCTAACTGGTCTCACATTAAGCTTATTGCATCGCTCTAACTACGTCATATTATTTGCTGTCAAAGTATTACAATTAACGCTTATATGATATGCTTATAGTATTAAAATTATTCTGTAACAAAGTTAAAACTTTTTTTGGCGGGGTAGTTAGTAAAAAATAGATGTCAAAACTATTTCAAAAAGCTCTCATGTAAAATTTCAAATTATCATTCACCTACACATTTTTCTCATAGCATAGCAACATTTTTGTTTTTAGTGTGGTTGTACTTACTTATTTCTTTATTACGAAACAATAATTTTTCTTTCAACTGTGTTGTTCAAAATCTTGATTTAATATTTTAATTCCTAGCATGTCTCGACATTTTTTTTAATTTGAAAAAAAAATGTACTTTGTTTTGCCAATTAGCTTAGACAGTGGTTAACGCTGTTACAATGTTGTCACGCCATAGTATGTGAACTGCTATTCTATTATTTTTTCTAGTTTTTCTAGCGACAAGCGAGTTTAGGATTAAGCCATGATCGAAACATGGTTTAATATGGAACAGCAACAGTAGCTTGCATAATATTATTTATTTTCTCCAGGCGACAATTAGCGAGAGAAAACTAAGCAGCAGTCGGGAATAATAGCGTTAACAATAATTAAATATACCATATCGACTATAAAAAAGAAAGAAAGAAAATAAAAAATGGCGTAATCCACACAAATCTAATTATCCACTGGACGGTGGAGAGGGTGGGAAAAAAGAAGGGTCGGGAAACTTGGACTGTGGTGTTTTGACTGTATGTCAATATTGATAGAAAACAACACAGCTTATAATGGAGAAGCTTGCGGCAAATATTGGAGTGTAGATAAATTTCGTAAAAAAACAACACTGCGCATATTGTATTGTGGCAGGGTTTCAGCTGCGTCATCTAAATATATATTGACAATTGTACATTCACAGTTACATTAATAACAAGTCCTTCAAGAACGGCATATAGGGAACAGGTCTCAAAAACATGCTCAGAGGTTTTGGATTTCTCCCCACTCACATAAAAGAGAGGGATTTAATTCCCATGTATGCATGTTATAAGTACATCTGGTGTATCCGCAGCGTATCCAGCTTGTTCCTTCTATATATTTGCGAGGAAGTTAGACTCTCAGGAGCTCTACCATTGTGTATAATATCATGATAATGATGTGAATAAATGAAGTGCCAAACTCTCCTACGCATCATACCCCTCACAGTCCAATGTATAAGGCACTGGTTTCTTATTCTTGAGTTTTTCTGTGATTATTTCACTACAAACTACCTATCCCCTGGGATGTTGTAGTAATAAAATTAAATAAATACCCGTCATGTTATCAAGAAGGGACAATATTGAAATTATAGCTTGAAAACAAAGTTATTACATATTATTTATATTTTTGATAAATATTTAATGTCATAACACACGTAACTAGAGTTTTATTCAGTATAATAAAGCTAAAGCCTAAGTAAACTTCGTCTAACTACTATTGTAACTTAATTTACACTAGTATGAGATTTTTCTGATAGGTATGCTTAGCTAAAACTTTCATTAAGATTATTACATAATTAATAATATATATTACTAATTTATTAATGACTTTCAGACAGATAAGGTTATTCATTTAGTTTACAGATATTCTTTTGCTTTATAGAGACTCAAATTTAAATAAGACGTCTCAAGTACGTTTAAAAATAATAATTATAATTTAGGTAATTCTTTAAAAAAATCTTAGCATATTGAGACAATAATGTATAATTTATTCTTGATATTCAAATCGGTAAGTCCTGACTGACTCTATAAAACTTAATACTTAAGCAGAGAATTCGACATAGCAAAGAAGTAAAAGAAGTTCTTACTTTGCACAGGAAACTTTATACTCATTAGTTTTGATTTGAATAATAAAGTTGTCAAAATGCTTGATTAGGCATTTCGAATTTCCGGATTTAATTAATTTTCAAAAACAGTGAGCAAAGTTATATTATGAAAAAAAACATTATCTTAGAGTGCCTTTCGGTAGTAGTATTTATAAATAAAATTAAAGGAATAAAATGTGAATGTATCACTCTCGTAGCCGTGGGGTAATCACAGTTGATAATTAAAATAAATAAATAAAAATAAAATGAAAAAGCCTTTTTATTTCTTACAAACAAAAGTAAACGACAGTTAAATGACTTTAATGAATATATATATTATATAACCCATGAATATATCTATTATGAATATATATCTATCTATGGTTGTATTATCTACTTATTTTCTAGTTTATATAATATTAATTATTATTATTTTTTATATTTTTGTATAATATATTATAATATATTATATACTAAGATTTTTTATTTTTGTATATAATACTATTAGATAATGTTTATAAATTAAACAATGATATGTAATTAGTTTGTTTGGTTTGTAAGAACCCCTCTTCGGGTGAAGACCTCCTCCAAAGTGTTATTCTCTGGCCTCTCTGGTTTCTTTCTCCATACCCGTTTGATTTCGTAGCTTAGTATTCGTCTTGTCTGGGTTGGCCTATTTTTGCATTTAGGTCGCCCATTATTATAAAAGTTGTATGTGCTTGGTTAATAGCTTTGTTTACATTTGTATAAAAGTATCAATTTCTTCTTCTTTCGCTATTTCTGTGGGTGCGTATACTTGTATGAGAGATAATTCGTTTCCTTGTATTTTAAAATTCAATAGTGCTACTCTATCTGTTATACCTGGAATAAAAACACAAGAACAACATAAAAAACGTCATAGTTGATAATTAATGGTCCTTAAATAATTGTAGATATCTCACGTATTATTATAATATATATTATAAACGTCTAAGTTTAGCTATTACGTAGATAAAATACTTATAAATAAAATTAAGTAGAATTAAATGTTTTCTATCGAAAATTAATCACATTTCTAAAGTCTGATTGATATTTTGATACGATGTCATTCCGAATATAAACAAAGTGGTAGAGACCTATGTGAAAATATATACGTTAGAAAAACAAGAGACAAAAAACCATTTTTTGTAGAACAAATGGGTTTTTGTCTCTCTTGTAAAAATTGCGCAATTCAAGATAAGTGTTAAGATTGCGCATTTATTACTGTTTGTATTTTTTTATTTTTTGGCTTTCGGGGTTTCAGCATTCGGGATTTCGGCATTCGGGATTTCGGCCTTCGGGATTTCGGCTTTCGGGATTTAGGCTTTCGGGATTTCGGCCATTCGCGATTTCGGCCATTTGGGATTTCAGCATTCGGGATTTCGGTCTCCGAAATTTCGTCCGGCACCCCCGCCGAAGTGACTCGTATTGTAATAGCGCCTGTATAGATTTACTTGCAGCAATAGTGTGATTTTAAACTATTGCGATAATAACTGTGTACACGTAAAATTGCTGACTGTCTCGTCAATCTCATTCCTCAAGAGTAAACATGAATGTTGTCATTTTATGGTACTATTTGACAGGTCGTGAAAATCGGTTAACCTCAAAATGAGTCTGCGCGCTGTAGTTAATTTTTTTACCGGCAGATTCGCCACTATCGTTCTACTGCGCAGGCGCAGATATCGAACAATCCAAACCGTCGCGTGAAAATTCAGAAGCTTCCAAACTTTTTAGATTCATGCATGCAATATTGCAACTTGCATGATAATACGTATTTACACGTGCATTTTTTTGTTTCGGCCGCGATAATACGTACCGTCAGCAGTAATTCCATGCACGTTTAAACGAGGTATAATACTATTAGAGTTGATTTTTGTCATTTTAACTTTGCATTATACGCACTTGACCGTCGAGCATCAACGGCGTTAATAACATAAAAAAAATGAAACCAGATTTAGAATAATGACCCTTGTTGAGATGTTTTTTCAGTGAACCTATACAAAGATCGTTTGCTTGACTGAAATCCTGTAAACTGTGCGAAAAACATTTCACTGTGGCACAGTTTGCCGTGAGCTTTCTTATCGGAAAGAGATGACCGTATACTATACGGTCTCCAATTATATTAGATTGATTCAATATGAACATTAATTCAATTTCCATAGCTGATTTTGGCAAAATTCATGAATTCAAGAACGAAAACCTAATCTAACCTAACAAATAATCCAGTATATCGACTATTTTCAAAATTTGTTTGCTGATGGCTTCCTATAAAGTTTAAACCGACAAGAACCGTGTTTTATTTGAACATGAATTTTATGTCAGTACTATACGACCCAAAGAGGTTGATGGATAGTTGGAAGTGTGATACGGCGAACTGCATACGTACAAGTTTTCGAACACGGAATAATTTTATATTATTTTTTTATTTATTCACAAAATGTCGCGCGAAAAGTTGTGTGTGATATAGATAAAACGAACTACGTCCCCAGATTTATGATCAAATACAATTTTTGGAAACGGATTTTTTTTCATGACCTATAACAACCTTACATAGCATCGTTAATAATTAACATAAATCCAATTATAATAAATAATTAATAAAATTATTGATTACAAACCAAATAAATATTCGATGGTTGGTGATTAATTGATATTAATTGCAAAATATGTATCTAAGAGAGAAAGCCATACTTGATTTTTAATGTCTGACATATTATCCACGAACACTTAACACTTATCCAATATCTAATAATTGAAACAAAGTAGACATGGTAAAGTTTTTCGACAAGGGTACTCACCATTAGTAAGTTATTAATATATTTTTAAGTATCAAAAGTCACGCAATGTTTTGCAAAACGGTATACGATATCGACGGCGCTATAACAGGGTCAATGATTTTAGAAGCACCACTGAATGTATTATTGATACGAGTTATAACAACTGGATATTATTTGGATGCATGAAATGAATAATAATTTTTATGCCGTGTGTTTACCAAACTAGGAGTTGTTATTTTCTTTATGCAAATACTTGATATATCCACTTTTTGCAATCATAATTCATAATATAAAATAATAATTATAATTATTAAACAAACTTTTAATCTAAGACTGAATATACATCCAGAATCTTTAAGACAGTAAAATTTTAATAATTTTCTTGGAAAAGTAGAAGTAATTTGAATACACGTTTTTCGCTCTCAGGGAAAGTGCTTTAACCAATTAATCACGTAGTCAACCACCATCCATTCAGATATTCTCCAATGACTACGCTATATGCGGTGTTTTCTAATTCTGTCAATAAGATGATATATACTGTTCCTTTTAAAGTCGCGCACTATTCTGACAATATAAATAAACTTTTAAACCCTTCATCAGAATTGTCTAAAATGTTTGTAAATATATTAAGTATATGTGACAATCTTGTCCCAGGATCACAATGATTGGTAAAGTTTTCTGTTTAGCTTAATTAAGTACCACAAAATACGTAATTACATATTATTTATTTCCATGTATATTATTTTGACTAATGACTAATTGAAAATGTACCGTTTTACGATTAAAAAAATGGTGAAAACTATGCCGCGCACGGATATTTTATTTTATGCAGCAACTATAATACCTATCTACATTAATATTATACATTATTTGGTGAATTATATTGTCAATTTTATTTGAAGATGTAACCATCTGGATGGCTACGTAAAACGAGGACTATCGATGATTCAATGCATTCTAGTGTAGGCCCGGTACTGGGACCATCATGTATTCTTTTATTCTATATTCTCATTATACTTATACTTTGTGATTGATTCTGTTGGTTGACTTAAATAAATAAAAATAAAAAAGCTTGTCAGTAAACGATAGGAATACCTGGTAATACCCATCATGGAGGGTCCAGTGTTGCCAACTAGCGTTGAATAAAACATGCCAGACGGGGTTCGAAAACTAGCTATTTGGCAGGAAAAAATGCTAGATTTTCTGGAAACTAAATTGGATGTATCTATTTTACCAAAAACAAAATCGATATCGTTTTTTCGTCGAAAAAAAAGTGCAAAATTCGAAAAATAATAGGCTACATTACATAATATAGTATAGCAAAGGAAAAAAATCACATCACATTTTCCCAGAAACATGACAATAAATCCCACCCTATCCTATTAAATAGATACCGCAATATAAAAATATATACGAATTTCAATTAAATTGACACCGACCGAGATTCAAAATATTATCTACAAAAGCATTAAATATTGTAGCTCAACCCGAGACCGATATATTGATATAATATTGAAAATATTCATACCTAAAAGTTCATAAATCATAATCTTCTTATGGACAATAATAATAAGTCATGTTATAAGAGCTAAAAGAACACATTTGTTTTAAATATCGAAGAAATAATTAATTTGATATTGGAACCCCTGATAATCGTCAAATTGGTGCTACGTCATGACACCTAAGAACACATTAAATTATACTTGATACTATAAAGCGTTGTTTTATTTCTCATATACCGACCTATATTCATTAAGTATCTGATGGTCAGAAATTCTTATATTATTTTCAGCATATTTAAAGCTGTTGGAGGCTTAAAAAACGCTAATAAAAACGCCATAAGCTAGATGCCTATCGAAAAATGTTAGATCTGGCAAAAAAAAATGCCAAGTTGGCAACGTTTATGGTTGCCGCAACCTTCAGTTGCTTAAGGAGCATGTAAGGTTGAAGAAGATATTTTCCCCTGTATGTCATCAAGAAAAATAATAACTTACTGTTGCCGACGGTCACTGCCTTGAAGGGATAACTTAAATAAAAATATGATACTTATGGAATAATTAAGCCGTATAAAGCTCTTTTTATACCTGTAAAATCAGTATCAAATTTTTTTAATCCAAGGATAACTCATTTTTACGAAAAATTACCCTTAGTTCAGTTTAGCTTTTATTAATTCCTAAATTTGAACGTACAGCATATGACATTTACACGTATTAATACGTAGGTTACTTGTCTCGGATTAAATTTAGAAACCTAATAAATTAATATTGTTTGACTATGTAAACATTTTATTTTATCTTTTTCTAAAATGCCTTCTAGTCATTGTTTGCACGATTTTCTTTTACTACAGACTCACAAAAAAACTTTATATCACATAGTTTTTACGAGGAATTAAATAGTAATCAAGATTGCTGTAGTTACGAAATGATAATAATATGAAAAAGAATTTCTGTGTTTATTCAAAGATTTGATAGCTTTGGGTCATCATATAAATATAAATCTCTTAACCTTCCCACATATCACGTAAAATTGTGCCTTGAGACTTGAAAGTGAAACAGAATTTGATATTACAAAAGAACGTGTAAAATGAAGGTAATTTTTAACATCTGTATTTTTAAAAAGAGATATGAAAAATATTGGAACGATGTGAAAATATACCATGTCCAATATGCGTATCGAATTTGGGATGAAAGGCAAGACCTCGTTACTGTACAGATATTATGATCTGTAGGTATTAACTTTAACGGTGGTTTCTCTGTTGCAGCATTCAGCATGTAAATTTACGAAGACACGTACTTTAATTAAAAAATAAAATCGAAAATATTGAGTGAGATTACTTTCAACGCCTTTTGATATCAAAATGGGGCCTACTCGATAAGGAAAATATCAGCCATGTGAAATGAATAACTTACAACCTATAATAATATATTCAAGATTTCGTAAAATAAGTACTTACGTAAACTTTCACTATTTAATATGAGTTTTAATTATAAACCTCACACATAAAATACATATATTTGTGTAGATTCGTACGAATGTTAAATATGTAATATATATATTATATTAATATAAATTTAGCGATAAATAAAACGACATGGGTACAGAAAAATTTTCTCTTTAGAAATATATATATATAAATGGAGAAGTTATTTGAGAACCCATTCAAATTCAAATTTTATTTATGTTTTACATAATATATTGAACATTGCACATTATAAATTTAAGACGTTCATAACATGACATTTAAAAATAAAGAAGTATTATACAAAAGTTATTAAACGGTAGAAAAGTCTTAATACAAAAAAATATAAGTATTTACTAGTAGGATAGTGTGCAGAGATACGCATGACTTCTACTCAAAGCAAAGAGCTGTAGAGTACACGCTTCATATCTTTACACTCCGGCTCTAGGATGAAAATGATATAATATATAAGTATATAAAATTATTTTATTTACATACGTATATTATTATATATTTATTTATTTACTATTCGAGATAATCAGCTGGCAGAGAGGCGTATCAGTGTAGTAAAAAGTGGAAAAAATGCAAATTTATAAAACGTATACTCTACTAACTGTCCAGAAAAGGTCTAGATTCAAATTAATGCTTATTACTATCAAGAGAAGAATTCATTTCGCTTAAAATACGTCATATTTCAGTATAATTCAACATGTTGCAATAGAAACAAGTTTTCTCGACGGAACAACTACAAAATTTGCGATCACCAGGTAATTTCGAATGAATTTCATATAGTAATGTCTCATGGGCGCAGACAGATCATGCGTTGCTTAGGGGCGGCAAATTAAGTAAGATATGTGATAACTTTTTTGAATTGATTCTGCGAAGACATTTTTTTATCTGCGGCAATCTCAATTTTAATAGATAATATGTAGATAAAATTTTCTTTGCACCTATCTATTAATATAATAAAATTTAGTATGGAAAAAATTAACGTTAAAATTGTGTGAATAAAGTTGGGTGCAGGTATTTGAATCTGCATAGGGTGGCGCTTTCCCTAGTGACGTCTTTGAATTTTATCATTTTGGAGAAACTCGTCGAAATATCGATTAAATTATTAGACTATTAAATCTCCAACGGTTCCTTAGTTTATATTAAATAAAAAAAATTGTCTTAAAAAAACCTTTGTCAATATTATAATAATACGTATAATTAATATATATTAATTATGTATGTCCAATAATTAGAATGTTACATTCTTAAATCTAGTGAATCTAGTGAATTCGTTGAATAAAAAAAATAGTTTATTAAAACATATACTTGTGTATTTAATATAAAATATGTACCTACCTAATTAAATAAACAATTAACTCATAAGAACGATTTTCTACTCATGTGATTTTTTATTTTTTTTTCGTCACTGTAAATTCATATTAAGTAGGGATTGCAATACCGAATGAAAATGTCAAAACTGGTTTTTCGGTATTTCTTATTGAACACCGGTATTTCTTAAACATTAAAAAAAACAGAAGTAGGTGCTTATCAATAAATATAGGTATTAAAATATTTTTTAAATATAATTTTATAGCAAAAACCTACATTTAATATGTTGACATTTAAAATATATATTGATCATAATTGTAGAACTAGTGATTTTTTACAAATAATTTTAACTAAAGCCCTCAAAAGTTCATCAAGTACAAAAAATTCCGGCTGCAGGAAAAGCTTCTTAAATTCAACGATTGTGCAGTCATCAATAATTATAGAATAATTGAACATTTTTGTCATGGATGTTTTATATTTCGAAATAATACTATGATAATTCATCGCGACAATTGGTACTTATATAAATTTTATTTGATGAAATATGTTTTATTATTTTTTCACCTCTGTTTGATTCACTCAATATATTTGAATTTTCAATTTCAATTTCAATTTATTTTTAACATATTGTGAACATTAGAAATTATAAGTTTAAGACGTTCACAACATGACATATAGAAACAAAGAAGTATACTTAAAACAGTAAGTGTTACATTAAAAAGAGATACATAGTATATTATTAAACAGTAGAAATATGTACATGCAAAAATATTAATTAGATAGGTACAAGGAAGTACACCGGATGAGTTAAGCAGGCCCTATTTTAAGAATTTATAAAACAACGTTCACCAATACTCACCCTCGCGTAGGTGGAATATATCAACACCCGAAGCAATTTCGTTGAACATTTTTAACAGTTACAATTTTAACAGCACATAACGTATAATTCATTTTCAAAAACGTAAACGAGTGTGCTTTCTTAATACCGAAATTTCCGGTATTTTAGATTTTTAAAACCGGTATTTCGGTATAGATAAATACTGGAATACCGGTTTTGAAATACCGGTATTTCAATCCCTAATATTAAGTGAGACATATAAGACTAAAAAATCTTTACAATTTTACTTGGTTATTTTCAGGTGGAAAAAACATAAATGTCGTCATCCCGAGATTAAAAATTCTGCCTGCGACGAAAATTCCTAATCTTGACTAATTGTAATAACAATAGATATTTTATGAATTGAAATATGGTTATTTTCGAAATCTTCGAATAAATAGAAAAATTATGCTAGATTATGGCGTAAACTTATTTTATATAACCATAATAATATAACGACAGTAGAGACTGAAATGTAGGGCGGCATCATAACAACAGAAATATTTTTCCAACGAAGTTTATGGATTGTTCAGGTATTTAACCCCTTTACATTCCTCAAATTACTCATTTTCGTGCTATTTAAAGAACTTTTCTCGTTAATATCAACACATTTAGGTTTATCAAATACATTGTTTCAAAACAGCTCATACTTTATCTCAATTTCATTTAAGGACGTACTTACTTGGCAAAAATGTTGTTGCCGACTTTTTATTTCAATTTTAAATGATATTTATTGCGGTGTTGCAAATTGGAATGGTTTTATAAAATCTTCAAAAATGTTTAACCTCAATATTACGATACTTTATTAATGTTGTTATCTTAACCCGACCATACTTAATGTACATACATAATATATGTAAATTATATGCATAAACTGCTAACACAAAATAAAAATGATTCATTGAACGATTTTCATCGATATATATATAGATATTATGGATAATATTATTTTTGCATATTCTCTACATTTTCTATCAAATTTACTCATCATCTTCACTATGGATTTTGAACAATTTTAGAAAACCCAGGCCACTGCGTCCAGGAAATTACATGTAAATTGTACGTATTACATTTCAACATAGTACAATTTTATTCACTGTGAGCTGCCTTATTGGAAAGAGATGATTGTATTGCATTGAGATAAAAAAAAAAGTAACGCGTTGTTTGTGGAGCATTGCAGACAGTAATGTTACAGTTTTATTAAATTCAATAAGAACATCAATTCGATATTGACTGGTATCAAATATATTCCACAAAACAATAATAAATCGTCACTGTTCTGGCAGAAAACACTAATTCAAAAAAATGGCATATTGAGTTAGTTATACCAAAATGTTCCTTATTTCAAACTTTACCGTCTGGAAACCTTCTTAATAAATAAACAGTATTTATTTTAAAGTCATCCTTTTTACGATTACATAATAAACTCACATGATAGACCATTTCAAACATTTTAACAACTTCAAAGTGAAATTACTTAAAACTAGTATTCTCCAGTTAGTATGTTCTGCCAGAACAGAGACGAAATTATAGCTACGTTATCCACAGATTCTACTCTAAAGCATTGTTTTCAATACTGATGATTCCACGAGAGAAAGTATGTTTAGTCATTTGAGAAAAATGACAACCTCATAATATGTCAAATGCATTATTTTCAAAAGACATAAAAAGTATTGATGTATAAAAATAAATATAATATAATATTCGCGCGTCCAATTATCCAGATATGATAATCAGGGCCGTACCAAGGCTAGCTGCCGCTCAATCCAAAGTTGCCATAAAAAATATATATTTTAGTATGTATATTAAACATAAAATAAATCGAAAAAAACTTGAAACAATTAAATCATGTAATGAAATGTTCACAGAATATAATATAGCGGGGCTTTATAGTGGAGTGTAATTTTTGTATGATTGTAATGGTGGAGTGGATGATAGGCGGCAGTTACACATGAGTTAGTCCAGGCACACACCATATTGATGTATTAAGGCTGAAGTTGGTCCCTGGAGCATGCACTCACGTCCTAGTAGGCACTCGCACGGTACACTTGGATGTATAATATATAGTATAGTATCATATTATGATAAATGAGGAGACACCCTGCACCGGGAACACGGCTTGACAGGTGGTTTGATTTACAAAGTTTGCACGGAGACTCGAGTATAATCATTGTTTCCACGATGGTTACACTGTACACTCGTAGTCTGCACTTCACATTTCGAATCACTCTGGTTGCGCTGTGAATTACTCTTTAACGACGGTCTAGCTGTAACAAGCCTAGATGCGTTAGTTGTCTTGGGTAACCAAATGTTTTTCAATCACGGTCGATTGATGACCCGTAACTTATTTGCCCCTGGACTTGGATGAGAGAAATATAGGGACAAGGGCAACCATAATTCGCCCAACCAATATATATATTATAACATATTATAACATTGTTTACATAGTATTACCTATTAATTATATAACATTATCTATCACAACTAGGGAATCCAATCCCGAGCCAAAATTCTGATCCCGGGATTTCGGGATTACAATTTGACAATCCCGGGATCCCGGGACTGGTCCCGGGATTGGCATTTTTTTCCATTGTTTATATCAAATTTTTATATTTAAAAATAACATTGATAAAATCGACCAAAAATAAATCTAGTATATATCATTCTATTTAAGACATTTATTGTTAATATTGTATACGTTCAATCTTGGAAATACACAAGTTTAATGGAGTAAATAATATTGTAATATAAATAATAATGTGAATTTAATATGAGATTGCTGTTTCTGATAGTAAAGACATAATGAATGGATTAGCGAGATTTAAAATAGTAAAGCAAATAATCATGGCGTACTTATGGCCTTTCCGCTTCATATATCTAATTAGTCAGCCAAATATGAAATTGCCGTAAAACATATGATATCATGGTGGAATTACTTTGTTAAAAGTGCTAAGCATTGTTTTTTTCCAATCTTTCTCATTTTTAATAATTTATGTGAAAAAATAAAATGAATCGGCTACCTATACATGGGTATAAATCAAACTTCATTCAAACTCAGTTTATTTCTAATGTAGTTATTTTTTATTAAAAGTATTTTTTCTGTTATATTTTCGCTTTTATTTTATTTTCCATACAAATTGATAAAAAAAATCAATCCCGAAATCCCGGGATTATGTTTATCAATCCCGGGATTCATAGGTATCGAAAATAGCTTGGGATCCCGGGATCCCGGGATTCGGGATCCCGGGATTGGAATCCCTAATCACAACGTAAAGTTATTTGAAACGATCGCTCGATATGTATTGATAGAGAGGGGATGGAAGATTTATAAAAAAATATATTTAACGGCAAGAATAAAATTTGCAACGTAGCCTACTTTTTTGTTATCAACAACAAATTCATCAAATAAACTGCATTTTGTTAAACACTTGTACCTCTACGACTCATTTTTGATACTCTTTTTCATAATAATAAATAATTCTGCAGAAACATTGTATTTATTATGTATGATACTGGCCCATCCTATTGAGACTTGTAAATACATAAGTAAGAGTAGAGAGCAAGATCATGGTAACGCGCGTTTTTGAAAATGTACCGTTTTTAAAAAAAAAAAAAAATTTCGGTTAAGTACATGTTCAAACACGCGCGTTAACATGATCTTACTCCATACTTCATTTATCGTTTGTCAATTTATGGCCACGGCCGTATGTTGTAGCTTAACCACTGGGAAATGCGAATAGAAATGGCTCATTTCAAAAAAAATACTACCTTATTCTTAGATCAATAATTATTATAAAGCAATCATTATTCGCAGAATGTTTATCACATTTGAATGGTCAAAGACATAGCTTATGATCAATATCTTTAGAATTATCTTCAAATGTGTTAATCGTGCCCATTTTTGAATAATAAAATGCCTAATTCTTGTCAAATTTGGGATCAAAAATATTATAAAATATATTTTTTTATCGTAAATATGTCACTATATAATGTTAACATTAATTTTACTAATGGTTTTATAAATGCGTTTAAAAATTAATAAATGTAAAAAATCTTAACACCACTGCACATGGACGTACTGAAATATGACTATATTCTAAAACATTGGAGCGAGAAGTTTAAAAGAATACTATTTTATGTAATAAAAATACTTAATGCAGTCATCAAATTTTTAAAATAAGTATAAAGGATAATAAGGCTTCAAAATTATATAAATAGATTATCTACAACGTTTAAGGAATTTCCAGGGTTATGCTCTGAAAATACCATAAAAGCTCCATTTTGACCTACGCTGAGCATGTGGGCCGTTAACACTTTGATTAGCCACCCAGTGGTAAATGCCGCCCTTCGGCAATAAGCATTCTGTATCAGTATTTATTAATATATTTCATTAGATTCAGTTTGTGTCATTGAATATAACAAATTTTAAATAAAATTAATAAAACATGTTTTTTTCGGACTTTGCCGCCCCCTAAATTATGACGCCCGGATGTTTCTTCGCACTCCCGTTTCCCGCTTGGCGCTCCCATGGCAATACTGTTCTAATCTATAATCAAAGAGGATCGTTGAAAAACTTTCATGCTCTTTGCTGCAGCCTAGTTTATTCACTAGTATATTATTACCAGCCTGTTGACACAGTACTCTGGTAAGTTTTTATTTTTATCGAGTGCAATTTGAAAGTTTGCAAAGCTCTCGAAGCTTTTTATGCAATATCACGTGGCTCTTGTGATACTTTATTTGTTTGACGTAGCGAGTAGCATTTTGGTTTCAAATAAAATACACCGCGTTTAAACACAGATACCAGATAATAATAAATATGCTGACGTCATAATGAAATACTACCGTTCCCTTGCCAAACCGAAGTAATAACGATTGATAGCCAAGGTCAATCGATGGATAAAAGCATCCCAAAGCGTGTCTATCAATACACTATCAATATTGTTATTAACATACATCGCGTTACTACATGGAATGTTTTTATAGTTAGTTATACCACACAATACAATATTATACAGATAACGTAATGTTCCATTATATAGTAAACAATTTAATATAATACACAGGTATAATACAAAGGTAAAATAGTATTCTTCGTAAATACTTAAATTTGTAGCTTCTTAAAGCCACGAGTACATAAGGAGCTTCAAAAGTAATTAAGTACACAAAAGTTTAATTAAAAAACAATAAATCTTTCATTGTCACCGACAGTGGTTTTTAAATGCCTCAATTACCAGGCTGTTGTTATAATGGGCATAGACGATTTTGTTTTGTAATTAAATCAAATATCACGACATTAAGAAACTGGTATTAATTTCAATAATTTTATCAAAAATAAAATTATTGTTTTTTAGAATTAATATTTAATGTTTGAACATATAAAAGTACTATAATCACTTGTTCTTAGTAAATTGTGTATCTTGTAAAAATCATTATTTTCAAAATCTTCCAACTGCCAAGAATTAGGGGATATCAGTAAATCACTCAGTTTAGAGCGAAGCAATATTTTAATTTATTTCAATTTATTTATTTTTAACATACCCATTGTGGACATTACAAATTGAATAAAGTTTAAGACGTTCACAACATGACATTTAGAAACAAAGAAATATAAAACATTATTACATAAAAAAAGAGATAGATCAGTATAGAGAGAGATAGTAAGTTATTAAACAGTAGAAATGTGTACATTCAACAAATATTAATTAGATAGGTACAAGAAAGTACACCGGATGAGTTAGGCAGACCCTATTTTAAGAATTTATAAAACAACGTCCACCTATACTCATCCTCACGTAGGTGGAATATATCAACACCTGAAGCAATTTCGTTGAACATAGTTATCGCTCGCCCAATTGGCATTACCAGTGGCAGGTTGGTTCTGCACCTTGGGAGAATAAACAACTGATGCTCTCTATTTCTCAGATAGTTATCAGGAACACACAGGTCAACACTGCCCAGAATGGCAGAGTTCTCATTTATACCTCGTATAAGTCGAAAAAATACGTAGCTAAATAAAGATTTCTTCTAAATTGCAGACTGCAGTATGTAAGTATGCCTAAGAGAAAGTCAGTTGAATAAAGCCACGGACAGTATCCATACAATCTCAAGTAAAGGAGTCTCAAGAATTTCTTCTGAACCCTCTCCACCATAAGGCCATACTTCAACTGATGCGGTGCCCAAATAATACACCCACTCTCAAGTCTGCTTCGAACTAAAGAATTAAATAAATGTTTTAATACCATCATATTCATCTGACTCAACATAATTATGAAGGGTCATTGATATCTGGAAAGTTTTCCAAGACCAATACAAGATTAATATTATACTTCTCAAATAGATTGTCCACGATGATTTTACATGTAATATTAGAATTCGAAGAGGTGTGAAATACCAACAATTAAATGACTCACGTTTTTTTATGATATTAGCTCATTTTTTTAAATGTGCAGAAAACAAATAATATTATTTTTTATTAGATACTTTTTAATAATGAAATCATCATAAATTGGGCATCACTGTACACTTTTTGTAATTTAAAGAAACATGATTTTTACTCATCAAACTTAAATGACACCCGGTCTAAATCAGGCCTTAGGTTTAGTGTGAAGCACCAGTATTTTTTATGACTATTATTGTCTCAGGAGCACCCACACCGTTCACTCAAATGTACTTTGATAGTCTTTACATGACTTAATGTTAAGAGTGTCGATGTTAGAGAGGAGCACGTACTTACAGGCAAAATTAAAATCGTGGTAATAAAACTGATGCTGCAAATTTTCTAAATGAAATGGTTTTTATGGCGACCAGGTTGGACGGTCCGATAGACCCAATTAGTTTATATTTTATGATAACAGGTATCCAACTTAGTATAAAATTATACATTAATGTAAGTGGCGTTTACGTGGAAGAACTCCGTGGTTTTCAATATTTTCGTCAAAAACAAATTATGTCCACTGATCTAGTATAAACTAGGGATTTTAATACCGGTATTCACTTATTTATCGATACCGCGGTTTCAAAAATCCAAAATAACGGTATTTTCGGTATTAAGAAAGCATACACATTTATGTTTTTAGAAAATGAATTTAATGATATTTTTCATTACTTCCTACTATATTGTATATTAAATTTAGTATATAAACTGTATGCTGCTAAAATGAAAAATATTGACTTAAACTAACAAAAGTTAAATAATATTAAAACAAAATCCCTCAAATATACTTATAATATATTGGTCGCGGTGTATTTACATATTTCGAAAAAGAAAATATTCGTGTCAAATATTTTCAATTGTTTAATAACTCTTGATCCAACGTTGGTAGTACATCCAACAAACAATGAATTTGAGAGAGATTTCCTGTACCCGGACTTGTAGTATTTGTAAAAATTAGCGGTATTAAAATATAATGATAAATATTCATATTTATAAAGGTCAACATAATAAATGTGGGTAGGTACTTTAGGTTGCTATAAAATAGTTTTTAAATAGATTTTAATAGTTAAATTTAGTGATAGGTACTTTTTTTCTAGATGTTTTGATAAATACCGATATTTAACAAAAAATACCGAAATATCGGTATTGCTATATTCATTCGGTATTGCAATCCCTAGTATAAACCATATTCAATATTCAAGTAAGTAAAAAAGATAACGTTATTATACGTTAAATAATTCAATCAACTTAGGTAATATATAAATAAATTCATCGATATTTTTTTTACAAATCATCGGTAATGTTGAAAAATGTACATTAACTTTAACTCTTAGATAAAGATAATATAATAAACTAGATAGTTAAAGAATGTTTGAAGTAATCTTTGGGATTAAATAAATCGTTTCTGTAAGTATGAAAATTTTTCATAAATGATTTACATGCTCACCTAAATTGTAATGATTAGTTTTTTTTAATATGTTATTATGAGATGCATAAATGATATTACAAGAAATGACGAATTGCAATGTTAAATAATTATAGTGCAGCTTAGTTTGTGCCTCTGGCATTTAAAGCAGTAAATAGGTGCATATGATTATTAGGTATACCTACTGCATAATAATATGATGTTGTATAGCTCTTATCTTATTATTATTAAATATGCATTATATCAGAACAATTATAATATTACATAAAATCTAGTACAGTGTTAATAATACTATATTCTTCTTTTTATTATTTATATTGCAAACATGTGTTTGTGAGCGTTAATAACACTTTAATATCTTTCCTCCGAAGTTAAGTTACATAAATACAATATATTATCGTGGCCATGGGTGCTGCCAAAAGTTGTTAAGTCGATAATTTAGGTATTTAAAGTTAACAACGGATTATGTGTCCATATATAAATATATATGCTAGAATAAAAATTCAAGGCTATCAGATATATAGAAAACGTACATAAACCACAAATAAATTAGTATTATGCATTATGCAAATTGCAATTAGGTACTCCATAACATGATTTCGAGACTTACCAACTTTTGGCAGTAACCCACCCCACGTAATATAAGTACATATTATATTTTATATTCTTTTCATGGCTCTATTACAATTATGTAGGCGGCTCTCTTGGTGCAGTGCATAAAGCGCTGGCCTTCCAACCGGAAGCTCCGGGTTCGATCCCGGTGAGAACACAATATTTTAATGTGATTTTCTCAAAGCCTGGTGTTTGTGATTGTTCAAAATTACAAACAAACCACATTGTACGAAAAATCAAGTGTATGTATGGTTAATAAATTAAAATAATAATTAAAATAACAACTGTGTAGTGAAACAGAAGTGTAGTTGTAGAAGTGAAATAATCACATACGTACATATAATAATTGTGACCTCATCGAAAATCGAACCCGCAGCCATTGAATGATAACCCGTAAAGCGAGGGTTTTGACTATACGTTAATTTATATCCTTCACGTACCTTGATAATCAGTTTTCATGTTGCCTTCAAGCTTTTATAAAGTCTCTATCTACGTCAATCGTATGTACATAACTTATCCATCAAATGTGGCCCAATTTGATAGCTTATTTATTGATTTAAAATAATTGTGTGCAATATCAGAGTATTTAATAGCCAAGTTTAATTAAATCTGCAATTAGAATGGTTTAAATTTTAATGGAAAAATAATAAAATATTGTTCTTCATATTATGACAAGTGACTGATCGAACGATTTATTAAATTATTCAATAACGATGCATTTCTAGGACAGTTGATGGTTGAAGATTTTTTTTTATCTTCCAAAACTTTATAAACACTGGAGATTAATCGTTGAATAAGTATCGCAAAGGGAGCGATGACAGGCTTGAAAAAACTTTTACAAGTAGTATCAAAGTTTTCCTAGCCAAGACTTGGTTTATCTCCATCTTCAAAAAACAAGATAAAGATGAAAGATTGCCTTGATGTGGTGTTGGAGGCGCATAAAATTATTGACAGAAGGACGAATATATCCGTTCATTAGGGTATTTTAAAGTGTTTTAATAAATAAATACGTAATTTAAAAGCAATTCTGAGAAATTTATAACTGTGTTTGTTCAATAAAAAGAATGTTACATTCTTAAATCTTGTGAATTATTCGTTGAAAAAAAAATAATTAATTGAATTATTATCAAGTTCAAGAACGTTACAACAAAAAATCTTGTGTCCGAAATCCGTGACGTCGGTTAGTCATACTTAAGGTAATTCAATACTTACTTTGATTTAAAATACAAAAGCCAATTGCCAATAGTAATGCAATTTAGAAAGCGCTCTATAAAGTATTGTAAGAACCAATAGTTAAAATTTGTCGCAATTAAATATGATACCTATATTACATTGGACAGTGCACGTGGGCGCGATTCGCGAGGGACACAGGTTCGAATTCTGCTGGGTGTCATATTTTTTTAATCTATTGGTTATATTTATATTATATTTCTCAATGTTTTCAAATTATGTAGTTCAATAAAAAGAATTTTAATTCTTGAATCTTGTAAATTATTCGTTGAATAAAAAAAATAGTAACAAATATCTACGTACTTAAAAATCATAAAATAAAAAATATTTTCTGTTTAAGTCAAAGATAAACTTACAATTATTTAAAAAAAAGTTTAAGATGATAACAACCATTTATAATGTTTTTAAATAATATTAAAACAGCGAATAAACAAGCGAATCCCCTTAATAATGCATAACTACTCGGCATTCGTTAAAAGTAAACAAACGGCTATGAGGTAAATATAATAAATTCTTTTCGATCCTTTTCTTATTGCTGACAAATGAGTTAAGTAACATAAATTGTACGAGCAGCCTGTTTGTAATAGGTACCTACTTACCCAAAAGCAGTCAAACATCTTTAATCCTCTTATCACGTGATATAAAGTTTTTTCTACCTTGAATGCACTGTGATCAGCCACCTTATAATAAACTTCTTGATTACAAAATGCAATGCCTCTGTTATTATTTCTGTAGCAAAATTTATATAATCAAGAAAGTTCTAGCAAACTTTTTAATTTGTTAGTTATAAACGCGTTGAATTCCGTCGCGAAGTAAAATAATATTATTAGAAAATTAGATTAAAAACTACTGAGGATAGTTTTGTTCGTTTATACTTTAAAGCACTGATGGCCAAATGGTCGCTCGCGTAGGATATTTTGTCATATTTATAAATTTGAATGTTTGTGGCTTAATACTTTGGACGCTGATGATGCATTGGCGCGTAATGACCAGGCGGCCGATCGATGTAATTAACGTGCATTTTAAAGGTGGTAATTAAAAAATCATTATCTAGTCAGCAGCGAATAAGTTAAGAGTGTTGCTTCAACTGTAGAATCTATATGGCCTTTCGTCCCAACACAAAATCAAAATGAAGACATTGTTTTGTTCTACCTAATCATGTGAATCAACGTTTTCCACCATGGAGGTGGTTAAAATTGATTATAGTAACCGACTCACAGATGTATATCTTGATAATTGTATTCAGATGGGAGTGACAAGGTACTCACCAAGAATTGAAAAAATTGTGGAGGAAGGTGAATGCCATTCTTTTCACTAATTATTTTTAATTTTACTCACACTTATTTCAAGATACTATTCAATTCATATTTTGTTTATAAATACATACTTAAAATACGCATTTTATGTTTTCTTGGAAGCCTGATGTCCTTATTTATTTTGACTAATATAATAATATTATGTATGGTACGATAAAAGACGATGATACAGAAATTATAAAGAAAGAATATGTATAAGTAGTTCACCAGACAATTTCAATTCTGATAGTAGCTCTATAGATAGATAGATAGATAGTTATTAACTCTGAAACTTTGTAAATAGTGCCAGAGGTTCCGAGATGACATGCAAAACCTTTTGGGGGCTAGAGTAAAAAATGTTTAACGAACTATAAATTATTTTTTTAATAAGCATAACTAGATTACGTCATAAAAGTTCTTACTGATATTATTACTAATTATTGCCAGTAACAGTGCAATTCATGAATAAAAAAATATTCAATTAAATCGCCACCTACTATGCACTTTCGTTTTATTTCTCTAGAAGTGTTTAAAATAATATACACGCTAGCAATACATTTGAATCAAAATGTTGAATATTATTCCACATATTTCCAAGATAACTTGTGTGTCCGAAATGTAGGAAATAAACATTTTTTCGCAAAAATATTAGTTAAATGTCATTTACTGACTATCGCACGTGACTTCCAGCTCAGGTACATACATAATTCGTTATTTGGGGTAACGCAATATAAGGGGACAGCTAATTAAAAAGGAATGCGAATAACACCTTTTGAGAGTTCTTCCATGGAAATGACCAAATGTTCACATTCGGCGTTAAAATTCTTTAAATGCTCATATATATTTGGCAGTTAGATCGTCGTTTAATGCCGGTATAAGAAAAAAATAATATTTTAATAAAGATATAAGCGTGGAGATTATAATTGCGGGGTAATGATGCACTGGTGAGATCGATATGATCTAGCTAGAGATTAATTATAAGAATGATTCGAGTGGAATAACGGATGTACTATCTCGAGTGAAGAACTCATGATAATAGCAGCACGTCTTGTGACGGACTCGATGAGTTGAGTGAGATCTCATAAATAGTCCTTTTTATTTATACTTATACAGTCCATATATATATTACAATAGGTATTGTCGTGATTCTCGATCAAAACAAATATTGCTGATTTAGTTATGATTGAAGAAACGCTGACAATTATTATTGTTATAATGTTTTGTTTTAACAACAAAATCTACATGTTAAAGTGTGTCATTCATTTAATTCTGAGTAGTATGATTGCTACATGATATATAATTATTTATTTGTACGTATGTATCCATTTCAGAAACAAATACAGACATAGGGTAAGGAAATTAAATAAAATTTGAGACTACACGTCATAGTACTTTAGTGTAGCCTCAAAGATGGCACTTTAATATGTAAATCACTGCTTACTAATGTACAAGTTTCTTTTGAAGTTTACTAGAATGAATCTTCATATTATACGTCAACCAGGTATGGGTTCCCTAAGATTTAAAAAAAACGAATCAAAGGTTCCACCAACCAAAAAATGTTAAAAACCACTGGTTTAGAGAACCATTGTGAAAATTGATATCATCGTTATTAAACAATGTGAATTGAGAAATATATTATTATATTATTTTATTTGTAAATAGTTGCATTATTATTATAATATAATAATAATAATAATGTATAATGAAAATCTAATAAAATAAATAATTTAATTAAGTATTTACTATATAATATAATAAGATTATTCCATATCGACGAATAATTATGATTGCCGGTTAGTTAACTTAGAATGACAATTATAACCGATACCAATTTTTGCAAATTTTCTCTAAGCCAGTGACTTTCCACTTTTTTGGTTGATGAAATCATTGATGCGTTTTGTAAAATCTTGTGGAACCCATGTCTGAATGACACATTTATAATTTGCACGTTGAAAGGTATTCCAAATTATGAATGTTCGATTCTTGAAATCGATTCTGCTCAATAAAAATATAAATTCTACAAAAAATCAAAGCCAAAAAATTCTTTATAATATCGCATTCTTAATAATAGCTATAGAAATCATTTGTCGTAATAATTATAAAATCAGCTTCTATAATTTCAACACAGACAATTTCACATCATTAAATAGGTATAGGTAGCACAACCAGAGATGAGGCGACTAGAATACTCACACAGACGCATTGTTTACAAACAGAATGTTTAAATTTTTTAAATCGTCATTGTTTAGATTTAGGGAAAAAAATCGAACTAAATGAACAGCCTGTAAAAGATATACCTTCTTTTGAGAAAAAAGCCAATTATAATTTAAAAAAATACTTTACAAGAGTAGTTATGATATAAAATATACGATTCGGCCCTCTGATCTGCTTCTAAAATAGATTATGAAATTTCTTGCTATGACAAATTAAAATGCAAACTTCATTCAAATTAGGTACCTATCTACATTGAGTTTATTGTATAATGTATATTATCCACTCATTAACAACATTATATTATTATCAGGCGGCTTATAATATGATATAAAAGAAACATTATCGTAAAACCACAAGCAAGGAGTCATTATTGAAACACGTATCAAATATGTTTTCAATCTAATCACTAGCATTAGTCAATATTGGGATCGAAGCGTGTCTAATGTGTACAGTGACGGTTATTTCCTCGTGTTGTGGCCTGCTTTGCATTAAAACTACCACTTAGACTACTTGCCTCAGTAGGAATTAGACATTAATCAAAATCTTCAACTGGCCAAACGAATTCTTTGTGCTAAACACTAGGAATAAAATTAAAATAAGTAGGTAAGCGATATATTATAATAATATTCAGAATAATTGAATTTATTGTGTTAAGCTTTAAATTTTGCTCACAGTTTTGAACCCAGATACTGAATAATTGAGTGAATTCAAATTATGTACGGTATGTACATAATATTATACTGAATCACAAATTAAGACTGTACTTCAGAGAAACGGCAAATAATTTTCAACTATAGGTGCGACGAAATTTTGCACTCGCTGGTAATCGGAGAGCGAAAGTCGAGCTGTGAACACGTCAAATTTTTTCGTGATGGCGACGGGGGTATTAATTCTTAAATCGTGTAAAGATGACTAAAAAAGTTACTAATTTACTTGAAAAAGAAAACATGTTAATGAATATATTATTATTATTGTTGCTAATAGAGCAATAAACAAAACATTAAATGGATGCATGTTGAATTTATATGACAAATTATATTTCGTTCGGCACGCGTCATTTGCACAATCAGCGCATCACCTAGCCACGATCTTTTTAGACCATGCCTCAACTGAGGTATAATCTTTAAAATGTACACATAAAAGTATTTCCCAACCTTTTTTGGATCACGGCACACAATTCAGATTATAAATAATTCACGGTACCAAAGAATACTTACATGGCTACATATTAAACCATTAATTTTATACTAGTTTTTATTATTTTTACATATTTCATTTGATAAAAGTGTTTCATGAAAGTGTTAAACTTTTTTACTATTCTTGAGATAAGTGTCAGTATAAAACCCAGGTTGCAGAAAACTATTCAAATGACAAAGTACAAAACATAAATCAATTATTAGAATGTGGTATTATTAGTGTTTTTTACTGGATGCATTTCATAATATGCCAGTTGAATGTATTCCACATGATAATAATATTATTATGTATACTGGATACCTAGGTATTTTTAGTTGAAACAAATACCACACCTACATAAATAACAATTAAGGGTTAACAGTTAATCCTGAAAAACATTTTTTTTCTTACTATATCTACATTAAAAGTTTATACCTAATTACATACCTACACAATTAATATCATATTATTAAAGGTATGATTTAAATTGTAAATTATTATTATTTATATATTAACGTCGACATTGTACCTATATACCTATTGTTTAACATAAAATAGGCTTACGATCAAACAGTGTAACAGTTTAACATATTATATCTATTAGTGTTATCATGTATCCAATCTCTGTTGTTTTGAGTACATCGATATTGACTATTACTCAGAGATACTACATACTGTAAGGTTTTTCAGTATAATACATTTCAATTATAATCTATCTAGCAATTAGATTAACTTTATTAGTACCAAGAATGTGCTAGTATTAAAAACATGATATACCGACTTACATTCCTAAGTACTGAAAAAATTACATGGCTTTTACATATTATATATTAAGTGCTATATATTTAATTGTTTCGTAAATGTTAATAATTTTTAGTCCGGACCGATGTACGCAAACACGTATCAAATTGTACAATTTACTTTTGCCACTACACAAATGCAATTAGAAAAACATTTGCTTGAGACTCAGCAGACATTTTATATCGGAATATTTTAAAGATTAAGTTAAAATGTAGTTTCGAAAATCCGTGTCGGACAAATTTTCGAGTTTTAATAAAAAAAAAACAACATTCAACAATTCCACACATACCTACATGTTTTCCATCCGTCACGGAATACAAAAAAAAATGCATTTGTATAAAAAATATTTCAAAGGTTTGTGAACAGATTTTATGCAACATTTATTTTTTTATTGATATCTTAGTGTAGACTAGACGTAAGAAGAAGACAATAAAATATTATGATTATAAAAGATTCAAAACACTTAACTATAAAAATGAATAATTATTTCCACGCAATATTGCGGCAAATATTAATATTTACAAATGCTGTTTAAAATATTGTGGAGTGTTTAATAATGTATCGATTTACTGCCGAAAAAACGGTACCAGTATAAAAATATATCCCGTTAGGAGAAGGTTGATATACGTAAGTAGGTGTTTGTATGAAATGTTGAAACGATAAAGAAGAAAGCTCTCTCGTTGCAGCTTCGCCACATATCAACGAGCTCGCGGTACATGATCGAAACTTTATTTTATTTTTAAATGCAGTCACAATTCAAGTGATAGTGAAACTTTTCCCGTGTTGATATTTATAAAATACAAATATCTATAAATAACCATAAAAAAATAATAAAATGTTGTACGTCTGTCATTTTATCATAGTTTCATTCTCTCAATTAATTTTGTATTAATTCATTCATTAAAAAAAGATGATTTGAATTTCAAAAAGTATTTTTGAAAGATATGTTAGGTACCTGAGGTGATTCAAATTATGTATATTCAATATGTAACGAATGCTAAATTATAATATTATCTATTTTATTGATTGAATATAAAATGTTTTAAATACATCATTAAGAAGAAGAACTTCAGAACGAAAACTTCATTATACCTAATGGCTTTGACGCAAAGCTTCTTGCTACAAAGCGTTCTTTCAAGTATTAATATCTCAACTATTTCGAGCTACAGATCAATCTATAGAAACAAAATAGATAACCTCTATCATTCTCCATACATAATAAATATGTATGGAGAATAATAGAGCAGAATTTGAAATGTATGTAAATTAACCGGCAATGTTTAGGTAAAATTATCTCCCCCAAGCCTTACAAAATGCATCAGCATTATGACAACAATATGATTAAGTAGGTATATTACAAATGTTGCCATTTTCCGGCAACCTTTTTCCATAGAGTTATGCATGAACCATGTTCTGCATTCCGTAAATCAAACGATAATTACTAAAAAAATATTTTATAAACGACGATTACCAATAAAACCGTTTAAACAAACATTTATGAGAGTTAGTACGAATTGAAATTAGTTCAAAGTATATATTATTCTTATGACTGTTACTTTAATAAGTTTTCATGAATAATTAAAAAAAATAACATTAATTGTATAAAATTAATAACGCACTTAACTATAATAGTAAAAGATCGGCTGTGCTGTAAATGTAAAGAACTCAGCCCCATGTTTAGTATTACTACTCTTTAAGGTACCTATGTATTGCAGTCTGCAGCAACCATAAATATATAATAATAAAAACAGTCGATTTAATCTGTTTTGTAGCAATAAAGTTTTGTTTAGAGCTTTCTTAAAGCTATTCCATTTTCGTCGTTCTTCGATCGTTTTATCAATTACCATTAAATTTTTCTAAATGAATATACATATATAAGAAAATAAATAGATATTTGATTCAGTATAATGGCAATACAGTGATACATATGTTATTTTAAAAACCGCGTAGTTATAATGTTCATTCGCTTTTGTAGCTAAACGATGTGTTGAACAAATAACAACACTTCTGTCTTCTTTAGTACATTTATCATGGTGTACTTAATATCATACCAACATTGATTAATTTGTTTCTATCTCTTTTAAATATGATTTTTATTAGAAATCATGCTTCGGGCATTTTGTGGCCACATGCAATCAAGAATTTTTTGGATGTTATATTTCTTCTGTTAAAATGAACATACCCAATTAAAATAAATATTAGTTCTATTAATTTTCATCAACTGCTCACAAATCACTGCACGAGAGAACAACTAAATTCTTTTATTTTCTCAATGAACTATAAAAATTCCTACATAGTTTCCGGTTATTCATTTTTTCAATCAATTAAATGTATATTCATCATCATCAGTATGGATGTTATTTATCGATTTTCTTAAATTGTCGAGATTCAAAAATTCCATTTATAGGAATAGTCGAGATTCGTTTATGATTTCTTGGAGATTTTCCAGATTTGAGAAATACATTATTTTAGGCCTTCCACTTTGAAGGAATTCCTACGCTGAAAAATCTGAAATTAATAATCGAGGCTCCGAATTTGACAGAACTTAATAAAAATATTTTTTTAGGATTGGGTTTAGGTTTTTATTATTTTATTTTTCGTGAAAACTTTACGTTTCAAATTTACATATAAATGCATGAACAATAATAAAATTGGTTTATTCGTGATTACTTCCAGATTTTATGCCATATGCATTACGTCTTCTCGAAAAGTTCCCGATACTATCTGGACGTCAAATTTTCAACATATATTTTTTTCTAGAAACCAGAATCACAATTTATTAGACATTCATAATATCTTGAAGAACTAACAGTCTTAGTCGATAATGAAAACACACATCACCGAACAACTAGTGCAACTAGAAGTAGTACATCCACATGTGAGGTAAAACTAATTTTAAAAGATGTAACATTTTTTAAATCTTGTGAATTATTCGTTGAATAAGAAAAATAGTTTATTAAATTATTAACAAGTGCAAGTACGTCATAATAAAAAAAAATAGTCATCCTTACAACGGTTATTAATTAAGGTAATTCAACACTTTGATTTAGAATACAAAGGCCAATTGCAAATAAATAACGCAAAGCTTCATAGAGTTTTGTCAAAACCGATAGTTAACTTTGTTGAAATTTGATAAGACATGTATAGCATAGGGTATATATCGAGGGGCGCAGATTTGAATCCTGTTGGGTGTCGTGTTTTTTTCAAAAAGATTTTTTCTAGTTGTTATATATATTTCTCATATTTTTTTCATTTCAGTGTTTTTAACTTATCTATGAAATATATATTACTTGTATCGTGATAGAGTAGACACCAAATAACAAGTAAAACAATAAAGTCAACATAAAAAATAAGTCCACTGTTTTAATATAGTGTGTGCCTATCCAAAATCAAAAATTAGTAGTTGTACGTAATAACTTAAAATGAGATTTTATTATTATTAAATGGTAACCTTGACGAGAATAAATAAAACAATTATACTTCCTCTTTGGTATTACTGGATGACAAAATTTGCCCAGTCAATTTATAAAAAAACACATATTATTACTAAATACAGATCTGCCACAACTATGTTTTTAAAATTAATAATTTATTATTTATTCTAAAATTTCATAATATAGAAAATTGCTTGTTAGTCAACACGTACGGGAGAGTCTGAATAAATAAATAAATTGTTGACGGCATCAGTGTTTTTTACCTACGCGGATCCCCATGCAAGGCGAATACGTCTTTTGTCGATTAATCATGATGCATTACCTACTTATTTTACAAACTCAATAAATTCAATTTATACAATAATAAACCCGTAGTCTCCATTAATAATTTATAATAATATTTTGATTAACCTATTCACAGCTTTTAAAATTAATAAATTCATCAGAATTATATAATATGTATTATTTGTACAACTCTCCAAGTTTCGGTGATAGTAAGGTACGAACTTTTTATTGTACTTTTTATTTTAATGTTATTAATTTATTATCAAGTCTTAATGGAGTTACTTAATATATCCTGATTACTTATATACTTGAGTACTTGAGTATTTTGTTAAGTAGCATCCTATCTTTGAAATAAGATTTCCTGTAAACGAAGCACTGGCAGGCTAAGAAGATTTTGAAGAGTGGCTTAAGTTCAGGACTCAATTCTTGTTTTGAGCAGCAAAAAAGGCACAAAAGAAAGAGTAAATCCAACTAAATTATTTGTAAACTTTTAATAAATAATTTGTAATATCCCTACTTCATAGCAGCAAAAATATATTTTAGTCTCAGTTAAAAATGTTCTGCTGGGCAGAACAAACGGGACCTGAAATTTATTAAAATAATAATGTGTCATAATAATATGTATATAGTATGGTTGAATAAATGAATGCGTTGTATTATAAAATTGATAGGAAGGTAAAGAAAATACAGATTCTTCTGGCATTGCGGCTATGACGAAATCACTTTGCAACGGTGTTAGTGTCACTTGAAAGTAACGATACCAGCACCTGAATGAGTTGTCTGCACTGCCACAATAATTTTACACCATACTACCTGCTTACAATATAATAATATGTTAAAAGTAACGATTGCCAATTAGTTCTGTTATAGTAAGCGTATCCTGAAATTTTAAAAATAACAGAACTATGTGTAGATTATTTTAATTAAATACTTTTTGTATCAAATCTTCTAAACCATTATTTTTTCAAGGTGCGTCGCATAAAAATATTGGAATAAATTAAGATGCCACTAGTTTCTTATATTATAAAATATTGCATTACTTACCGATGGAATAATAAATCACTTAGCAATATTGCTTAATATTGCAATATACTTTATTTAGAATTTTTTCATGTTTCATATAGTATTTATAAGTCAAATTAAATGCTAAATTAACGTGTAATATTTATTATAACATTATAGAGTCTTCAGTACTGTGACATAAACATATTATTTTGCATGCTTTGTTGATTAGGTATTATCAACGTCCTATCTTCCTCCAAACTCAATTCAATTAATGTTGGGTTAAGTAAAATTAACCTCCATAATGCTGCGCATTTGTCACTTGTCGTTGAGGCTTACATACATATTAGAATATTCAGGAACAAGACATATTAATTATGTTGACTTGTCTTTGGATATAGGAACCTACTTCAATCTGTTGTCGCACATTTTCAACTAGGTACCTTTATTAGCATTATTATTACATTTTTGACGTAATAACCTGACGACACATTAAAAAATGTGTCTCCTTTAATAAATTACTTACCTTGACATTATAATTTTATTCAAGCTCCTGTACGGCTTTCGTAATTTATATAAACACTGCTCATTTAGTGTAATAACCTGCGGGCAAGAAAAACTGAAACAGTATCAACAGGTAGATTCTGGGAAACATGTGTTACATTAGTATTCAAACAGACAGTGTTTCTCAAACTACGTTACGTGCTCCATTCGGATCAAAATGGAGATTGAAAAGTTTATGCGGCTGCATTAAGTTTTTGTAAAAATATTTTTTGAATTTACAGTGTGTCAGTAATGCGAGTAGAGTAACCAGTTCTGTACGATGGAAAATATGAATACTATGCCAAAACTTCATTTTAACTTGCCCCCGTGGTATGATTTGATAATAATACTATAATATTTAGAAAATCGGAAAACTGGTATTGGTAACTATAACTAATATTAGGTGACAATACTTACGAAACGACCTGAGGCAACGATTGCTAACTGTATTTTTTTATCTAATTTACAAATCGACGTTGGCAAAAATGATTTGTGGGGTATTTCGATAATTTCTTCAGTTTCACCCTACTGGGCGTTCAATACATATGGTATTCACCCTTGTAGATTAAAAGTACAATCACACTTGAAAGCAGAAATCCATATATGAATGAGTTTAAGTTTAAACGATAGTATAACCCACGATGGCCGCGCGGCTTAAGCGTCGGCCCCTATAGCGTCGTGGGTCCCAGGTTCGAATCCTGGCTCTGGCAAGTACACATATTGTTTTTTAATCTGTGTATGAGTCAGAGTATGGACCTAATAGGTTGAGCAAGAGGCTAACATCCATTTCTCGTAAAAACAAAATCTGTTAATACAACCTTCCACTCTGTAGAGACCCATATGATCTTATTAGGATCGGACATGGTCGAAAGAATATAATTACATGGAACAGTAGGAATTGATCACAGTAATAGTTCTCTTTGTCAAAAATATGATTTATGACAAGAAAAATTTATTTTTTTATCGTCATATTTAACAACATAATATAAAACTTAACAATATCTTAACACTTGCCAATTTGAATACAAAATGGTGGGTTAAAAATTTTGCCAGCAACCCTGAAATTAATTTCTCATTTACCTTACTTATCAAACTACCATATATTTTTATAGCTCAACAGATGATAAAAATTACACGTTTTCAATGGTGCACTTAATTACTGATATACTTAATAGAATATGCAAAGAATAAATAAACCCACATGTATGTACCTAATACAATACGATATTACATTAAAATATATTTCAAAATAAAATAAGTATACAGCATTATCAGCTAATTGACATACCCATACATATTAAGCTAAAAAAAAGGAGCTTTTGAATCTGGTTTTGAATAGAAAAGTTTTATCCAGTTGAACATAAACGAGTCACGAAATATGGCATAACCTGTAAAATCTATGTATCTAATGCGGTTCTAACACGACGTAAGTTTGGGAACCCCTTGACTAAATGAATAATCGCAATGATAATAGTATGTATATTATACTTAATGGTTTGGCTTGTTTTTTTTTTCTCAGTGAATCCTTACAAATTATGATAATTACCATTCTCAAGAGACTACAGCCACAATGAATGAGAAAACAATAAATTAAGCTTTTACTTTGAAATAATGAAAGTAATGTATATTAGTTAAATAAGTTAGTTATCTATATTTAAATTTAACCTTTTCGCAACTTTAATTTTCAAAACAATGAAAAAGGTCACTCACTATTAAATATTATTTCAGATTAACTACAATAATATGTTTTAATACTAATGAACATACCGTACAATTTCAATTAGTCACTACTAATACGGAGTGGCCATAACTAAAAGTTTTTTTAAAGCGATACATTATCTTCTTGTGGTGTGCCACTTTTACAAATGATAATTGTTTCAAATGAATCAGTGTGTCAATGAGCATACCTGTCATTTACGAAGCATGATTAGTTGCCGAGACCATTGGAATCAAAAAAATCTCGATTGCGTATTTTACAATAGTAAAATATTAATTAAACATCTACAGAAGTTGTCTTTTTTGTTTCAAGAAGTATTTATTCACACGCTTCTTCATGCAACATCGAGTACAGTATGCTCAAAATGAATTATCAATTAATCGAAACATTTTCAAATTATAAGTATATTACCATTTTTATTCGTTGGCGTTTTCAAATTGGACCCAATTTAATACAATATTTCATATATGGCTTGTGAATGTCATACATTAAATAAGAAGAATGCATGAATAATGAATTTCTTAATGATTATTTTATTAAATTTTTTCTTGATAATTCTTTGTAAATTTTAAGTGGTTTTGATAATTTTATATTAAATTATTTATTGGGAAAATGTAGGCAATAAATTAACTGCGATATTGTATACATTTTCAATCAGATGTTTGGCTAACTATGCTAAGTTAACTAAGTTTGTATAAGATTTTGCATTTCCTCGAGCCAAATTTGTTCTTACAATATAAAGTAATAGTTAATTATCTCATAGTTGAAAATTTAAATCATGGTTGTCGTATAAAGACGATCAAAATCGCCTAAAGAGTCCCAGTTTCTAATATGTGCTATTGTGTATGCAACAACCTTCCAAACTCCTAATAGAAAAAGCTTACGCAAGTTTTGCAAAAATTTGTTGAATAAGTGTTCTTTTTCCTTCACTTTCATATATTTAGGCGCTATCTTTATAGAACACGGTTGGTTGAAACTAATTGTTTATCACTTGAAATAATATTCGTCTATTTATATTTACAAAAATGAATAATTGAATAATCAACTCATAAATAAGGCAGTTAACTTTTATTAATTAATTGTTCATTTTAGGGTACCGTAGATATTTTTGTGTAAAGATTGGTCAGTTGCAATTGTGAGCTACATCTTTAGAGAGCAACAGCGTTAATCCCTCACTCCAAACAATATTGTAATGTAGAGAATCTCTGACCACAAATAATATGGAACATGCAAAGGATTAAACACCTGTATTGTATGTCTAGGTACTAAAATTAAACTTCAATAAAATTCTACAAGCTGATAACAACAATGTTGTCTATGCCAACAGATGTACTCTGTATCCCAGTAGCCAGTGAAGACCCGATATGAATAATGTAATGACTTGGCTTTGAAGAATCCAGAGTGGTATTATAATATAATATGACGAAGATATTTTTGTAATTATAGTGTCATAATTTTTTTTTTATTCAACGAATAAGACACTAGATTTGAGAATGTAACATTCTATATATTGAATATATATAATTTGTAAATATCTCATGCATATTATACACACTATAAAAAATCATTTTGTACAAAAAATACGATACCCGACGACACTTGGACCAATATCTGCTAGATTTTCGCCAGTATGCTTTTCCAATTAAACTACTGGCATCTTAGTTAATTACGACGATTTTAACTATTAGTTGTTACATAAAATGCGTATGGAATTGCGTTATAATGTTGGTTATTGGTTTTATTATATTAAATTAAGGTAAATATCGATTGATACCTATCTTAAAATGATTTTTTCTAGTGTGTATATGCATGAGATGTTTTCAAATTATGTATATTCAATTATAGTGTCACCAAACCATAAATATCTGAAACCCTAAGCATTATCTCGGAAGACTTTAAAAACGGTATTTACTCTATATAGATCAAAAGAGTCATATTTGGAGTTATAATCATGAATGAATGTGGTGCATACATCATATTAACTGCTAATTTTACGAAGAATATGGGAGGCCTAATATAAAACGAAACCATCAAAATTTGCTGTCTAAAATGGGCAGGATATTTCCAATGAATAAACTTTGGTCGACGAGCTGAAATTTTTTTATGCTACACCATCGGAGAAGTGTTGGAAGACCTAAATTGATGTAGTTAACTATCGTAGGCTAGACTAAGCGAGCAATCGGAATAAAATTTTGGGTTATAGGATAGTTGCTTTTTATTGATAGACATGACTGGTGACTAGGAATCGAAGAGGCCAAGGCCTTACATGAGCTGTTATGCAACGAGTGATTGTATGTGTGATGAATATTATATCATAATTATTAATATATTATACTTTTATATTAAGTAAGTATATTATTTTTTACACAAATATTACGAGATGGAGTATACATAATATTTTTCTTATAATAGTATGTGATCAATGGATTTATTGAATGGCTTTCAACCATTTTTCGTAAAAAGTTTGACCAAATAATAACCAAATGGTAACCAATATGTGGAGGCCCATATTAATATTAGCTACAGAGCACATACAAACTTTCAAGTAATTCCAGTGTTTTTCTCAAAGTCTGATGTGATTGTTCAAAAATACTAACAACCACTTTGTACGAAAAAAACAAGGACATGGTTATTAATAGTTCTAAAACAATATATTTTATTTTCGAACTAATTGATATTGGCGACTGTTTCATGTTATAAGCCCAAAAATCGATAAAAAATTTAAAAAAAATTGTAGAAATAACTTGGTTTTTTTGTTACCGATTGGTGTATCTATACTGTACCAAATACTGTAAATATCAATGTTCAAGTAAGTTGCAACAGAAAATATTGGAGAGATCCGTGACATCGATTAGTAATTAAAGTAGGTAATAAATACTTTAATTTAGAATACAAAAATCGATCGCCTACCGTAACTCAATTTGGAGCAGTATAGCAGGTAATAATAAAAGCCAATAGTTAAATTTTGTTGCAATTAAGCATGGCAGTTGTAGCATAGTGGTAATGCACAGGGCGCGAAACCAAAGAGACGCTGGTTTGATTCCAGCCGGGTGTCTATTGGCTATATTATTTTCTCATGAGTGTTTTCAGAAGTATGTATGTTCAATAACTATCGCATTAGCAATAACATTGTTTTAAAAACTTTTTGTTTGTTTTTGTTTTATTAGAATCTGTTAGAATTAGAAGTACTTAATTACAATAACAAATTTGATCATATATATATATATATATATATTCTTTGTATTTTTAACATGTTTAGATCACAATAGAATATGTAGGCAGTATTTACACACATGTATAATCCATATTACGATGTCTTTGAAATGGGTTCCGAGAATTTTTACGCTCGTGTAAAAATTACAGTAACGAGGGTAAAATCTTTCATAACTTCTTTTCGTTTGTTGACTCCGATAAAAATAACTGAAAAAAATGAATAAATTGTATGTGATAATACACAAAACCTGATGTACTAATTCTAAATAACTTTGAATCGGATTTATCAGTGATCTCGGAGTAATCTTGAGCTGAATAGTAATGGTATAAACCCGCGCGATACTTTGAGTATGTACGTGTCAGATAAGTTTTTCAATTATGCCTCAAACATGTTCTGTGTACTGAATATTCTATTGGATACAATGACTTTCGTATCATACTGTACTCCCACAAATACAAATAGAGGCAAGTTTGTACATTTGCGGTCGCGAAATTGTATGCGTGAGGTTGACACTATGTGTCTGACGATTTCTTCAATAGAGCGCTGCTTAACGCCTCGCCCAGACCAACACGTATCTGCCCGAAAATAAATAAACATTCATTTCTATTTTGCGACTCCGCCTCAGACTTTCGGCATCTTCAAGCATTATGCAAACACACAACAATGCTAAATGTCGCCAAAAATATCCACAATGCAATATTTCTCAATTACAGAAATCTGTAATCACTGATAAATAATAAGTAGAGGAGGGAAAGATTCGTCTGGCATTGCGATCACGATGAAATCACTTCGAAACGGTATTATATTTTATTACCATATCCAATCATAATAAAATCATATTTTTTCCAGACCCTGGATTCGAATCCGAGACCAACGGTATTATAGGCCGACACATTACCCACTCGGCCATCGTAGGCGTTAAAAAATGTAATATTATTCATCAGCAGAGCAATTCTACATAGTTAATACGGTAAGAAATTTCCGTTATTTTTATTGTTTGAGATTCTAATCGGATGCATTTGGAATCAAGTAAGACGTGTAAATTGTGTTACTCAACGACATTTGACAATGGGCGGACGAGTTAAAAATATATGTATTTATTAATTTTAGAAAACAATACATTGTGAACATAACAAATCTAAATTCAACATGTTCACAACGTAAGATTTACATTATAAAAAATACTGTATTCAAGTAGTGTATTTAGGGTATTATTATATCCTATAAAAATTATCACACCTGACAGTTAACTTCCCGGAATAATGGCCTGCCTGAATAAGACATAATATCATATTTATCACCTTTTTATTGATTTTAGAGTTAAGTGATATTATGTTGGAATAACTCTGCTGAGGTATTATGAATTATGTGCATTCAATAAAAAATTCTACTGTCGGTTATAAATTTACTAAAAATTGGCAATGACAGGAAGTCGCTGTAGTCGCATATAAAAAACTTCTCAATGACGTACCTGTCATGGCGGCAACGCGTGCTAGAGGCGTCTTTAAATAATTAAATAATGGTAAATTACATTCTACTCTTATTATTCTTTGCAATAAACCAAAAGTATACTAATAATATAATTCTAACATCACTCCTGATCGTTTTAGAGATATTTTTATTATAAAAGCCTCAAATTTATAAAAAAGCTTCAAATTATGTAAATTTATAGATTCGTACACCACGGGAGAGTAAAATAAAATGATACATTTTGGTGCGTTCCACATTTTAAAACGGAAGTTTAGCAGTTTAACGATTAGCTGCACTGGAAGGGATTATTCCCAATTTTAGCACGTGAATAAGAAGTCCTTGTTCGACAATACAGTTTAAAATTTTGCGTATTGTTCATCTGCATAAAAATATTTAAATAAAGATTTTTTTTAGTTTTAGATAAATATGATTTATTTATATACATTATTTTTTTACCTCTTTTGTCAGGCACTTTATTAACTATAACTAAGGCTATCATCACTGGTATGACAATTGGATTCTTACACGTCTCCATTTAAGATGAAATGTAATGGTTTCCACAATTAATTATTTTTACATATTATTATATGTCAGATTCTGTAATCTCTTTTATTTTTTTATCAAACGAGGTAACACTATCACCTTTATTGCTATAATAATGCTAATACAATGTTTAATTTAGGTAATTAATTTTAAAATTCTCTAGCGAACGTCTTCCATAATTTTCATAGTATAGGTTCAGAACATCGGGAGGAAAGTGTATTCTCGTATACATATAAGCACTAAGTTCACAAGTGTTAGTCCATCGCTACATCGGTGTTGGTGATTTCAGTGGCTGTCGGATTTCGGATTTCTTCACTCGCTTGCGAGCCGCCCTACCGAGTGGACGCGCATTGCATACCCTAAGTTTTCCTCTCATATCCCGTGACGTTTCACCGCGAAACAATTTCAAAAGTTTTCAGTAAGCTACGCAGAAAAAATCCGGAAGTACAATTTAGGCGCCAACATCGTCACATTTCAATAACAATGCTGTTATATTTTTTTTTTAATCAAAAATGAAATTTATTGGAAAAAAACACACCATCAGTACTCACAACTAACAGTGATGTTTGTTATATCATAATAATTATTTGATTTTATTTAAAGGTAATAAAAAATAGTGCGTTTAAACTGTAGTACCTATATAATTAAATATTATGTAATACAATATTTAAAATCTTTTATCAGTTGTTTACACTATAGGAGTAAAGTTACTTATATAAATTGTTGAAAACAACTATATTATTAGCGTTATTTACATCTCTGTATTATTACAATTTATCACTTAAAACATACAAAATATCGATATGACAAAAGAGAGTAGGTATATATATTATAAAATATTTAGTAAATTTTTCATTTATTTAAAAAATATATTAAGATTTCATGAATTTATTTGAAATATTTAAATTTAAAAATATTTTTAAATTTACTAATGTCATATTATGAATTTTAATTGAAGCACAGCTTTTTTCTCGGTATTAACTTAATTTTAGTGAGTATGTAATTCATTTCCTAATACCCTAGTATCTTTTAGGTATCTGAAATCAAAACTTTTAAGTTCATTAATTATACTGGAACGATATTGGAAAGTCTACTACTTTTACAGGTGTTACATCATCGCTCCGTTTTAAATAAACATTTCAAGAAGTAAACCAATCTTCTTTCGGGAAACATTAAGTGCTTGAGTAAACATTATATTAAAAGTGAAAAGTGAACATTCCACAATATTCCAAGTGAAGATTGATTATTTTAAAATCAATTTGAAGGATTCTTATACGTATTTTGAAATGATCTGAATCGTCGAAAGAACTTATCGACGCTTCGATGTTAGTCATTTTGTAATTATCTTTTGGATGGTTCTAGTTGAATCATAATACTCTGGAATACAAGTTTAAATCAGTGAAACAGTCTAATATTAATTATATATATAACTTTAAAAATATAACATTAAAATATTTATCCCAACATGAAGAAATAGGAGAGTTAAAAATTGTGTAAATGTAAATGTGCGTGACTTTTTGTGTAAAAACATTCCTCCAAGAATATTAATATTGACCTCAATTAAATTAATGTAAGTATTGAAAATTATTATATTATATTACAAACTTTTAAGTCTCGATAACCTGCCATTTACTTATTTATAATATTATGTATAAGATACACCTCAACTTTGTTTTTGTCTTTGTTTAAAATATTGCGACGGATTATTAAAATATTCACCATTTTAAACAAAATTATATGTGGATTAAGACATCAACTTATATTTTATAATAAACCTTTTTTTTATTTAACGAATCTAATAATGTATTATGCTTTTATTGAACATACACAATACGCGCCCATGTGCACTACCAAGTAAGCTATGTGCGTCTCATAGTATAGTTGATAGAGCATATGGGTGCGAATACCGGGAGCGCGGATCCGAATCTCGCTGGGTGTTGTTCTTTTTTAAAGATTTTTTTCTCATGGTTATATATTATTTCTTTGCGATATTTTCAAAATATATATGTATATTTTTTATTTGGTAAAAATTTAATTTATGATATTATGAAAATATGTGACGTTGGATCGAAATTGTTAAATGATAAGTACTAATAATTATTTATTCTAGCTTTGTTGATAGAGCACATCGACGTGGATCCTGGGAACGCGGGTGCAAAAGAGTTGTGTATTTTTTTAAAGATATTTTCAAATTATGTATTTACTTATGTATATTTTTATTTATTGAGAATTTAATTTATGATACTCGTACCATGTGTCGTTAAAACGAAATGGTTAAATAATACGCACTAATTACTTATTCTGTAATACTGCAGAGATTTGACGTGGTAAAAATCACATTGTAGCGTCGGCAAATCCAAAGTTTTGTAGAATTATTTTTTGGACTACCTATTCTATCATTATTAAAAAACAATAAATATAATTGCCAACTCGCATGTTATGCAGGTTTTTGTCTTTTATGTAACTCAGAGAAAATTTTAAATTCACGTCTACATAATACAAGTATGTCTACTATTTTATGTATATTCAATCAGACCAAAAATATTTAGTACATATGTTCATAACTTAATAACAATCGTGACCGATGTAATTTGGTTACATTTATAATAGAGCTTGACAAAATATTATAGATTCACTGCGTCCAACGCAACTGGTGCGTTACCCATCAGGTGGCTATTAGATATAATTAGTATGTTGTTTAAATATGGTAATAAAATATTAATTAAAAGGCGTCCAACCTCTTTGGGTCGTATAGTACTGATATAAAATTCATGTCTAAATAGAACATGATTCTTGTCGGTTTACACTTTATAGGAAGCCAGCAGCAAACAAATATTGAAAATAGCCGATATACTGGATTATTTGTTAGATTAGGTTAGGGCTTCATTCTTGAATAATTCACGAATTTTTCCAAAATCAGCTATGAAATTATATATATTAGGTATATATAGCGCATTACTTCAGCGCCTCCTTGTATTAATAAATAATAATTGAAAATTAAATTTTAATAAACCAAACTACAAAAAAATGTCTTAGACGCAAAAATTATCACTTAAAACGAAATAAAAAGGCGCATACTGATGAAAAACCATTTAAATACGACGTGAGTTATTTTACACATATAAAGCCTTACTAGGTAGGTACTTTAAAAAAGATAAAATTCGTTAATCAAGTAAAAACCTAAGACATCATTTTCTACAGCCTTGTAGCCCTGTGTCCACCACCGCCTACTTACCTTTCATTTTTTTCTTGTCTTACAGTGCCCCATAGGGACAATCTTACTTACTATGGAGATCACTGATTTAGAGAACGTCATAAAGTCTTTCTTACCGGAATAAACCGGTTCTGCTCGTTATTAAATTACATATGTGGATGAAATACATCATATACGATTTTATTATATGTAGTAGGTGTCATAAAATTAATTAAACACTAAAATGTCAGTAATACTACTCTCAAGTCAAACTTCAAATTATAATTAATGACAACATGGGTATATAATATTAACCTTGTACCTACATGCTTGAAGAGTAACATATGTTGGTAGGTAGGTATAATTAACTAGGGATTACCAACTCGACATTCCAAATACCGGGATTTAAAATATGAGTAACCCGTTGATTCAGAATACGATTTCTAATGCCAACTATAGCGATAACTATGTTCAACGAAATTGCTTCGGGTGTTGATATATTCCACCTACGTGAGAATGAGTATAGGTGGACGTTGTTTTATAAATTCTTAAAATAGGGTCTATTTAACTCATCCGGTGTACTTCCTTCTACCTATCTAATACACATTTCAACTATTTAATAACTTAATACTGATTTATCTCTTTTTTATATAATACTGTTTTATATTTCTTTGTTTCTAAATGTCATGTTGTGAACCTCTTAAACTTATAATTTGTAATCTCCACAATATTATGTTAAAAATAATTAAAATTGAAAAATATAGAATTAGGATTTAAAGAAAACTATTAATTGGTTTTTCGTTATCTCGTTAGTGGAAGAATAATATTAATATTAAGGTTCACAAAATTACGGGATAAAAAAGATGTTATTTATAAAGAAGTGGTAATCTTACTTTTGCGATCATTGCATGCGATGATCAAAGTAACATTTTCGCTTATGTAATGATCGCATTGCATTTAATTGATGTAGAAACAAAAACTTTTTTGTAAAATATTGGCAAGTCAACAAAAATATTAAATAAATTCTTTATTATAGTTATATCTCCAAAACAAAGCATTATAAAATGTATGTATTCTTATAAAAAAACTGCTGAATATGATACTCAATTAGAGATGTCTTGATGACCAGTTACATTACAAAGCATGTAACTGCTATTCGATCATCGTACAAGTAAAGATACTGTCATTAGGATGTGCACATTAAATTGGATTAAATGCGATCTTCTTCTTCTTTCTTCTTTGGCCATATCTTTAATTGTAGCGTATGGACACCACGCGGCGCCTCTAAGAACCCCTGTCGCTCGCCAGTCTTCTTGCTTCGTTCCAGGTCAAACCAGCATCCCGTAGCTCCGCCGTATACACTATGTAGATAGTATTTAGCGGCCTTCCAGGACGCCGGAATCCGGTCGGCTTGAAGAACAGGCAAGCTAGGTTGAGGTTTTCTTCTAGCATCCGCAGCACGATCATCGCATAAGAAAAATCGACATTGCGATATTTCAGTCAAAATTCATAGTAAAATGTAGAACCAATTGCGTTGATTGATTAATTAACATGTTCAGATTTCAAGTTTCGTCCTCTATAATATAATAAATAGTATTACGTAACTCATTGTATATTTAATAAAATAGTTATAAAATGAGCTTATTAATCTTGAGATTAAATCTTTATAGGTAAACATAAAAAATATGTTTTGAGCATTAAATAAAACTTTAAAAACACATAGGAAGAATAGAAAACATAGAATATATTATATATGATGGGCGGACTTTTTGGTATAACTCCAAAAAGACGATTTTCCAGAAGAGCAAAAACAAAGTTACAATGTTAATTTCTGTAGTCATTTTTCGACCCATATAGCTTATATAATATTATATTCTCCAGTTCAAAGTATACTGATAAAACTGACCGTGTTATCGAAAATCATTATATTTTGTTGTGGGTTAATTGTATAAGCGCACACTTATACTTATAGATACGTGACATTCATTTCAGTTAGTCGAATAGACGCATAAATTAAGCTTTATTTTTGTAGACTACCATGTCCCCGTTAAACGGCCATTAGATGTAATTAGCATGTCATTTAAATGTGATAATTAAAAATGAAATAAAAGGTATGCAGTGATTGTGTTAAATCAAAAATACCATATTGTGTCAAATTTATTTATATTACATATAATGAACATAACAAATTATAAATTCAAAGCGTTCACGTCATGACATAAAATAAGTGTTTTCAAAAATAAAAATACAGAGAAGTGTGAGTTAATAATACAATATATAATAAAATAAGAAATAAAATAATAAAAGAAATAAAATAACAAAAATAACAAAATAAAAATAGATGGAAGCACACATAGTGAACTTTGACAGACCCTATCTTAAAAACTTATAAAACAACGTCCACCTAAATTCACCCTCACGTATGTGGAATATATCAATATTCCTAGCGATTTCATTAAACATGGTTATTGCCCTCCCAATTGGCATTACTAATGGCAGGTTAGTTCTGCACCGTGGGAGAACAAGCAACGGATGCCCTCGATTCCTAAGGTAATTATCAGACACACAAGCCAACACCACCAAGAATGGCAGAGTTCACATTTACGCCGCGTATAAGTCTGAAAAAATATGTAGCTAAATAAAGATCCCTTCTAAATTTTATACACTATGTAAGCGTCCCTAGGAGAAAATCAGTCGGATAGAGCCACGGATAATATCCATACAGCCGAAAGTAAAGGAGTCTCAAAAAATTCTTTTGGACTCTCTCCACCATAAGGCCGTACTTCAACTGATGCGAGGCCCAAACGACAGACCCACTCTCAAGTCTGCTTCTAACTAAGGAGTTATAGAGAATTTTTAGTACCGTAACATCCGAAAAGACCCGGGAAGTACGCAAGACAAAGCCCATCTTTAGTGCCTTTTTACAAATGGTATCTATATGACTAGGGATTCCAATCCCGGGATCCCGAATCCCGGGATCCCGAGATCCCGAGCTATTTTCGATACATATGAATCCCGGGATTGATAAACATAATCCCGGGATTTCGGGATTGATTTTTTTATCAATTTTTATAGAAAATAAAATAAAAACGAAAATATAACAGAAAAAATACTTTTAATAAAAAATAACTACTTTAGAAATAAACTGAGTTTGAATGAAGTTTGATTTTTACCCATGTGTAAGTTGCCGATTCATTTTATTTTTTCACGTAAATTATTAAAAATGAGAAAGATTGAAAAAAAACAATGCTTCGCACTTTTAACAAAGTAATTCCACCATGATCTCATACGTTTTACGGCAGTTTCATATTTGGCTGACTAATTGACTGACCCACGGTGGCCGCGCGGCATAAGCGTTGGACTACAAAGCCGTGGGTCCCAGGTTCGAATCCTGGGTCTGGCAAGTACAAAAATTGTTTTTCAATTTGTGTGTGTCAGGGTATGGACCTAATAGGTTGAGCAAGTGGCTGACATCCATTTCTCGTAAAAAACAAAAATCTGTCAATACAAACCTCCACTCTGTGGAGGCCCATATGATCCTATCAGGATCGGACATGGTCGAAGAAGAAGAAGAATTAGATTTATGAAGTGGAAAGGCTATAAGTACGCCATGATTATTTGCTTTACTATTTAAAATCTCGCTAATCCATTCATTAAGTCTTTACTATCAGAAACAGCAATCTCATATTAAATTCACATTATTATTTATATTACAATAATATTTACTCCATTAAACTTATGTATTTCTAAGATTGAACGTAGATATACAATATTAACAATAAATGTCTTAAATAGTACAAATGATACTAGATTTATTTTTGACCGATTTTATCAATGTTATTTGTAAATTTAAAAAAATATTTTAACAATGGAAAAAATGCCAATCCCGAGACCAGCCCCGGGATCCCGGGATTGTCAAATTGTAATCCCGAAATCCCGGGATCAGAATTTTGGCTCGGGATTGGATTCCCTATATATGACCACTAAACGTCAGTTTACTGTCAAACGTAATTCCAAGATCTCTTACAGATGATATTCGCGAGAAAACTCTGCCATGCATCGAATACTGGACAAACCGACGACGGTATACCGATGTACCGTCATTTAAAAAATAATAATACCATAATCCCGAAATCTAAAAGTCGGTCGGGATTTCAATTCCTAATATTGTCATCATGCATAGTGTCAGATACATTTTTAGTAAGTCAGTCCAGAAGAATGGTAGTACATCAATATTTCCAATAATAATAATGATTCATGATGTGAGTAAGGTTGATTGCCTATATTTGGTAAACAGTTTTACTGCAGACATAATAAAAAGATAATAAAAAGATGATAAAACTGTTGTAGCGTATGCCGCCTCTCTAATCAATAAAGAATAAACAAAATTGATGTTTTTTTGGCTTTCCAGCCCTTGACATGAAAATTTTTATTCTAATCATAAAAAAAATCTTACTTAATTAATTATATTATACACATAATTGAATTAGTATTTGAGTAGATAATAAAAAATAATACAATTTCACTAAAATCGAATATGTACTTATGTACTATGAATAGGTACTTACTTGTATTTTTTTCTATTTTGGAGTTCATAGCATTTTGTATGATAAAAAAAGCAATGAAAAATCAATTCTTACTGGCGTATGCATATAACAGCAAACTGCATTCAAGCTATTTACTGCAAATTTGCAAGCATAAACCTAATTCGAATCTGTCGAATAGTGACGTTACGTCGCTGACGTAATACGCGTCATGCCGTGGCTAATGTTACCAACTTTTAAATTTAAATTTCCCGATAATTAATTTAAAATTTTGAAATTGTGAATAGGTGTAAAAATGTGCAAACGGTACCATATAAATTTAATAATTATAAATCAATGGCATCACCATGAATCCGATTATAGCACAACGGCACATTTCAAGTCTTCTACTAAACGCTTGTTGCGATGAACTCATTTTAGACGTATATTAACGTGACACTGACAGCTAGCGCAGATCGCCACCATTTTAAGTTTGGTGCGCATTCCTGTACGCATCTTCGTGACGTATGCATTTTTTATAGTTTTCTTATTCGGCCGATAAACCGCTTACTGCGTTGAATGCAGTTCAAAAGTGTATGAATACGGCAGTTAGTAGGTATAATTAGGGATTGCAATACCGGTATTTCAAAACCGATATTCAATTATTTATTGATACCAAAATACCGGTTTCAAAGATCGAAAAGTTATTTTTTCATTACCGACCATGTCTGATCCTAATAGGATCATATGGGCCTCCACAAAGTAGAGGTTTGTATTAACAGATTTTGTTTTTTACGAGAAATGGATGTCAGCCACTTGCTCAACCTCTCACACACAAATTTAAAAACAATATGTGTACTTTGATTCGAACCTGGAACCTACGGCGTTATAGTCCAACGCTTAAGTTGCGCAGCCACCGTGGGTGTTTTTTTCATTACTTACTACTATATTGTACCTATACTAAATGTAGTGTATAATATTAATGCTACTCGTATCTAAACGCAAATATGAAAAAAAAATCGAAACCAACAAAAGTTAAATAATAATAAAACAAAATCCCTCATATTTACTTATAGAAATTGTCGCGACGAATTAACATAATCAAAAAAAAAACATTCATGGCAAATATTCCCAATTATTCTATAACTACTACTATTGATCCTACGCTCATAGTACATCAGCTAACAAACGTTGAAGTTGACAAAGATTTTTCTGTATACTTACAGTATTTATAAAAATGAACAGTTCTAAAATATTATGATCAATACATATGTATAAAGGTCAACGTTATAAATGTAGGTTGGTATAAAATAGCGTTTTAAATAGATTTTATGTACTTTTTTTTCCTATAATATGTTTTGACGAATACCGGTATTAAAATATTCATTTGGTATTGCAATCCCTAGGTATAATACGTATTAACTATTGTCGAAAATACAATATTAATTATTTAGTTATTTTAAATTACATTCACCTCAGAAACAAACCCATTGTAAAAAATACAGAACTGAAATCTGCATCCATTGGATTCTGTCCAATGTCCGTCCACAGTGTTCATTACATTCTCAAATCTTGTGACTTATTCGGTAACTGTCAATTCTTGGTCAGAAGACAGTATAATAATTAAAATATGGCCTAATAGAATTATGTAGTATATATTCCACATAAATTTATTAATGATCAGAACTGTTTTTTTCGGCTTCGATAGGGCATTGACAGTTGGGTTAAAAATATTAATAATATCTTATTTAAGCAAATGGAACCTACCCTGATAATTAATTCATTAAATGAAATCTACATAATATTGTGTTTTATTTTAATTAATACATTTTTTTAATTGTTTACCAATATTTAATAATATTTTTAAATCAATAATTAATACCTATTGGCAAAATTATTTAGTTTTTAGGTTAGTTGTTTAATATAGATTTTAATGAACGAAACCCATCGCATGTATTATATTTTAATTAATATGTATTTGCATTGTAAATTGACATTAATGAAAACACATTTTAATAATTTAAATAAAATTCACCATTAGGCACCATAATTTTATAGATCAGGACTATATCTGTTGTATTTTATTTTAGTTAATGATAGGCCCTAACATCATACCATTTAAATAAAAAATATCTTCTCAAACCAGAAAAAACATATGAAATCCTATATAATATTAAGTAATAATAATAAGATTAGTAAAAAAGTCATCTTTTATTAATACCTATATTTATAGGGAAAATAAAATGGAACCAAAAATCACAATACCTACTAAGAAGTGTATTTTGTAATTGAAAAATAAACGAGTTAGAGTAGGAACAAAGCAAACATTTGCTGTTTTATGCTATAGGTAAGAGCAATGATTGTCCGCGATTTTTTATGCGACATAAAAAAAATCGTTGTAAGTAGAAATTATGTATAAATATTATATATATATATATATATATATATACTATAACCGATTCTAATAAAATCATAATATATGGGCCTCCGTGGAGGTTTGTATTAACAGATTTTTATTTTTTACGAGAAATTGTTGTTAGCCACTTGCTCCTATTAGGTCCATACTCTGACTCAAACACAAATTGAAAAACGATAATATTGTGTATTTTCCAAACCCAGGATTTGAACCTGGGACCCATGACGTGGTGGGCGAAATAAACTATTTTTTAATTTTCTCAACATCAATATTATAATATATGTTTTTCAGTTTCAGTTTCAGTTATAACAGAGAAAACTGACATGGAAGAACAATGGAAATACTATAAATAATCTAAACACTAATCAAATACCAAATAGTTTTAAACCACATGCAGATACTTCGAAATATTATTAGTATAAAAATAAACTATTATGAGATTAAATTCCGCGATCCATGGTTTCAGAATCGAAAAGTCTGCCATTTTTCACCAATATACTTATTTAAAGAAAGGTGGAAGATAAAAGAGGAGTCTTTTTACATCAAACCATTCGCTTTCATTGTTTAAATATTTTAAAATGTTATAAGAAACGTCAACATTTATGTAAAAGATTACAATAAAGCAAAACAAAGGAAAATTTTACAAATAATTTCTAGAAAATGATAAAAATAGTACCTACTACGCTGTCAAAATAATTTTATTTCGTATGTTTCAAAAATCTTCAAGATATTATTTTTGGCTAATAGTTTTTGACTGACAGGCTTTGTGTAAATCTGACGTAGAATATTTTATCACTATCTTATAAAGAAAACATATGGCAGAGATTCTTTTAAATTGTGAAGAACTTTTATTTAAAATGTTTTGTAAAGTAGACAAACAATGATTGTTAACAGAGAAAACAAAATCTGTTTACAAAAATAATATTATAAGAAAAACTTATAAAGGCTGGCTATCTGAAATGTATACCTATAATATTATAATGTTTAATAAAACTATTTATATTTTCTTTACAGATGTTGTATGTTTATGAATGAGAATATCAGTAAATATTTCGTTTTTTTTTATTTATATGAAAACAATTGAGTTATATTATTAAAAATTATTTTGTATCCAGTCAGTCTTTAAGCATAAATTGTAATTTATGCTTATCATGATATTAAATTCAATTCGCCTCACCACGTTTATGGGTCAAAGTGATTAAGAGGGTAAGAATATATTTACTCCATCCTCACTATTATAGGAATCCATGTGATATGTCTAAAATGGAAACTATGATTTTTTTCGGTTATTATTTTTTAAATTTATAACTACAATAATAATTAATATAGATATTATTTTTTTTTCTTTTATTAAGGTCAGTTATATAGCTTCAGTGTAAAATGATTTCAAAGAAGTGAGAGAATTCATAGTTTTGCAGAGACAAGTTACCGTACTATATTTTGTATCCATTAATATTTTATAGAGGCATAGGGATTTCAAACTTTTTCGTTTTGCGGCGCCCTTAGTGTGAAAAGATTCTTTCACGGCGCCAAGAAAATTAATCTTTTTTTAGTTCTTCCGAACTGCCACATGATTTGTTTTTCAGAATAAGATTAACCTTTTTAGTTTTTAAGTGTCTATCAGAATCTACCCTAAGAGAATTTTTTTGTTTGTAAAATTTACAGTATTTTTGGGTAGGTACATGTAGTTTTAACGTTTATCAAAATTACAACTAAAATATAGTCTGAATTTCAAAATAAGGGACAATATAAGTTTTTAAAAGGAATCTAATAATTATTAAAATAATACAGCATTAGACTAAAAGACTATCTTCTGAAATAGAGGATGAATGGTCAACCGTAGCTCTGAAGTAAGAGCAATTTCCTTTTTTATTGCACAATAAAAATAATCTATGAAAGATAGACTTCAAATCGTGTATTAAATTTATATTATCTATAATATTATTATTTTTTCAGTCAACGGTGTCCCGGGGCGCCGTGATCTACAGTTTGTTTAACACTGGTGTAATAAAAAATGTAGAAACAATATGAAGCGATTTCAAATACAATTTTCAAGAATAACTTCTAATAAACATACTTTTATTGAAATCGTTATACTGACACAGCATCCCATTTTCACACACCCTTATTTCCAACTGCAGAATTAGATAAGACGATGTTCGACAATTCGTACAATAAATGTAATATTCTTCATAGTATGTGACAATTCTTTTAGTTTAATGTAAATGTAAGTTTTACGCTAGAAACACATTACGACCACGTCACGTGATCTCACATGGCAGAACATTCAATAATTATTGACAACTTATACAAAAATATTATGTCCATTTCTACATATATACCTAATAAACAGTTGACGATTTCACTGAAAATTTTTAAAATATTAAATATTTATACCTATATATTTCGTTTATAAACTAAAGTTTTATAAGTATTTGATTAATAAATAGATTCCACAAAAATGTATATTTTATTTTTTCCCTGGCTGTTTTGTTTTGTCACTGTTCTGTTTTGACCTGTTCTGTTTTGTCACCGTTCTGTTTTGTCATGTTCTCTTTTGTCCAATTACCCATTTTGCTAGCTGATAATATTCATTTTTGGCTCAAAGTATGCTACAGAATGAGAGCATAATAATATGTCTAATAACATTTTAAATATTATATAAAACAACATTGCATATATTATTTTCTCGTAGCGCCAGCTTACCGTGAGCCAGTGGCAAAGACTCCGTACTAGGCGATTATTTAAAGCCTGCCTTCTTAAGAAAAATAATTTTTATTTTCATGTTGACGTATTTATGTAATCACAAATAATAATATATCCAATATGCCCAAAGACATCTATCGTATAATTGTCATAATTGTACGATCTTTCCCTTATTTCAATAAGCATCATCTATGGCATCTCTCGAAAGTTTAAAAAAATAGAACACACCGCGTTTGGTTTCACATATTGTATAGGATTATTTTCGCGTGAATCGACGGGTTTTTCAATATGAAGTTTTTTTCTCATTATTTCAAAATGTCTGGCGTCCCGCATACAAATGTACAAGTTGTTTCGTTAGCGCTTACGTCGCGAGAGCACATTTATTCAAAATAATTAATAAGAAGATAATTTAAAAAACAATTTCTATGGGATTCAATCACATAAATATGTATTGATTGTTGTTAAAAATATAAAATAATTTATCTCGTGACTTTATTTATTAATTAATTAACTCATTAGATAATTTAGATATCTGATATTGTACCTACCTAAGTCTGTGTTTTAAATATAGAAGTATTTTAAAATGTCAAGTTTTACGAATTAAATTATAAATTGTTATGGAACATAATATATATTATACAGGCGGCTCTCGTGGTGCAGTGGGTAAGGCGCTGGCCTTCTACCTGAGAGTTCTGGGTTCGATTCCCGGTCATGACAAAAACATTTCTGTGTTTTTCTCAAAGCCTGGGTGTTTGTAATTGTTTAAAATTACTAACAACCATCTTGTACGAAAAAGCAAGGACATGGTTATTAATAATTCTAAATATATATATATATATATATTATACAACAACAGATATTTTCATAGATGATACGTAATATATTTTGAGCATATGGTACGTTTATAAATGTTTAGGAAAATACATAAGTAATTCAAACTAATTGTTTATTTTTATGAACTAATTATAACAAACCAATTAAGCTTTTGAAATTTCTTCGTTTTAGCGTACCCATTCATCAGTAGTAATATTGGGTTATCTTCTTATTTCCCGCAAATATATCTGACAAGCATGGTTACTCCCACAGCCTACCTCTTTCAAAAAGTCACCCTTCGCCACTACCATGAGCCCACGTTTAGGTCTAGGCTAGTCAATAAAATTTGATATGTTGGCTGAGTTTAGGAAGACGCCCTTACAATCAAAAACTGTACATAGTCCACATTCAGTTTTGATTAACCTTAATAATTCTAATCTAACTAGACTAATAATTTAATTAACTGGAAACCGCTCCATACCAATCAGTCGACTCTTCATTGGCTCCGTACAGTCGAATACCAATAGCGTATAATGCTGTGTCCACACTGGTAACAAGTTGCTGGCAACCTCATTAAATTTCACGATACTTATCAAAATTTGTTTGACCAAAAATTATTTTAATTGATATTTAATGAGGTTGCCAACAACTTGTTGCCAGTGTGGACACGGCATAAAACTGGCCAATGAACGACAAAGATTTCCACATGAACTGTCAGAACGTGTCAAATACTATGGTAAATAAATGGTACAGATTTTATGAATGGTTAATAATAATTTCTCGTAAAATATATGTTAGAAGATGTCTTCGGGAGGTGGTCAAAATCATAATCAGATACAATGATGAATTAGTGATGAGTGGTATCTAGACATAATCCAAACAAATACAATGAATATTCTCATTGAATAAACATGATATTATTATCTTAGGCGAGATTACTATTAAAATATATATAGATTATTCAACACCACAACGAAACGTGATAGTCTGATTTTCGACCAAATTTCCAGTGTATTAAATATGCATGAATTTAAATTTTAATCACAAACTGTTGTACAGAATGATCATAAGTCGCTTACCTTTTATTTATTTTTAATAATTAATAAATCTATTTATTTATAATTACTATTTTTTAATATAATCCTCACCACAACCACTCTCGATCCACTGCCGGATGAATTTCGGCACCACTCTTTTCTGCCCTTGGTTTTTCATTACCCTGTTCTTGATTATATTTTCGATCCAGTAACTTTTTAGTTACAACATTCACATTAAAATTGTCAACACGTATTTTATTGTTTTATGTCACATAATAACCACTGTATATAATGATATTTTCCAACTATCTATTCTCATTCGATGATTTATATTATTGTAATAAAGTACATATATTATATTTGAATAACTATCTATGAAAATTGATGTTGGGCACAATCTGTGACATTTTATATAACAATTTTTAATATTTAATAGCTGCAACGTCTAAAACTTCTTCCTTGTAGGCCTATTCTAAAAAGTAACACAGCTATTAGGGAACTCAGTCATGCTCAATTCCATAGACAAGGTGGTTATTTACAATAATTATTAGCTCAGTTAACACTTCTTACTTTATTCCAAATGCATCCCCTTAGAATCAAGCAATTATCAGTTTGTGGCTTACGTGGTCATGAGCGACCATGTTAAAAATATCACGCCTGACGGTTAGCTTTCCGAGATAATTAACTTCCTGAATACGACATATCATATTATGTATCACTTTTTTGTTAATTTTGTGATATGTTAGAAAAGCCCTGTCAATTAAACTGCTAAATTATTTGGGGTTTATTAATTGGTATACCTACACCTTTTTTCATGTTGACTCTAAGACAAAGTTTTCTACTGTGAAATACGTCAAATATACCCACAGGCAAATTTCAACATGCATTAATTAAGTGCAGTTAATTTCGCTTTCAAAATCTGTTTTGACCACTACACTAGTGGGTCTAACCGTATATATAGTTAGTTCCTCAGTTTTCCTGCCACTTTATTACAGGCATATCCTCCACAGCATGACGGACAAAAATCCAGCATCTCAGTGCAACTGTATCGCCTTCCTCGTTTTCAGAAAAGTAAAACCCGATTACTTTTTCACATGTTACAGCGCACCAAGCCGTGACCTTTAGGGGATGCAACTCATGTTGATGGATGACTCTCGTCTCGTGACAAATCACTAATAGACCCCTGTTGCTGGAAACGTTGGAAACTAAGAGATATATTGCTGATTTCATGGGTGAATTCTCAAATTAGCACTTATATGTTAACTGCAATATAACAATAGAATGCTGATTTTCAAAAAAACATAGTTTTTTAATGCTAAATAAAGTTGTGCGTTACATTATAAGAATGATAGTTATGTACTTGTGTAAATATTTTATAAGTAAATAAAATTCACTTCGTTGTTATTCTAGTAACATTGAGGTGACAATAATATGGGTCTAGGACGATTTGGCACCGGGACAACTGGACGCCATGGAATTCGAAAATAAATAGACGTTAGGTACTTATAGGTAAGTACTTTACTATATGTAAATGATTATATTATGATTAGTTGGTGAGAATGTAAATATGCAGACGTAAATAATGATTTAATCGTGCATAATATGTTTAAGTTCCAACGAAAAAAGAGTTTTTTTATTTTATATAAAGCCTTAGGCATGGTAATTCTCAATCCGCAATAAAGAATACATTACGTTAAGAGTAAAACGAATTAAAACTACTAAGTAGTAGATATAACTGATTAAAATACCTCGTCTACGTTCTGTATACGTGTCTACGACAGTGCGGCGTCCAATTGTCCGGAGTCCAGTCGACCCATTCCCCGATAATATATTGTTACGTTACACGTAGACTGTATGTATTAGATTTCGCCGTATCACAGTTATTCGTGTGCTGTTAGACCTAAAAGAGGTGGCCGTATAGCATTGAGATAAAAAAAATGCGTTGTTCGTGGAGCATTGTAATGAGTATTGTTTTATTACATTCAATAAGAAAATTAATTTGATATTGATTAGTATAAAATATCTGATAATCACGCTATTATTAATAAGTTGCGACTTGATACTTGTGAGCACCAACTTGCTAACCTACTTTCAATCATTCAGAAAATTATTTAATATATATGATATTATAATTGTATTTTTAATTACTAACTTAACTATTCTCTTCTTTCTTTCCCTTGTATATCAATGGTGTTTATTGCAATCTATTTTTAAGTACTTTATTAAACCATGCATTAATTGAACTTATAAGGGGTGTGTAGTTGTTATTTTTTTAATCAACTACCCCCATTATTATTTAATAATCAGACGGTTGCTTTTGTATGTGAATTGTGACATGTTATATTGCAAGGGCAGTGTTGAAGGAAAACACGAGTTGATATTTATATCGTTTATATGGCACAAATACATTAATGGTTATTACACTACAGATAGCATAAAGTTATATTAAACTATGTTTGTTGTGTAAACGTTTAACACGACTCTTTTAACATGATAATTTAGAAAAGGGCTGAGCGTCCTTGTAACCTCTACATATTAAAGGTATCTAGACAAGTGTCATTTCCAACTCGCCATTGTCGCCAAATATGAGCATTGGCAATAACGTGTCAGTTGAGTAGAGTTGAGCAAAACCTCTAAAAACTCAATAATATACGGCCATCTGATTCCAACACAACAGCTCATGATAAACTATCATACGGCCAATTGCATACGTACAAATTTCTAGACACGGTATTGTTACTGTAATTAGCGTATACGTGGTATCTACATAAAATAGGTTTTGCAATTTTAAAGATAGAGTTTTGATCCTAAGGAGGAATGATGAATAAATAAATACAATGCGTGAAGTTATGTTTTACTACGAAAATGTAAGCGTAAAGTCAACACTTCACTAATAAAATGCCATATCGATAAAAATATATTCGTTGAAAATTTTGAATAAAAAAACTGTGAAAATTAATGAGGTTCCAACTCGTATACCATTGCGAAAACTTGTAATGAGATTATTCGGTCGTTTTAAACATTCCTTCTTTATTTCGCTATTGTCGGAGGGTTTCATTGGGCAAGCCCGGTCGCGAAACATGCCGAAGCAAATAAATCAAAAGCGAAAAAACAAATAACCGAGCCGCTGTGTGATGTCGCATTAGCGGATAATGTTCTTGTTCGGGGGAGTTGAGGTTTTGACTTGCAACCCTGAAAAAAAAATGTGGACAGCGCAAAAAATAAAATGTAATTCCATCGGCAATGTCAAAAGGCCTAAGTACTTCTCGTAGTGTATAAGTTACTGTTATGTTAGGCGTAAGTGCAGTGTATAAGATTGTGTATTACGGAATTGTATGAAATATCCAGTTAACTGAAAGAGACAGCTGGTAATGCCTGTAATAAATTAGAGTGATTAGTGGAGTCAACGGAACGTAATGAAAGACTATTAATCCCTACATAATATAACTTTATCTTACATAACCTTAACTATGCTAACCAAAGTTGCCTTTAATTATCTCACTTACATTCTCCTATGTAGTGTGCAATTGATCATCTATGTTAGCGAATTATAAATTTACCATAAGCTTCTTCATCTTCTTCAAGACAGTTAACTATAATCACATAAACTTTTTTTTACGTGCCCATGTCACTGTTATCCCATCATGAGTACATTTCTCAGTACTACAAAAGCATCTAAATAATACCACTTGCAATATTAGCTTTTGCTTATACTACTCAGGTTTTTATGCAACGTTAGCAACTTGCGAAGTCCTGTGTATACTATAATGCTATTTTTTCATAAGACACTATTGGAAAGACTAAAAATATTATTTTTGCTTATATCTACGATTTTTTTCTACATTCTTCTATAGATCAAACATATCATTATGTTAATTTACTACCAAAATAAATTAGCTATTTGGATTTTAATGCAGAAAGTTAGTTTAATAATATATTGTTAAATGTATTTTAGATTGATTCGTTATTAAAATTGCAAAATTAATGAAAATATTACTTTTTAATGATATCAGTCCTCTGATACAAATATGTCCATTTAACGTTTTCGTAATTACTAATGAATAATTTTTACATCAATATTAAAACTATTATATAAACTTAGCGGTTTTTTTTTTAAATGCTTATAAATTATGCACTTTTACATTGTTTACTCATTTATATATAAAATATGAATTTTCCATTTGTAATATCGTGGGGTTGCTGCCAAAAATTGGTAAGTCGATAATTTATATATTTAACGGATTATGTACCTATATATATATATATATATAAATATGTATACTAGAAAATAAAATTAAGATCTTCCGATACATTGATACATAGAACATGCACGAAAAGCTTAAAGAAATTAACATTATGCCTGATTTTAGAGGGCATATCAAACTTCAAATAGCAATTAATTACTTTGTAATATGATTTCGAGGTATTTGCTTAAAAATAAAAGTTTTTTAATACATATATTAGTTTTTTAAACTACACTCTAAAGACATTTTTTAATCAATGTTTGATTAAAATATCGTTGATAATATTGTTTGTTTTCAGTTAATAGAAGAGCAAATATTACAAACGATCTCAACAAACTTGTTAATATGTCTAATGACTTTTCTATCCAATCCAGCGAATGATTAATGATCAAAAATGATTCTGAAAGTCTATCTAAATTATCTACGGTTGTATCTAGGCAACAATTCACTAATGAAGTAATCTTAAGTCTGATGAATTCGTAGGTAGGTGAACAACAAAAATATTCTTCTATTTTTATCGACTTTCATTATCTCAGTTGGTTTTAGATAATTGAATAATAACTCTTTTCTTTTTTTCTCATTGTTCATAACTACAGAGTTAATCTAACCCATTCACTTAATTCAATTTTAATTATTTAAATAAATTAAATTTGTTGTTATCACCGTTTAGAATTTATAACTTGTAAAAAATTCAATGGTTGAGACACCTGCAACGGAACTTGCAAATTCCAAGTAATTAATGTTTGATATTATGTGTAAGGGCAGAAAATACCTGTTGGAAGAATACTACAATTATTGAAATGATAATGATAATGTGGGGAACGATGCAAAGGAAATTCTGATGGTTAACAACTGGTCCAGAACGATGGAATACCAAATATCGTGGATGCATAAAATTGAGGAGTCAGCTCAATTCGGGCTGTAATTAGAGTGGTCAAATTTTTGAATAGTGAATACTGGACATTTTCAGTGGAAATCTCATTCTTTCAATATAATGGTTACGGAGATAACCTAAAAATGCGTTTATTTCAATTCAATAAATACTGATTGTTAAAATGGAGAAGTAACATTGTTAATAAGGGTAAATTTTTCGTCTTATCAAAGGGTAGTTCTTTTTTTACACCTTACACCAAAATTATTGGTGAATTTAAAATATGTTAGGTACCATGAATTCCAAAATGAATATTAGGTATTATTTTCATTGTTTTATAAAAAAAATTAAAATATCAATATTTTTCGAAGTTTCCAGAGCAGAGTAACCTGACTATTATGGGTAGAATAATAGACATCATGTAAGGTATACAACACATATAGTATAATATTATATAAATACAAGGCGGCTGTCGTGGTGTAATGCGTAAGGCGCTGGCATTCTATACAGGAGCTCTGGGTTGAATTCCGGTGATGACACAATATATTTATATGATTTTCTCAAAACCTGGGAATTACTAACAATCACCGTATACGAAAAAGCAAGGACATGGTTATTAATAATAATAAAAAAAATTGTAAATATACATTTTAAAACTATATTCTCATATATGTTATGAATATATTGATGCACCCTAGCTCTAGTGCCATTAAAGATGCAATGATTCCTTGAGGCCTCGATTTGATTTTATTATTGTTAAAGCAATATTGATACATTATTATTTTAAGTTGTGTTTTTATTTACATTGAATATAATATTGATCATATTGACGTTTATTTATTAAAACCACAGTATTGATGTTTTTGAAACAAAGGTTTTTGGTAATTCAATATTTGTCTTGATCATGTTAACAACTATTTCTATAGGTAATAAAATTACTTAATTATTAATAGACACGTTCTTTTAATTTGTTGACTAGTGTTATCTATGTTATTTTTTTCAATCATCTGTACTCTAACGATAACACCTCGCCTATTCCTTTTATGGCTGTATAGGTACTCAATTTTCTTTAATGACTCACTTGCTGTAGCTCTGTGAGATTCTATCTGACACTGGGATGTTTTATTCATCATAAAATAGACTTTATACAAAAAAAGCTGAGCAGACGAGACTTTAACAATCACGATTTACGCTATTCACACGAAGACTTTTTCAAAATCGCCTTATAAAGGAGCAATGCTCGAACAAGTTGAGACCGCTTGTATTATTCCCGATTCGACAGTAAAACAACCATTTTACAAGGCATTTTTATTATATTTTATGTTCACAGTCAGTTACTTCTCTTTGCACAACATTGGACCATTCGCAGAAAACTTTGTTATGTGGGCTTCAATAAATAACGTACATAAATTTTATTAAACCTATCCCTTCAATCTATTACACGTCCCAGAGTTATTTAATTTCCATCATGGACTTTTTAATTATCTACATTTGAAATGCATATTTTATTTTATGAAAATTTAGTTACCATTTGGTATGTAGAAATTATTTTACGACACGTGTTTCGCTTTATAATATCAAGAACCAGTACTATATGAGCAAAATACTCGTTGTAAAATATTTTTTTAAGTATGGTGAATAATTTCATTAATATTATCATTAATTACCACCAAGTGAATACTGGAAAGCATTCAAATTTTCTATTAAATTTAAACAGTCAAATTAATCTACATCCACCATTTTACAAACTTGAAAAAAAAATAACTAAAATATTAACTTTACAATAATATTTTCAGACATATTATGAACTTCATTATAATTTTAAATGATTTTACAGTCCCCTATCAAACGTATATATTATAATTATATAATAGGTATATAATTATACTAAAGCAATATATAATTCTGCCCTCTATACTTAGTTAATTTACATTAAAGTTAGAGGTTGGGATATAAATAAAACACTCTGTATACTATATCGAAGCATACTCAGTTAAAAGTGTGGACCTGTGATATTGTGATTTGAACCCTCCTAAGTAATAAAATCTGAGTGTAAAATAATAGTTAATGCAAATTGTTGTGAACGAATTTATAAGAAATACTATCATATATCTGCGGCGTGTACACACAAATCAAATAATAATTTAACAAAGAAAATATGTATAAAAAAATAATTGAAATAGAGATAATAATCTTTCATAATATTGTACCTGTAAATATGGAATACTAAATGCAAAATTTGAACATTTACACTCCTTCGTGTATAATCACCGACTTGTCAATCTGTTTACGATTTACTTAATCAATGAAATATTATTATCATGAGTGTACTTTTGAACATCTCTGTCGATTTTCAGAAACAGTAAGTTTGTTTTTCATAAGAATCTAGAGATTGCCAACACGTATGCCACGGTTTTTTGGGGTGACGCGGTTACCCAGGTACACTGAAAGATATTAAAGAAGGTCCATGCAATTTTAATTTAATACTCTGTTGCATAGCTACGACGATAAGTTTGTATGATTCGATGGCTATTTTCTTCGAGTTATCATTAAATTTCAATGTTTCATCTATCGATATAGTGTGGAGTCAAAATGACTTCATTTTCTTCCCTTTTTCCAAGAAATATATTTGAAAAAGATTTATTTCAACATAACAATTGGTTTTTTTTTTAAATAATGGTTGAATTTTGGATATTTGTAAAAGATAAATCGCATTCAGCAAGTGCTAAAGGTCAATGACTTGTGACGACTTATTTATTTCAGAAAAACTGTGTTTTCAGCGATAGAAATAATAACAATCAAATAAAATTTCTCAAAACTTAACATACCTACAATTGGAAATGGAGTTATTTATATCTGATTTTATTTCAAAATTTAAAAAAAAATGTGTGGTGAACAATCGGCTCTCTCATCCCAATAATATTTTAAGGCGCCGTAAAATATTTATACCTACACTAAAAGAATAATATAAAAAAAAGTTTGAAAACTACTGTACAGTGTGTACCTGAATTATTACACGTGTATTCGTCTATGTAGATTCCAAACTATTTCTGGATACATTGTTTTACATACCTAACAGTTTCATTCTCTTTGAACAAAGTTATTTTCACTGCTTTATCCTAGTCCATACATAGGCTCGCTTTTAGGAAACTATCAACTTTACTTATCAACTTATAACTTATCTTCTCCCCTGTTTTCTGGAACGACCTGCAGAAGATGCCATAAAAACAAACTTTTTTATTTGCGCAAGTTACTTGCCGGCGGTTTGTCAAACTTGCACGGTGATAAATTGACCGGATATATCATTTATTTTTCCGGTCTAGTTTCCGGCTCATTCTTAAAAAATGCACATTAAAAAGACTTTGTAAGATTTGTTATTCTTTTTAAATGTCTCGAAAACAAAAGAACATAATCCAGGTCAATCTTGAGAAGTACTTAAAAGTATGAAAACTAATAAATTTATTGTACGAGTATCTGTCATAAAAAATCGTTGTATTTATTTAGGTAGGTACTTTGAAGACAAATTATAATTATTTACCTAATTTTTACAACGTTTTTATTAGCTCGTATTTTTGTTTTTCCGGTGGTTGTTTGTCCAGTACAAATCTTGTAATCGATTTTTAACTAACTTCCCGACTAGCTTAGACATTTGAAACTTTTAGAATATATCAGAACACGATGCCAATGCATTCTTTTAATACCTTTAGCCATCTTTAAGCAGAATTGAATTCATTTTCAGTTAATCCTGTTTTGTATGAAAAGTTATTTCAGAAAAATCCGTAAAAAGTAAAAGACTATTTTTGGTTGGTTGGGTGGTCCTAGCAACTAAATTATTAATATATACGTGCGTTACTATGAAAATCAAAATGAAATGTCAAAATAATATTTCAGTATTCTATATTTGTTTGTTTTTTATTTACTTCATAACAAGTAAAACTTTGAGCATATTAAGCATAATAATTCAACAGAAATTTAAATACGTTGTACTTATATAAAAAGTTCTTTTTATCTTCTAATTTTTGTTGGTAAAATCAGTTTTATTTAAATACTTATTTATCGTTATATGCAATATTCATTAAATCAACAGATCTTTTTCATTTTTGGCGTAACAGCCCGGTATGAACATTGCCCATCTCAATCAGACTTTTCCATTCTGCCCAGTCCTTTTTTTCCTTATCCAGTTGATTACTCCCAGTGTTCCGCCTATAAATATGCCAATCCACTTAAAGTTGTGGTCTTCCTGTAGATACTCACTGACGAGTCCGGAAACTTGTACGTATGCAGTTCGCCATATCACACTACTGAAATATTCTATCGGGAATATATGGCCGTATAATAAAGACCGTCCAACCTCTTTGAGTCGTATAGTACTGACATATTTTTTTTGTCTAAATAAAACACGGTTCTTGTCGGTTTATACTTTACAAGAAACTAACAGCTAACAAAATTTTGAAAATAGCCAATATACTGGATTATTTGTTAGGTTAGGTTAGGTTTGCATTCTTGAATTCATGAATTTTACCAAAATCAGCTATGAAAATTTAAATTGAAAATTAAAAATTGAAAAAAGAAGATATAATATATTATATAATTCGTAGGATAATTTGATTAAAATTATCAGCGGAGCTGTGCTACATATCAATCTTGTAAAAGTTTTCGGAATACATCGAAATATGTAAATACATAATTGCGTTTTTTGTTTACACAATTTTCGGTTTTAAATAAACTTGGCCTAGATTCAATACTAAATGAAGTTATTTGTGTGATCACTAATTAAAATATTTTAATAACACACAACGATTTAGATTAGTTTGTAATAATTACAGTTGATTATATACATTCAAAATAATGATCGAAGGATTTTTCATACTTCAACACATAATTATATCACAATGAAACCATTTATAAGCTTATTCAGCTTCGTGAAATATTGTTTTAAATATTCGCATTAGTAAATAGACCACATAAATGGAAATATGTGGTATTTTCAAATAGAGCACATGTGAAAAAGCTTCAATACGATCAAGCTTTTGCGTGAATAAACACACAATTAAACATTTACGTTTGATCTTAAGTTCTCTCACCGTTTAATGCAGATCACATTTATAGAATGAATATAGAACACGTCTTTACTTCCATATAGTTACAAGTGTTACTACTCTAGCGAAATCTACAATATTATGCATATTTAATTAAACTATTTTAGTGAATGTCACCATCGTCAGCTGGGGTCGACCCATTGCTGGATGAGGGTCTCCCCTGCCGCCTTCCACTCTTATCGGTCCTTAGTTATTCGTTGTCTCGTACATCTGTAGACCTTTATAAGGATATCCATCCAACGGGTTTTAGAGGATCCTTATGCTCGTTTGGTGCCTCTTGGGTACCACTTTATGACGACATTTTCAAGTAGTTGGAGACCTCTATCACATCGCGTACTCTTGTCTGCCTCATTATTCATTTATTTTTATTTTATGGTATTTGGCCAACATGGACCTTTCCATACAACTTTAAGCTACTCGTAGTTTATGAATGTATCTTGTAAGTGTCCATATTTCATACGCAAACATGAGCACTGATAGCATACATTGGTTAAACGTATTTAAGACACAATGGGTCTTTTGAATATACCTACTAATCGGACGGGTATCATTTAAATGTATCTAACATATTTGCTTAAATACACTAAGTTTACATTAACTTTTGCTGGGTTCGACTATTTAACAACAACATTGCCTTAATGCGATGTACTCACCTATTTTAACTGACGTGGATTTTAATATAACAAAGAGCATACATGATTGACTTCTCATTTAATTCATACGGTAAGGAATTTAACTAAGATACCATGTCCTTAGCTTTGATGTTGTAAAACAATTTAACAATAATCACGTTAATCTTCATTGCTCTGCTGAATATATCCAATCACGCTACAGTTATGTACTTACACAAGTAGACATGTAACAGTCAGTTAACATTTCCACTCTACCCAATTTCCGATGTTATGACTTACTTAGTTTTAGTAACGTATCTCTCTCTAAATCATATTAACAGAAATATTATTTCTCTAAGATTAACATAACTATTTAAGATTTAATATAACCGTGATAAAGTTAGTTACATCTTATCAACACAAATAGTTAGTAATTAATATAAATTGTTATGGTAACATTTCGAACATACAGACTTAGCTAATAAAATTTAGCATAGTTATAAATGTTTTAATATTTAGGCTTGAGGTGCAATTTTTAACTTTTTTTTTTTATTATAAAATAATATTATACAACATACATAATTTGAAAAGACCTCAGATATACCTACTAGAAAATTCTATAAAAAAAATACAAAGTTCAACGGGACACAAATCCGTATTGACTAATTAGCACTTTACCAATTGAGTCACGTGCGTCCTGTCTAAGTACGACGAAATTCACTTATAGTTTTCACATCTTAAAGCGCTAAACAAATTGCGTCAATTTTTAACTTTCGACTTTTGTGTTTTAAATCAAAGTATCAATTACCTTAATTATGCACTAACGAGCATCAGGATCTGTTTATATTTTAGTTATCACTTACTAATTTAATAAAGTATTTTTTTTAATCAACGAATAATAAACAAGATTTGAGAATGTAGGTAACATTATTTTTTTATTGATTATATAATTTGAACATACATAAGATATATATTATATGCATACCTACTAACTATCTATGTATTACCATAAATCGTCCGGTGTTAAAATTTAGAACTAAGCTCATCACAGTATATAATAATGTCAAATATTAGTATCACTCAGCGGACAACTTCTACTGATGGATCTATAGAAAAAATCGTCATATTTTTTCGACATAATTTCTAGTAGGTACTGATACCGGGGGGAAAGATGAACTCACAGGTCTTCTGGGTAGATGTGCGGATCCAGCATCACTTCGGGTTGCAGGTCATGTGTGGACATCAGGATACATAACGTCGCCATAGGATTTGTTTCCCGAATATCCATTTTTGTCGAAATCGACATTTTAATGCAGTTCAATTTCTATTATCGAACTCTACCGAAATCATTTATAAAAACAATATATTTTTATCTAGGAACAGAGATATTTTTTAAAAAACCCGAATACGCCATGTTAAGTTACAATTACTCCGTGGTGTTCTCCCGAATGGCCAACTATTCGTACCTGAATATCCAAGTTAATTTCGGTCGAAATATATCTCTGGCTGAGTGTTTATTTCCCGAATATGACTTTAGCCAATCAAACCGCGCTCACGCCGTGCATCTCGCTCCCACATTCACGCTGTCTAGCTCTAAAACAATCACGCCCACTTTCATATTTTTCGGCCGTCTGGAGACTTCTTTCAAATTTCGTCTTATTGATATTGTTTTTGACGTTACTATTGTTTTAATAGTGAATTCATCAAATTTGAAGAGATCATTCATAGCTGATACATCACCAGTTTGCCCTGAAATTACAGTAGAGTTGTGGAAGTGAGTATTTTAACCTAAATAACTGCATTTTGTTTTGATAAATGACACAAAATCCCAACGGTTATATGAATTCTACAGTATGACCCGGCAACTACTATGACGTTAAAAATTATTATTATTTCAAATTATTATTAATCAAACATTGTTTGTCTTTATTTTACTTTTAATCTAGGTATTTCTATGAAAATAAAGGCGATGCTATTATTTATTTTTGAATGCGCTGATAGTTAATTTAATTTAATATGTATGTTAGTAACTATGTATTTGGTGGATATTATATACTTATGATATTGGTACCTACCTAATATTAGCAGCCAATGGTAATTAATTTATACATTCTATTATTTTGTGTTGTTATTCCTTACAATAGTAAATATATAATATTTATTTGGTGGTTTGTAATAAGTTTAATTGTCAATTATACAAATATATAGATATAATAATATACAGATATATGTAAATAGATTTTTTTTTTTTTTTGGAAAAAGTATTAATATAAAATTGTTAGCAAGTACGAGTAAGTACCTACCATCATAAAATATTGGAGAAATGACCGTGACGGCGGTTAGTAATTGAAGTAGTACTGTATAATATATTTTCTCACAAGTGATTTAAAAAAAATATGTAAGTATGTTCAATTATTAGAATGGTACATTCTTAAATCTTGTGAATTATTCGTTCAATAAAAAAATAGTTAATTACTTAAAAACCATTTTATTACTTAATCTGAAAAAAACCGAAAAAGCGATTGCCGCATGTTATTATTACATACGAACTTGGGTAATTACGATCATTAAAAATTTAAATAGTAGAAGTAATTATTAACAATTATCATGTAAATAAATACAACATTTGAGGCGCGTACTTTTTGACCACTCAGTAATCTGTGGGCCGTGCAGCAATACGCTACGGTCTTAAATCCCGAACGTCCATGTTTTGTCCCGAATATCCATTATTCTGAGAGAGCGCTAAAAATTTCCCGAATATCCACAGTGAGTACTTGTAAATAAAACATATTTTCTGTGCATTTAATTCTTGGATAATGTTGCAATCTTACAGTATAGAAAGAATGATTGATACATCTACTGATATTAAAATATACGACAATGAAATTTGTTTTTCGTCTCCTGTAAAATTGACATTTGGTCTATTCGGGAAACAAATCCTATAGCGACGATAATTCAAGATAAAACACGTCTTTGATTTGACAGTCCCACGTGGAACTACATTTGTTTACGCTAGGGCATAAGCAAACATTGATAATATTACATCATTTTTCATCTAAAGAGGTCTTAAATTAGTCACCGCACTGTCTTTATATTAGGGATCGGTTTATCATTATTATCCCGCGCACTAAGCACTGATTCACTTTTTCACTCACTAGGGAATTGATTAACTTTCGTTGGATTTTTGCGCGGGTCACCAATTGGTTTTACAACGATTACGGGTTATTTACGATTGATTTAAAAAGGAGCCGGGAGCGCCATCAATAGCGCGGTGGCACACCTCGCCGGCGCGACGGTTTTTTTTGCGTTATCCTTTCATTGTAGGTAGATTCGAACTGACTTTTCTTTTTAAAAGCATCTTTTAATTTTAGCGGGTCCATTCTACGGAGGAGAAGAGAGAGTAGAAGGTTACTGAACAACGGTACATTCACTCGGCCGCTTGATCCCGTGCTAGGTAAAAAAAATATGCACCCTCGTCCCTCGTCGGCACGCTCCGCTACCGACAGGATGCGTTTGGCAATTATTATTACGTGGATCAGGAAAACTAAACATTTAGCCGGGGGCGTTTTGATGTGTTCGTTGTTAAATCGTTGATTTGGAATTTGAAACGTCATCGCAACATAGTCTTTTTTTTATGTCTGGTGACAGTACCTACATATATATCTGCGGTGCTTTCAATTTATGTATGTTCAATAAAAATAAAGTTACATTCTTAAATAATTGTATTAATTATTAGTTGAATAAAAAAATAATTTAAACTAATTCACCAATTTAAACAGAACGTATAAAAATCAAAAAACTGCAATATCTCGGCCAGGACATAAGTACAGCATTCCATAACTCGTCATCACAGGAAAGATCATCGGTAAACGTAGAAGATGGTGACTGAGCTGATGGATAAGTAATAATCGTAAATTACTGAACAATAACATGACACTTTTCGGATTTTGTTTATATTCAGACTGACGTCATATATATTACATAAAGTATTAATAATAATAAATACTGCCGAATCAATGAATGGCCAGTCGCTCGTTTGCTCTGCACGCAATGTATTAGGATGGGCTACCCCTTGTCGATGAATTTATAGCAAACAAGGATATAAATGAGAGAGACTATGTAGTCTACCATTATATATTAGGTGAATATGCGATTTTGGGCCCGGCTGGCTTTTGTTTACTCTAAGCAGATTCAAACATTCTTGAAAACCGCTAAATATTATATACTGAGGATTATGGGATGCTAACAAGATTGAATAGTGACAGGTAGGTATATAACTTCTAAGTACTCCTTCTTAGATTCTAACAATATCGACAAAAAAGAATAATAAAAAAAAAACCTGTGGTAGGCTTAATTTATTATTAATTTGATAAAATTCATACTGCGTACTTCCTACATCTGCTTTGTGGATGGTACTAATAAATGTTTATCCAAATTCAATTATTTATTCAACTGGCTAAGACCTTTCATATGATTCGAAAAATATCGTTCCTTAATTGAATACATACGTATTTGACATTTTCAGATAGATATATTATTAAGTATAGGAAACATGAAAAATCCATTACATTAAAATACAAAACGGAAGTAAAATAACGCACGATATGAATTGTAACGAGTATTATGGCTATTATCTGTCTAATTTATTTCCAATTTTCTTCCGCATGTTTAAATAGTTTTTTGTACGAAAAGAAAACAAATAATTTTCTTTTTCCCAAACCATAAATGAAAAATTACTTTGAATGGAAGTTTTCAGGGTCTACCATTTTTATAAATTTCTTATGAGATTTGATAAAATCACCATTTCAAGTACAGAGTAAGCGCCAATATTTACATTAGTTAGTTTATTTTCTTGACTTATTTTTCATGAGTAATCATTGTTATACATTCATTGAGTATAAATTGAAAAAAACGCAATAAATCAATCTGAGCCAGGCGCGGGATTTGATCCCACAGCTGGCGCAAATAATTGTATCTTAACACATTGACTGCTGACTAGATAATCACTTTTTATTTACCAAATTTCAATAGCATGCTAATTATATCGAATAATGGCCACCTTAAGCGTTACGCGCTGGGCGCGTCTTTAGTGTAAAATGTATAAATATCAGTAAAAATTTTAATTGGTATGTTTTTTGTGCCATTTAAAATGCCTGCATTACCAAAATTATTATATAATTAAATCTGATTATTGTTAAATCGTTGTCTGTAGTATCAGTATCAGCGTTGCAAATTTAGCATTTTTCTTACCAGATCTAGAATTTTTTGATAAGCATTCAGCTTGCTAAAAATGCATCTGGCTTGTGGCGTTTTTATTAGCATTTTTCGATGCCTCCGACAGTTTAAAATGTGTGTTTAAAAACACAAGATATTTAGTTAATTAATTTTCATGCTTTCTATCAGATGCTTACTGTAGGTAGGTCGGTACCTATTTTAGTGAGAGATAAAACAAGATGAAACAATTTCATGCATTATTTAACGTTTTTGTATCGTATTCCAAATCTCCGCGTATATAAAATAATAATTTAGGAGGTTCTGCAACAAAATGGATAATAAAAATCAAATTAGGATTGTGCAACGGAATGCCAGAAGTATGAAGCAAAAAAAAGAATGAAATTGGAAAGTTCTTTAGCAGAATAGGAGTGAGGATCTGAGCAACGGATCCCCTTCTAGAAGAAAAGAGGCGATATGACAGCAAGTCGCAGTCAAAGCCTCGGTAAAATCAAAAAAAAAAAAAAGTTATTCATCTTAAAGGTATGTTTTTTAAATTTTCTGATGACTCTAAGAATATGTCTGTCCTACAAGAAAGAAGCTCTTTTATTGAAACATATAACGAACTTGAACGCCATTGACACAATTTAAGTATTTGTTGTCAATTTTGAAATGTATTTCTCTTAAAATGTGTTGTTTTTACACGTATCGACGTTTTTTCGATTTTTACAATTTTATTTTTACAAAATCTAGCGTTTTTTCCTGTCAAATAGCTTGTTTTCATACACCGTCTGGGATGATTTTGTCAACGACAGTTGGCAACACTGATTAGTATCTTTTATAAAAAAATTCCGAGAAAACAACCAGAATGTTATTTCGCACCATCGCAACTAAACTGCCACAATCCAAAAAAACGACAAACAGAAAAAATCAGCTTTGAAGTTTTTACCTTTCGCATTTTTGTACTGTGTTTTTGAAACATGTTTAGATATTGAATGAAGTTTTAGCTTGAATTTGATGACTTAGAGATATGAAATTTTCGGTACATATACTATGGACAATATACAATGAAACGTAGTAATTAACTCAAAAGACATAAATTTGGACTTTTGGCGGTTTAGTTGCGAGGGTGCAATTTATTTGTTGATTCAAAATTACAATAGATTGTCGCCAGTATTAACGGAATTTATAAGATATCAGTTAGATTATTATAAAATTTGGTCGTGATTAGTTTTTCAAAGTCGGCAACACCACCTCCGTTTGAACATTACAGAGGGTGGTTATAGACTCGGAAGAAATAAGAAGGCCCAGAATATAAACAAGGAGGCTGTGGAAACAAGAATAAAATTATGAAAAACTGATATTACATATCGTCGGGTTAGTGCCAAAAGTTGGTAAGTCGATAGTTTAGGTATTTTGAGTTAATAACGGATTATATGTCTATATATAAATATGTATGCTAGAAAAAAAAATCAAGGTCATCCGATATATAGAACATAGTTTTTTAGCTATTCATTATTTTAATAAAAATACGTAACTCCCGTTTTTTCGATTATCCAACATCAAAAAAACTGTAAAGATGCTTACAGTATTAATCTAGATACAAATCTAGCCAAATGTCAATGAAACGTGGCAGTCAAATCTTTGTAATGGCACTAACGGATTTATTTTAGTTCAATAGTTGAGCTAAAAGTTAAAACTTCTTCTGAAATAAGTTTGTAATAACATTAACAGTATTCTCTTAAGCCGCAGTCGAGTCAAATTCAATGTACTAGTACTGCCGAATATTTGTAACTTCAGTTACAGCGCGCATTTGCCTATGGTTTCGGCCATTTTGCGGTAACTCTAGCCAGAATTATCATTCTTCTCCTACAACTGTCAGAGCAGGTTGGTGCGTGTTCGTAATTATTTGTGAAACGTTATTAAGTGTTAATAGAAAATGGATAGTAAACCATTCCCAAAGTGCTTGTCATCTAGAGCTGTGAGGATTTTACAATCAGTTTATAAAAATACAACCGATGGCTGTAAAACAAACTGATGTCCGATGTAATTCTGTTCAGGTACATTTTGTTGATTCATTTGTCTTTCCTTTCGTTGTTAATAATTGTTATATTTCTCAATGTTTTGATCATAATGCATATTGATTATGATATTATAATATTACAAAGGTTCACCTGTTTATAAACGTGTAATAAAAATAATAGCTTATAGATTCGTGACGTGTCACAATGCACGGTGCATCAATTTGAAGATCAATAAATAACTTCGTTTTAGTTTTGTTTGTAAGTTGTATTAACTATAATAATAATATAACATATAACTTATCTTATATAACATTAAAAGCCAAGTCATTTGACCTATTTCTTAACTAATATAGAATCATAATAGCCAAGTTATGGCTTTGTGACGTGTTGCGTTTCAAGAGTACCTAATAATTTAGAATGTCTGCCTAGCTTTAATATTAGTGGCTCGGTTATCATTCGTTTTTTTTATAATAACAATGATGAATAAGATTTATTAACATAATAATAATTGTTCCAGGATCTAATGGTGTTATCAACTCCTACGGAAGAAATCAAGGATCACCGAAATCATTGCCCATACCGGAAATTGTACTATTTTTTTATTAGTCATATGAGAGGGCGGTCTGTTACCAATGTGTGTAGTGAATTAAAGAATGGATAATATACTAAAATGTTGTGATAACTAAAGAAAAGAAAAGAAAAAATGTGTCGTGCTGGAATAATTCCATAAGAACTAAATTCATGATAAAAAGTACCTACCTACAAGTGCATTATGTAGAAACATTATTCCCGAACCTTCCTTAAGTGATAATGAAATCGAAGAAGACGGTGTAGTGTAGTGTTTATTAAAATAATCGTTGAATTGTGTTAAAAAAGAGCGGAAATAGTGAATAGAATCATGTTAAAACCAATTATTTGTAAATTTAACTCTTTATTCATGTGTCATTTCAATATAAGTTTGTATATTTTTGTTATGTCCTCAATTTTTACACTGTAAATTTTTGTAAGTATTATAAATTTCTTTGTACTTACTTATTTTTTTCTAATTAATATCAATATTTTTATATTAAGAGTGTCTTGTATTATGAATGTTTTTAAAATCAACTATTGATTGTCCATTAATAAATTAATTCATTTTATAATTGTATCATAGAAGTTTGTATGCTATTTTGGTGTACCCAGATTAATTAATTCGATTTATTTTAAGTTTTTTCTCTTTATTAGTTCATGAAAGTATTTATTTTATTAAATAAGTTTATGTAATTTTATTATTTTCCTGATTTTTTCACTGTATACTGTTGAAAATAATGTAATTCCTATGACATTTTACTATAATAAATTTCGAAATTTGTATGTTAAGTATTACTTATATTATGTGTATATGTAATATGAACTGCCGTATGTCCATTAAAATATTTATGAATGCATTGAAATTGATCATTGATAATATAAAATTGTTTTCGAATTTATTTCTTTAACCTATAAACCTTCCCTTTCTTCAATCCTAACACAATGCTATGCACAGATAACTGTAAAAAGAGCTGATTAATTTCTGCCAAAGGTTTGTAAGTCCTACCTCACCTTACAATATGCGATTATTTTGAATGATTAATTTTATTTTTACGTTTTTTAATATGCAAGGATAATAGTTCATACTTCAATTCATCTAAATAAATAAAGCACAAAGTAATTATCATTATGCCTGATTTTAGAGGGCATGCCAAACTTTCAAATTGCGATTACTCCATAACATGATTTCGAGACTTACCAACATTTGGCAGTATACCGACGATATTATTTTTTCATGTAGTAAAATTCAGTTCATTCAGTTAAATTCGTAGTGATTACTATATTGTATTATGTAGTAACATAAACTCAAGCTGGCTTACCCTAATGGATGTAGTAAAACAGGCTAAATATATCGTGTGTGGAAAAATATGGGCTAAACAAACACACCTGAAAGAATATGATATTTTCAATAGTGAAGTTAATAATATTTATTTTAGTTTGTCACATTAATATAACGTGCTTTCAATCTTTTTTACTTGAGTTTTATGGCAGTCATTTTTTAAACTACCTTGCTTTTACTCCATGGCGATGGCTTTACAGTTGTATTTATTAATCTGTTCTGTGGTACCTATGTATTATTTTAACGTGGTTCAAAACCACAAAAGATGGTTACTTATAATAACGAATTTTTACATAACACATTAGTTGCATATTGCTAAGAAATTTTGTCTTGAAATTAGTACATTGATAGCTTGTACGGTAACACAGCTCGTATAATTCAAAGATTGTGGATTCATGTCCAATGGTACGAATTTTTAAATTTATTTGTCTAGTGCATTATGACAATTAATGTAAATATAAAAAAAGTATTTAAATAAATATGTTTATGTTTTTATAAAATATAGAATATGATTTTTATGACATCAATATTTTTTTAATTTTTACCTGCAGACCTAATTTACTCTTAATTTTGAAAAAATATGATTTTTTGATTCTGTGTAAAAAAATCTCATAGGTGCATACTGGGTTTTTTATACAATGTATCTGTCTTTTATTTTGTCTATATAATTATTCCAAATTTTTAGTCTATTCAAAAACAAGGCAAAGGTATAAAGTACGCATTTTCAAAAACAAATATAAAATATTCAATACATAAAAACAATACAAGTAGTTTTGGATAGAAATCGATTTAAAATCTATAAATACAGAATCAATTTTAGACGGAAAACCTTTTCTCGTCTTAGGCAGTATGCATTGGAGTTGAATTACCAATTTGAAAAAGTAGGGTCGACCCTTATCTGTGACACATTTTTCTAATATTTTCTGTCAGTCATTTTTATACAAAAAGTTTTTACTCGAAAAGCAATAATTTTTGATATCCACGTGCCTATATAATTTATCAGAATCCAATTTAGGTAGGAAACAAGCAATGAATATTGAAATTATTTCCTTAAAAGTTTTTGTTAAGACGCGTCTCACTAAAATAAAAATAATTAAAAGATAAAAAAAACTTTTTATATACAACGTTTTTAAATTTTTTGTTGAATCATATAAACTTAACTAGACTAGCTTAAACGATCAAAAAAATTTGTACTTGATAGAAATAATACTAAAATGTCACGTATATATTAATAATTTAGTTGCTAGGACCCCAACTAGCAATCAATATTAGTGGATTGGATTACGGATTTCTTCCCAAATAACTTTTCATACAAAACAGAATTAAATGAAAATGAACTCAATTCTACTTAAATATTAAAAGTATTAAAAAAATGCATTGGCATCGTGTTCTGATATATTCTAAAAGTTTCAAATGTACAGCTAGTCGGGAAGTTAGTTAAAAATCGATTGCAAGATTTGTACTGGATAAACAACTACCGGATAAATAAGAATAAGTACAACCTAATAAAAACATTGTAATAATAAAATAGATGGCACTAGAAATTATATTTGTTTTTATAGATAATGACAATTTATATTGTTGCTTTACGTTTTGTATATTTTAATAAAATTACTATTATTTACATGTTCAAAAGCAGATATTATTACCACCAGCTGTCTGAGAATTTCACAAAACACTTTATAAGAAATTATTTACGTTGAGATAAAAGGTAGTGTAGTGTTTACAGACGAATTTTGTTTATGAAAAGAAATTTTAAACTCCTAAAATAAATTATTTCCATTCATCAAAGTTAATTTGTTTCATAAATTTGATTTGCTCATTTAAAAATTATACAATAGAAAATCGCGTAAAAGGAATTAAAAAGTTTTCTTGAGTTTACAATATAATATAAACAAAACGGGTTTTAACTTTTATTTTAAAAGCTTAAAATATTTACAAAAAAAAATAATATAACATCAATTCTATTTCACTATGGGAGAATCCTAAGAAAGAATGAAAAGCTACTAAGGACATAATAATTATATTATGTAGTGAAAGAATTAAGAAATATCTATTGAAATACAATTTACTGAAAAATACTTAATTAAATCCATAGATACAATCAATCTATCTAACAAAAAAAAAATAGAAATAAAACGGTTTTAAAATAAAATGATATTTGTTGAAGTTAAGTTTTGGTAGGTATATTATTTTACTAATATCATTTACGTCAATGAAATGCAGTTTAATAAATTTTCACGATAAAATAGACAAAATTGAATAGTCATAGTTTGAATGAATACTTACATAATAACATTATAACTATATTTTTTATTAAGGAAACATCGATAAGTAAAAAAAATATGATATAAAAATACATTTTACTCTAAATTGCATATACTTATGTGATATATTAACGCCTACGATCGCCGAGCTATTACAATTCAGGTTTATAATGACGTCATGGGTCCTGGGTTTGAATCCCCGGGTCTGGAAAATTCAATTGTGATTTTTCAATAATATGTATTACGGACCCAAAGCCGCATATAATAATAGACCAAGCGAGCGAATGTTTGTTCTCCCACTCCAGCGAAATTCTCTTGACGTAAATGCTTTTTGTTGAGTGAGCATAAGAATTTCGCTGGAGTGGGGGAAGAACAAACATTCGCTCGTTTAGTCTAAATGCGGCTTAATAGGTTGAGCAAGTGGCTAATATATATTTCTCGTAAAAAGTAAATTCTCGTGATGAAAAAATAAATAAAAGTTTGTATCATATGATGCATTAAGTTTGTCACGTAAGCAAAACCCGCATTTAATATTCGTAATATTTGAGGACATTCGGGAGGCTTTTGAGTTAAGTTAAGTTATCGACATTGAGACAACATAAAGAACATCTCAATTCACATTATTGGTCTATGCACTGTGCTCTGTGATGTTTTATCTATTGTCAACTTTCCGTGGAAAGAGATTGTTTTAATTAAAAATAATTACAAAATAAAAAGTATATACAACGTATTTAAATTTTTTGTTAAATTATTATGCTCAATATGCTCAAACTTGTACTTGATATAAAGTAAATAAAAAACAAACAAATATAGAATACTGAAATGTCATTTTGACATTTCATTTTGATTTCCATAGTAACGCACGTATACATTAATAATTAAGTTACTAGGACCACCCCCTTAGCAACCAATAATAGTCTTTTTACAGATTTTTCTGAAATAACTTTCCATACAAAACAGGATTAACTGAAAATGAATTCAATTCTACTTGAAGATGGCTAAAGGTATTAAAAGAATGTATTAGCATCGTATTCTGATATATTCTAAAAGTTTCAAATGTCTAGCTAGTCGGAAAGTTAGTTAAAAATCGATTGCAAGATTTTTACTGGATAAACAACCATCGGACAAACAAGAATACGAGCTAATAAAAACGTTGTATTAATAAAACACAATACATAATAGATAATTAATCAACATATTTTATAAACATCAGGGGTAGTTTCATCCACTTCAATATTGGGCATTGTCTGGAGTTAATAATGTCCAATGGAAACGGATAAAACCGCTCGTAATAATAATTATTTAATTATGTGGAATAGGTACTGTATTTTATTGTGTTTTATTTTAATTAATAAATACATGAATGAATCTTCATAGAATAAGTATGAATGGATCATTTACAGAATTGTTATAAAAACAGTTAGAATTGTTATGGGTAAATATAATTTACAATCATATTATATTTAATTAGGTTTTATTTATTCAATCATCACCACTGCATTTACCTACATCATATTATCGCTAACGTAGTTTTGACTTAATATCAATGCATATTTTGACTTCCGTGTAAAATTAAATTTTTATTCTTTTGTTATTGTGTGTATTAAGGTAGTTCGTCTTCTAAAAATATTCAGGTTGTTATATAAATAAAGGGCTTTATTCAATCTCTCCCGGTGATAATGACTGTCGTTTCATTTTATCGCATTAAGCACTTAATATTTATAGGACTCTGCGTCCTACTCTATACGCCAAACTCTACTTTTATATGTACATTAAGACAGGGTGCTTCCGGTGTACAATAAAAAATAGTTGAAATATTATTATTTCACGTTACAGTTGGACCTTATCAAAATACCTCAGTAACTTTATTGTCCCCAGGAGAACTACATTTTGTTAGTTGTTGATATTTAATACAGTTTTTGAGTAGAAACATATAAATATTTTATTATGATATTATATACTTTCTACTTTTGCTCGAAGCAAAACATAATATGGACTCCCACACAATAAATGTTATAATGTCACGTTGGTGGTGATCTGACCTTTTTCAAAAACTGTGTTCGGTCCTAAGCGGATTATATGAGCCTACACTGAGTGAAGGTTGTATGACCGTACCTTTTTCAAGAAAAATGCTTGTTAGACATTCGCCCAACCCATTGACAAAAACAGCATGCATTTTCTGCCCAACAACTGTAAATCGCGACCCACTGTTTCAAAAGTTTACATGTAAATTGTACGTAAAACATTTCACCGTGGCACAGTTCGCCGTGAGTTTTCTTATCGGAAAGAAATGGCCGTATACTAGGTATACGGTCTCCAATTTTATTAGATTCAATATGAACATTAATTCAATTTTCAAAGCTGATTTTGGTGAAATTCATGAATTATTTTACAATAATGAAAACCTAACCTAACCTAACAAATAATCCAGTATATCAGCTATTTTCAATATTAGTTTGCTGCTGGGTTCCTATAAAGTATAAAGTGTAAACCGACAAGAACCGTGTTCTGAACCCAAAGAGGTTGGACGGTCTTTTAATACACATTCGCTGCGGAGCTTTTAATTAATATTTAATTAACACATTTAAATAACATGCTAAGTGTGATACGGCGAACTGCAGACGTACAAGTTTCCGGACACGGTTTCAAAGACGTCTGTATGTTCTACTAACTAAACAATCGTAGGTATTTAAAATTTATATATTTTCATGATTTTCATTGTTGTATTATAACTTTAAAGATACGAAATTAATAAAGAGACTAAAACTATTTGATATTTAGCATACATACTTTGAAAACACTCAGACATATGTGTAACTGCTAGAAAAAATGTCAAAGATTTTTTCTAGTAGGATATCTGAAAAACTTCTAAATAATTATGTATGTTCAATTTAAAGAAAGTTACATTCTCAATTTTTTTGAAATATTCGTTGAATTTATAAGAAATAGTTCATTATTTAATATTTGCCTATTGAAATATCATTATTTATGGTGTTAAGTAATTGTACAAAAATGTTCATTTATTGAGGTATACGAGCTTTCAACGACTATTTGAATAATTTGAATGTCAAAAATATGGTCAATTCACAGACATTAATTTTAAGGAGAATTGTGGTTAACCATTTGTTTTACCAATTAGGGAAATGCTTTGAATCCAAAAATAATTTGAAAAAACACAATAATATTATAATATGAACATTAAAATCGCGACACAAAGCTTTCACTACCAGTATATTACGGATAAAATCAAGTAAGATAATTTACGCCGTATAATCATTTTGTTTAACCGACATATTCGTATTAAGTTTTAAGTAAGTAGATACTGCCTTTGCCATTAAAATTATATGAAGAAGTAATCACACATATTCCCTATATATACGTTTTTTTGCAAACAGTTAATAAACAAAATACTAGTGCCGGCAAACTCTTTACCAGCGGTGGTGAAACTTTTTAAACATGCGCGCCAAAAAATCAAACAAATATTAGTACTAATGAGCAACGTATTACCTAATATTATTTTAAAATATATATTAATATGATTATATTTAAAAGTGTTGTTTGTGTATTATAATAAATTTACATAAATATATATATATTACCAATTTCCCCTCACTCCCGTACCCATAAAGTCAGTGATAAATTGTTAATGAAAAGTTAATTTAAAATAATATATTTTTCAAACCGCATATCAGGACTTTAAAACACATAAAATGACCCAAACTGGATCACTTCTGGTGAAAACCTTTAACGATTTCTTTTCATTCTATGAATATCAACTGGTAATTTTCTATTTTTTAATAAATTTTATATTATTTTCCAAATCCCTAAATTAATATAGAGCACACTATAGGTATATATATATTTGCCATTATCAAATAGTTTTCAATATCTGCCAAAAACATTAATGTGGGATAACATTAAGTACTGGCACAAATATTTTAAAGACTTTCTACATATTTTATTTAAATTTCTAGTAAAATTCATTGCATCATTTACATGTATACAAATTATTTACGTGATTTAATTTTCTTGCAATACCACAAGTGGCTCGCGTGCCATAAGTCCACCACCGTAGACGATGCACAGTCGAATCTATTATCCTGAAATTCAAAACAAAGTGAACGACATATTATTATAGTGCAGTGTATTTTCTTCACAACATGCAGAAAAATGATTCTTTCGTACTTTAGATACGTCGTCAAAATAAACAGAACAACAATAAAACATTTCTTATCAATGGAAAATATAAAGGTATGACGAGAAAAATAAATAAAATAAGGTAAGGTAAAGAAGACGGGCTCACGCTTGATGAACAAACCCTGAAAATTCTCCTATCAGGAAAATGGGGTCCGTAATAAAATTGCAAAACCGACGAAAGCTCTACTTCAACAATCGGTTTACAAGTCCGTATAGCTATAAACTTTAACATTTTCTTAAACATGTACGTACCTGCAGAAAGGAAATAGTGACTCAAGTTGGGCCAACTAGCTATTGCCCATAAGGTCATTTTATTGTTATAACAAAATGGGGGAATACATACTGCGAGCACGAAGACCTCTTCGCAATGTTTGCTCGACAGTTTTCTATTAGCTTTTTGTTATATTATTTATTCCACTATGTTCTTCTCTCATATGGGCACTTAAAATCAAGTAAATTCAGTAAAAACACACTTTATAGCGTAGTAACCTTAATCTTGGGTGACTGCATCCAACAGATTTCCAGGATCGCAACATCAGTGACTCCTTAAGACTGGGTGTGGTATAGGGCGGATTTTAATTCATGAGTATGTTTGTATTGATAGACTCAATACCAGGATATGTGGAGATAAATCGCATAAAAAAACAAAAAAGAAACAATAAAGATAACATAACATAAAAGAAACAAACTAAAGTCAATAGTGTTTTCTTGATATAACCTACTAAAACCTATAAGATGTGATCGAGAAACATCTTTTCTCAAGAATTCTTGAGAAATCATCAATAAGATTCTAGAGAATTTGTGCCACTTATTAGCCAATTACTAGATACGTAAAATTGAAAAAAAACTGCCGATAATTTTTTTTTATATTATCATGTTATAATACCAATCTCATATTCTCGAGAAAACAAATACTCTTGAATTCGAGAATTCTGAATTCTGAGAAATGAAAAATTTTGAGAAATCACAAACAAGCTCTACTACCAACTTAATAATATATTACATCATAAATTATACTTTCACAGAAATGTGTTTATTAAATTTTGGGTTTATCAGTTTTTGGAAATATACACCTCAATTAGTAAATAATTACAGATAATAATATTTACCTTGAATTAATTCTACGTAAATACATAATGTTTAGGATTTATTGTCAATTCAAATATACATTTTGTTGACATGTAACTCTTAGACAATGCCTCTACTACATTAATAGTGTATCATAAAAGTTTTAACTAGAAATAGAAATAGCAGAGCTTTTTTTAAAGTTGGACACAATGGCACGTGAGAGGTACTTATTTGTATACAGTACAGCTATCAAAAGTTCGGCATGCGGGAACTAAATGTGTACCTTCCATTAGTTTGCAAACATCGTGTGTAATTCTGTCCCTCGGCTCCGATCTCTGGAAGAGAAGTTGACAACCCGCAAAGTATTACAGCGCTAGTAATCATCTGCGCCGTGTGACCTCAACCCCTTTGTAAAGGGTTTTAAAGATACTTTATTTAGGCACTTCTCGTCTCTTTTGATTAGCGGTTGCATAATACTCATTTTAATTTATTACATTTTACATCACCGTGAGTAGCCGTAGTGTACATTAGACTTGCGAATCAGGTTACTAGACGAAAGAATGAAGGAAAAAATTTACTCTTAAATCAATTGAAATTGACTACAATCATAAAACAAAATTTAAAACATAATATACAGAATTAATTTTTTTTTATTCAACGAATAATTCACAAGATTTATGAATGTTATGAAAAGATTTTTCCTATTGGGTTATAATATATTTTCTCAGAAGTGTTTTCAAAATTATGTATGTTCAATAATTATTAGAATGTTACATTCCTAAATCTTGTGTATTATTCGTTAGTTACAACAAACAATCTTGGAGTGATCCATGACGTCGGCTAGTAATTAAAGTAATACCTATTTTGATTCAAAATACAAAAAGCCGATCGCCAACAGTAACTCAATTTGGAAAGCGTTTCAGAGAGTATTAAGAGCCAATAGTTAAATCTGTCACAATTAAGTATGGCGCCTATAGCATAGTGGTCTATGTGCGTGGGCGCGAAACCCGATAGATGCAGGTTTGATTCTTGCTGGTGTCTTATTTTTTTCAAAAAATATTTTTCTATTGGTTATAATATATTTTCTGTTTTAATAGTGTTTTCAAAATGATGGATGTTCAATATTAACTTTTATAACAAAATAATAAATAAAACAATCAATATTATAGCAAGTGCCGTATTAGGCTCGGCCAGATTGTCTCGGGTTAATAGGTCTGACCCGTCTGGACATTTTGTTCGAATTCTTACTTTCGTCCGGAATTTTAAAGATTATTTATGCCATTTTTTTATTATTCTCATTTAACCCATTATCTGCAAAGAAACATTGCTTAATATTTATACATAAAATTGGCAAATAAGAATTGCTATGCTTTTAATGATAAAATAGAGACAAATATGCGAATTATTAATTAAAAAACTGTTTCATCTGAAAAGTACGAATGTTATTCAGATTCGGAAGAAATGCAAAAAAACCCTTAACTCAAAGATTCAAGTAGCCAATATTGCAGCTGTTTTTATTTAAATTAAGTTTTTTTGGATAGGAAACAGTGTATACCATTCAATTCCACAATTCCTCCTTTAACATTATGGTCTCCATATAATATATAATCCTACCAATTTTACTGATTTACTTTTTGAACCTGTCAATTTTTGATAAAAACTTTTCATATTATAACAAACTATGATAATGATAAAACAGTAATATGTTCCATATATCAAATTAAATATATTCGGCCCCTTATTTCACTGAGCATTTCACAGCGCCAACACTATCTATTTAAGTTTTTTTTAATGTGCATGTAAATTCGATATTGTAGGAAAATTATAAAAAAAAATATACACTCTGAAAATAATATGTAGCTGAACTGCTAGTAATTTAATCGATATTCTCTGGATTTGCTCACGCATCGCGAATGATATTTGAATTCTGTATGTGAATCAATGTAAACCAAGAGAGAATTAAATTTTAAACTGGATGGTAGATTATAATATTTTATTTGAAAGAGGAAAGCATTTCCTCTTTTTTTGATTTGATAAGGTAACCCTATTCGCAAAGAATTTCACAGGATTTAAATTTCGGAGTGGAATATTCATAACCAAAATCTATGATTTATTTGAATGTAGATTTTAATTAATCGTTCAATAATAATAAAAATTAGTCATTAAAATCTTTTTCATAAGAAATTCACTACGTCATCAGAATACACAAAAAGCCCCTGATTATGAATGGATTTTTTTTTTTTGTATTTTTTTTTTGTAACTTTTTACACCTTGTATAAAATTAACACAATCTAATATTACACCCACCGATTATTACAAATAAATACTATATTTTAAATATAATATGTAATGATATCAAAGTTTTCAAACCATTTAAAAGGTGATAAAATCTACTTGTAGAATCTCCACTCACACACAAATTATATAAATATTCAAAAGCTGCTTTATGCAAAATTTATTCCAGTACTATCATTTCAAAAGTGAAAATCATTAACTCTACTTCAGAGAAAGTTATATGAGAACGTAATAATATTATATTGTCACATCCACTTTATTTTTTTCAAAAGCTTATTTTCATTTTAATATATTATCATAAAAGATAATTTTTCCCATAGTAAGCTTTATTCCAGACACTTGCAAGGCAAGAAATATAAAATAATATGACTTTTTGCAACAAGAACTACGAACTACCACATAAATATTATTATAACTCATATTATCATTATCAGCCGGGATTGATCCCCTACTAGAAGAAGACCTCCCAATAAATCTTTTTACTCGGTTACAGTTCCCATATGTTCGTTGTTAAGTACATTCGTCGTAGTTCATCAGTTCGTCTATACATAATATTTCAGGCTGCCCATGAATACTGCATTATTGTCCAACGGTTATCCACTCTGCTATCTTAACAGTTCGGCGACCTACATCATATGGCATACTATTATCAACGTTCTTATAATATTATGTTAACTTATTTTTCAGTTTATTGGCGTCATATCCAACATGCACTAACAACTCCATGCTTTATTGTTTTACTATATCTCTTTTAAATGATAAGTGTATGTCGTATAGACGTACGTCTATAGTCGACAATTATTTTGGACAAAAGAAAATTTTATACGGAGGTACCTCTGTATGACGGCATTTAGGTACTCACAGAAACAAACCAGCATGAAGGTCATTAAAAAGTCTTAACGGTCCACATGCTTAGCGTAGGAACTTTTAAAATGGAGCTATTATGGTATTTTCAGAGCATAGCCTTGGACATTCCTTAAACGTTATAGATAATAAATTTATACAATTTTGAAGCCTTATTATCCTTTTATATTTATTTTCAACATTTGATGACTGCATAAAGTATTTTTATTACATAAAATAATATTATTTTAAACCTATCGCTCTAATGTTTTAGAATAAAGTCATAATACAGTACGTCCATGTGCAGTACTGTTAAGATTTTTTAGATTTATTAATTTTTAAACGCATTTACAAAACCATTAGTAAAGTTAATGTTAACATTTTATAGTGACATATTTACGATAAAGAATTATATTTTATAATCTTAATTAGGCATCTTATTATCTAAAAATGGGCACGATTAACTCATTTGAAGATAATTCTAAAGATACTGATTATAAGCTATGTTTTTGAACATTGAAATGTGATAAACATCCTACGAATAATATTTTTTGCTTTATAATAATTATTGACCTAAGAATAATGTAGTATTTTTTTGAAATACGCCATTTCTATTGGCATTTCCCAGTGCCTAAGCTACAACATACGGCCGTAACCATAAATTGACAAACGATAAATGAAGTAGAGAGTAAGATAATGTTAACGCGCGTGTTTGAACATGTACCTAACTGAAAAAAAAATATTTTTTTAAAAAACGGTACAATGATATTTTGAGCTACGCTGAGCATATGGGCCCTTAATAGTTTCTTTAAAAGTTACCTCTCACTGTACTTAAAGCATACCTATAAATAATAATAGTATCAAATATTGTCGAATTTTTATATTTTTTCATATTGGAATCAAACATTATCAAATTTTCTGAATTATTTTTATTAAAATCTTAATAATATTTATTTTATTTTTATATTTTTATTTCAATATTAAGCTATTCAATAAATTCTAAAGCATAAAATAAACTGCTTTTTATTGTGTGTTTCTTGTATGAAACCAATTATTTTTAACCCAATTCTCATTCTATGGAGTTTCATGTTATTAATTTTATGTTTACATTCCATTTCTAAGAAAAATAAATTGATCTTTATACATGAGAACACTCTAATTACTCTCAATTTACTAATACACTTCATGCATAAATTTTACATAACAATGAGTGGCAAACAAATTAACGAAAATAAATTGTTTATAATGAATTTCCGTGAGTTGGTTTTTTTATATAATGACATTAGTAGATACATTAATTTTCATAATAATCTATTAATATTTATTATAAGCTTATATACTAAACTAAAATCAAATATTATCAAAAGTTTTAATGAGTACTTGGTACCGACTACTACAACACATAATAAGTTTTGACATTGTTTCAATTTATTTTCGAATACACTTTCATTCATTCAATTCAACAAGCATTTATGTTGACGTTTAGCTAAATAAATGCACAGATTTTATAAGTAGATTTTAATTTATATTTTACGTATCAAATCTCAAAAAATTTTTTGTACAAAAACATTACTTTAACTGCCTTCAATCATTTTTTTCATTCGCAACCAAATAAACATTACCCTCTTGTTTTCAACACGCTAACAGCTGATATTGAAATTTTAGTACTTACTTTTATTTTTTTTTATTAAAATAATGTATATATTAGTACTTACCAATCATAAAATATAAAAATAATTACGCCTTAATGAATAGTAACTTTTTTTTTTTAATTTTTTTTTCTTGTGGTCTCAAATGCCAGAAATTCCGGTCAATTATTTGATCCCGAAATCCAAAGATTTTGCTACCAATTTTATATTGTTTTTGTTAAAAAAAACATAGTTGTGTCAAATATTTAAATACGATTTAAAGACGGCCGGTAGTTTGTGAAGAAAGAATAATTATTTCAAATTCCATTTAAAGGTAGGAGGTACTTTAAATTAATTAAAATCATAATAATGAAGAGGCTACCTACCACTAAATGTTATTACTTTTTAATATTTTTTTCGTTATTAAGTCTTTCATTGCCAAAGATGCGCTAGGCGCGTAACCATTAGTTGACCATTATATATAATTAGCATGATATTGATAAATAAATATTATAAACATTAACATAACATAAAATATTTTAGCTGAACTTTCTATATTTTAATAAAAATAAAATTGTGACCATGTGGTAAATTTTGTTTTTAAATAGTCCAAGTCCCCTCTAAGAAATTTCGCTTGATCGGTTGCCTTTAATAAA